>NW_026000221.1:30527500-30623336 GCF_001458135.2 Marmota marmota marmota | reverse complement strand
AGACTTTGGAACCAACCCAGATGCCCTTCAATAGATGAATGGATAAAAAAAAAATCTGGCATTTATACACAATGGAGTATTACGCAGCACTAAAAAATGACAAAATCATGGATTTGCAGGGAAATGGATGGCATTAGAACAGATTATGCTAAGTGAAGCTAGCCAATCCCTAAAAAACAAATGCCAAATGTCTTCTTTGATATAATGAGAGCAACCAAAAACAGAGCAGGGAGGAAGAGCAAGAGGAAAAGATTAACATTAAACAGAGACATGAGGTGGGAGGGAAAGGGAGAGAAAAGGGAAATTGCATGGAAATGGAAGGAGACCCTCATTGTTATACAAAATTACATATAAGAGTTTGTGAGGGGAATGGGAAAAAAAACAAGGAGAGAAATGAATTACAGTAGATGGGGTAGAGAGAGAAGATAGGAGGGGAGGGGAGGGGGGATAGTAGAGGATAGGAAAGGTAGCAGAATACAACAGTCACTAATATGGCATCACGTAAAAATGTGGATGTGTAACTGATGTGATTCTGCAATATGTATTTGGGGTAAAAATGGGAGTTCATAACCCACTTGAATCTAATGTATGAAATACGATATGTCAAGAGCTTTGTAATGTTTTGAACAAGCAATTAAAAAAAGAATGCCTTTTGTGTCTTTAGAACAGGGGAAAATCTTTGACATAAAGCCTTCTTGAGAATCAAGGACCAAGGTACCAGAATAAGCAATAGATTTGGAATAATATTTGCTTTGCCAAATTCTCCTGCCACAGGGAGAGGTGAACTAAAAAAAAAAAAAAAAACAAAGAAGCCAGGAGTGGTGGCGCATGCCTGTAATCCCAGCAGCTCGGGAGGCTGAGGCAGGAGGATCACAAATTCAAGACCAACTCAGCAACTTAGCAAGACTCTGTTTCAACATAAAAAGGACTGGGAATGTAGCTCAGTGGTAGAGTTCTTGCCCAGCATGTTCGAGGCCCTGGATTCCATTCCCAGTATCACAAAATAACAACGAACAAAAAACTCTTTCTGGGCTGAAGAAGGGTAGACATTTTATCCAGAGTTAAAGCAGATGCGCTTAAGGAGGAGTTACCAGTGTGGGTCTCTAAGAGCAAGTCAGACCCTCTCTTCTGAGAGCAGCAACTCTGGGTGAGAAGGAAAGTCCCTGGAGGCCCCAGAGTTTAGGGGGCCTGAAAGCCTAGGATCCCTGAGCATCCACTTTCAGGAAAGCAGGTTCCAGAACCAGTGTGCTCCCCAGAGAGGTTTCTGCATGAAGCTGGGGGAAGAGAAGGCTGTCTAGGCAGGTGTGCCTCAGGAAGGGACAGAGAGGGTGGTGAGAGGCATCACAGTTCTGGAGAGGACACAGGGTGGGTAGACTGAACAGAGGCCACCAGAGGAGATGCCAAAGAACGAATCTCATCTCCGTGCCAGATGCTGGCTCCCCGCCAGTGCCACACCTAATCCACTCACATTAATGACCTAAGGGGAGGCGCAGAATATTCCTAACAGAGGGATCCAAAGGAAGGATTAAACTTCAAGACTCCCTGAATTTACCTTAAATAGGTATAATTAAGTTTTAAATGGAAATATGAGGATGAAAACTAATTTTGTTTTAAAGAAAGTTACTTTTTTCTTTCTCTCTTTAACACACCCAACTGCTAAGCTTGTGAAACCCTCATCTGTTAAATAGGAAGGTCCCTTAAATGATAGTTTCACAACTCAACCTCCAGCCACAGACCACAGTCACTTGCACTTTGGGATTTCCCAAAGGATTTTGAAAATACAAACCAATGCCAAGGCCCACTACAGACCAATTAAGTCAGAATTTCCAGGAATGAGGCTCTGGGAATCCGTACTTTTTTATAAAGCTCCCTGGTTGATTACAATGGGCAATCAAACCTGAGACTCTTTCTCCAACCTCAAATCTAAAACCAACCCTCAGCTGAAGTCCATAAACCAAGCAGGCCACCCCTGAGGCCGATTGCCCACTGCCTGCTGTTTGCAGAATTTATAGCTCCAGGCTTAAGGGAAACTTTGGGGCACAAGGTGGCTCTGGTGTTGCTGCTTTCCTGCTTTATTTCCATCATTTCTCATCTCCCTTCCCAGGTGCGTCTATAATAGAGCAGAGCCCTCCCAGCCAGCCTCTTCCTTCATGCCAATGTTTCCCTCCTGGAACCTTTTGAATTCAGGCAGTTTCCTGATTCCTGAATTTATTGTCTATTGATTGCATGGGATTCATTACTTTCTATTGACTACTCATGCCACTGGTATTGTGTAGAAATGCTAATTCTGCAATAATTTATACCATATGTGGATCATTCCAAGGCAAAAAAAAAAAAAAACCCACTCTTTTTCTCTCTTTTATAGATTTTGTTCATTTCCTTTTGGGGAACATCATAATCCACATGAAATCCCGAAAATAAATGTGTCAAATTATTTTGATTTGCAGCCAGGCTGACTGGTGGCGTTGGCTGCCCTCATTGATGCTGCTTTGGGGATGGTAACTAATCTAGGGGAATGGGACCTTCAGGGAGATGAGCCAAGAAAAGGGGGAGCTCTCAGGGGAACAGGCAATAGGCAGGGTTTAGACAGCCCTTCGCAGTTCCCCAAGGTCTGGCCTGAGCCTCCCACCCAACCCAAGCCCTCCAGAGGCCTTCCACTCCACCCCTGTGGGCCCAGATTTTCTCTGGGCTGGATATTAGAAGCGTGAACATAGAGCAGCTTCTTCTGCCCTAAAAAAGAGATCTCCCACCCGTGTCCTGTGCTGGTATCCCACTCCACAGACCTTAATCTGTGTAAAGCACAGGATCCATAAAAGTCAACCTGGATTCAAATCCTGGCTCCTGTGTGAGTCTTAGTCTTCCCACCTCAGCATCTTCGACTTCAAATCAAGGATGATACAAAAATGAGAAATGTTCTTGCTTAGCACAGCATGCCCAGGAAAGAGCACAACGGCACTGTTCTCACCAGCTCAAGCTGCAGAGCGTGCCAGAGGGCCTGGTCCCACACTGACCTATTTGAAGTCTCTTTCCTACACAGTGAACATGGGTTTCACTTAGACCAACCGTGTTCAGACCCATGAATTTATTCAATCCTTAATCAAAATAACCATTATGAATGACAGGCCCTCCTGCCCTAGGATTTCAAAACTCCTTATTCTTCCCTCATTGAAAACTGGTGACTTTCTTTCAGTGTGTACTCCTTTCGTAACTCCTAGGGTTCAGGTCTTTGTTTTCACTTTTAATACAGTGTGGAAAGGGTTCACTGATGTGTGTGAAAGAGCCCAGCTGCAGAACAAGGCAGGACTTCTGTCTGTGTTCCCTGGGAGCCCAGCGTGAAGCAGAGTCTCAACAAACATTTATTGAATAAGTGAAAGTACTGCTTTATGCTTTCCACAGATACCTCTCATTTGAATCCTATCCAAAAATTAATAATATAACAAGTTTTAAAGAAAACTGAGAGGGCTGGGGATGTGGCTCAAGCGGTAGCGCGCTCGCCTGGCATGCGTGCGGCCCGGGTTCGATCCTCAGCACCACATACAAACAAAGATGTTGTGTCCGCCGAAAACTAAAAAATAAATATTAAAAATTCTCTCTCTCTCTCTCTCTCTCTCTCTCTCTCCCTCTCTCTCTCTCTTTAAAAAGAAAACTGAGATGCATCAGGCACAGTGCCTTGTCCAAGATTGTGCATCTGGCAGGGGCTAAGGCAGGACTCAAACCTGTGTCCAGGCTCCAGGTGTAAGGTCCTTGCCTTGACACAGAGATAGGACTTGAGGTAGGGTCACCTCTGGGAACAAGGACACAGTACTCACATGGCACTTCCACACTCTCCTTTCCCAAGCCCATTTCACCCCTGACAGAAATTTCCCCCATGTAGAAAATAGGGGCTGGACAGATGATTTCCAAAACCACTGTCACCTTCTTTGACATATCTTGAGATATGAGTGACTAATGCACAGACTCCTTTCTTAGAAGCATTATCTAGGAGTGTAAAGGACTTTGATTCCTGCCAGGTGATGTGAGAAGGTACCTTGGGCTGAGGAAAAAGAACTTGGATGCTGGGGGCCAGAAAAATTAAAGCTAAGAAGCACAAGATGCAGGAGTTGGGAGTAAGGTCTTTAGAATCAGGCAATACAATCAAAGCCCAGCTCTGCTTTCATTTGCTGTGTGACTTTGAGGAAATTACTTCACCTCTCTGTGCCTGAAGGTTTCATCAGTAAAATGCATATGATGATGATAATAATACCTATTTCATATTTCATAGGGTGTTATAAAACATAAAGGACCTAATGCAAGTAAATGACTTAGATTAGCACTTGGCACATAATGGGCACTCAGTATCTGTATTTATTATTTTAGCTCTGCTCATGGCAGGGATTGCCCCTCCATGAATCAATTCATCTCTTTAATTTCAAAGAACAAAAAAATTTCCAGGCCATCCACACATTCAAGTTCTCCAGAATTTAACCCTTGCCTGCCTCTCCAACATCTCCTTTCCACCTGATATTGCCCCACTCTGTGTTCTCTGGAGACCTCAAATGTGATGCTCACTCTGTCACAAGACAGACCTCCTTTCTACCTTCGAGTTCTTACCTCCCTCCAGGCCTCAACCTCTCAGAAAGACCTTGCTGTCTCCCACAGCTCCCTGAAACATTGGTCTTGCTAAATGTCAGTTTCCTGAATAAAATCGTAACCTCCATAAGCACAGAAAACTCGCAAGAAATATATGCTGTGATTGTAATTCAGGGTTTAGCTGTGAGGTTTTTTGTTTGTTTTGTTTTGTTAAGGAATATACATAGATATGCTTATACACACACACACTATGTCTGGAAGAATCCAAGAGAACTGAAGCAGTAGCTTCCCCGGGAATTACCTTCCTTTAACCATCATCCCTTTGTACCATTTAAATTGCATATCATGTACAATTAGTGCTTCATCAAAAGAAATCCACAAACGCACAGTTTTTAAAATTAAGTTTGAAAAACTCTAACACTTCAAAGAGGATGGTATTGGCATTGGAACAAAAGATAAATCAATAAAGGACAGAATAAAGAGATCATGGTGGGGGGGAAAGAAAGTAGCAGGAGTTGCCTTGATATTCACACGGACAGCAGCTGCTCAGGACCATGCAGCCAGATTGCTCCCAGCTTCCTGTTACCTGGCACTGACCTGGGTACATCTGCACCAAACCAGAAACGACCAGAGGACACAGTAGCAAGTAGCCAGGCAGAAAAACGTCACAAGAATGGTCAACCGCAACACCAGAAGCCTAAAGACACAGAAGCAATGTTTTTAAAATTCCAAGGGAAAATTCCAGAATTCTATACATTCCCAATCTATCAAACAAGTATTAGACTTTAAGATTTCTCCCAAAATTAAAGTACTGAGAGATCAATCCATGATATGTACTTTCTCAGCAGGTTACTAGGTGATGCACTCCTCCCAGAATGAAGGGATAATCTATTTTAAAAAAAAGTAAGACATAAATTTTAGAAAACACAGACCTAACAGAGACATAAAAGAAGTTTCTAGAACAAAAGCAAGAAGAAGCCTCAAGACAATAATCATACAGCAACCCTAAAGAATAGTCAATCCAGATAGAGCAAGAAGACAGGAATTTCCAGGAAGGAACAAAGAGCCAAATGTACGTGGAAAGTATATAAACAAAAATTTTAAATGGCAGTAGACATTCAGAAGAAAAAGTTCTACAATTAAGAAAACAACCACAGTGCACTGCCTGGCCCAGCAGGGAGCAACACACAAAGCCACGACAATGAAAACAAACAGCACAGAGATGAAAGGGAGGAGGAAAGACTAAATTTTCATCTGCAACAAGAATGGTTTATGAACATCATTTTGAGAATCATGTCAAATACTAGAAGAAACAGCATTTAAAAGAAAGACGAGGGGGTGGGAGAGGTTACAGAGAAAATTGCAATTTAAATTATAGGAGATTTTCAAACTGGAATGGGACCAGTTCCAATTCCAATTCCAGCTGCTAGAAGAAAACAGGGGTGACAATTCAACATAAAGGCATAGGCAATGACTTCCTCCATAGGACTCCTAAAGCTCAGAAAATAACATCAATGGTTAATAAACAAGATGGCATCGAATTAAAAAGCTTCAGTATGGCAAACAATAGTGTGAAAAAAAAAACCCACAGAATGGAAGAAAAATTTTTGCCAGCTATTCTTTCAACATAGAATTAATAATCAGAATATATAAAGAACTCAAAATTTTAACCCCCAAAAAAATCCATTTAATAAATGGGCAAAAGAACTAAAGAGCCATTTCTCAAAAGAAAAAATACAGATAGCCAACAATACATGAAAAAATGTTCAACATACTTACCATCAAGGGAAATGCAAAACAAAGATACAGTGAGATTTCATCTCATTCCAGATAGAATGGCAAACATAAAGAATAAAAATAATAATAAATGCTAGTGATGAGGTGAGAAGAAAGGAATGTTTATACACTGTTGGTAGAATTATATATTAATACAACCAATATGGAAATCAATATGGAGTTTTCTCAAAAGCCTAGGAATGGAACCACCATATGACCCAGCTAAACCCTCCTTTCTGTTTACCCAGAAGAACTAAAGTCAGCATGGTACAGTGACACATGCATACCCATGTTTATAGCAGCACAACTCAGAATAGTCAAACTATGGAATAGATGAATGGGTAAGAAAAAGGTAGTAAATATGCACAATGGAGTTTTACTCAGCCACAAAAAGAATGAAATTAATGTCATTTACAGGAAAATTGATAGAACCGAAAAGAAGAAAGATAAATGAATTAAGCCAGACTCAGAAATTCAAAGGTCAGGTGTTTTCTCTCATATATATGGAAGCTAAAGAGCAAAAAGGAAAAAAAGGATCTCATGAAACTCAAAAGGAGACCAATAGAGTAGAAGAAGGTGGTGCAGGAGAAGAGAGGAGTGAAGGAGGAGGGGAGCCACTGGGGAAATGCACCAATAAAAATATCTTTAAAACCAAAAAAATAGTAAATTATAGGTGACTTAATAACTATTTGACTTTTTTTTCAAATAAGTGCTTTTTTTTTCATTTAGAAGAAAATAAATGCTTTCTCTCCTCCCCGAACATGCAAAACACTTGATAATTCTCATATAGCACATTGGTCCAGTTCCAGTTACCTATTTACATATCTTAATTTCCCTATTGTCTTAGCTTGGAGTCCACCAAAAGCAGACTCTCAGACAAGAACTTGTGGGCCGGCAGTTACCTTTGGAGGTGATGATAAGAATTGGTGTGCAAGAATGGGAAGTGTACAGGAAGGTGACGGTGAACAAGCCAGCACTGTGGTGATGGGGGTCAGTCCTGCAGGAAACTTCTGAAGGACTCCACAGAACACACCTCAGAATTATCCTACCAAGGTACCAGGGGCCAAGGAACCAAGGGTGTCCATCCACCTATTCCCATCCCTAACTGACTGAAGGTTGCTCTGTTGACTTCTCAGCCAGTATGGATAAAGCCCATGGCCAGAGAAAGTGCTCAGACACAGAAAAGCAAGTGTTCAAGATAGGAAGGAATCAGCAGGTATGAAAATCGTCCACCAACACTGCAGATGACCTCTGGAGTGGTCCAAGGGGACAGGTGGGGCACTGTCGGC
Source organism: Marmota marmota marmota (assembly GCF_001458135.2). NCBI lineage: Eukaryota > Metazoa > Chordata > Mammalia > Rodentia > Sciuridae > Marmota > Marmota marmota. The sequence continues at coordinate 30,615,702 of NW_026000221.1, read as the reverse complement.
ATTTGCTACATCTGTAAAAGGCCAGCTCTTGAGGACAGGGCCTACACTTGCATCTGGCAAAAGCATGGTCATTGAGTTCTGGTGTATATTTGGATAGATGGATGATTGGAGGAAAAGGGAGGAGATGGCAAAGAGGCAAATAAGCAAAAGAATGTAGTAAAAAAAATGGATGAACAGCAGATGCCTAGGAGTGAAGAAAATTGAAAATAAAGATTTGAATCTAAATTACAATTTTGAAACAATTTTACTACACACACACACACACACACACACACACACATACACACACACCTCCAAAGAGTAAGAGGAATTAAGCCCCCAAATAAATGCCCCAAATTCCATTTGTAGTAGTTGCCTTCAAGGCCATATTTTGGTTAGGAACTTTGTGCGTGTGTGTGGCAATGCTTGCATAAATCACATTAACTATATTCTTTGCTCAATAGCTGGTGTACACCAGGGCAGCCAGCTGTGCCAAGACAGCTGCTAAATTAGAGCGGTCTTAAATCAGCCACAGATGTTTAAATGTGTGCAGCATTGAGGTTCCCCCCCGGCCCTACCTCCTCCCTCCTCCCAGCAACTTGATCTTTATGGTGCGTTTTAAAACCAGATGTAGGAGGGGGGAACCCAGAGCACAGGGACAGAAGGCAGGTGCACATGTGGGGTCAGCAACACAGCCCACATGAGTCCACCCCTGGCCTGGAAGGTTGACAGAAAAGAGAGTGCAAAGATTCCTTCTCCCAAGTAGAATCAGTGTGACGCAGAAGCACAGGCTCCAGGGCCACCTAGGCCTGTAGCTCCCTAGCTTTTTTTACCTCAGGGCCCCGAGGTCAAATACAACTTCAAGTGGAACATAAACAAATGCACCAACAAAAATGGTTCTGTTTGTTTTCAAGAAAGGCTGCCAACCGAGCTTCTCAGAGTTTCTCCAGGTGGGTAAAAGAATGTCGCCTTGGAGCAGGTCTTTCCCTGTCTGAGAGGAGACTAGAGCGCCCCCTAGACTAGAGCACATGCAGTGGTACACAAGGTGCTGAGGGAGGTGACAGGACATTTGGTGGCACATTGCCTCAGGGAAAGGGGAGGTGGGAAGCAGGAGGGCAAAGTTGCAAAGTGGCCAACGAACCCCCAGGGAGGAAAGGCATCACGATGGACCCTTCCCTTAGGTGCTCTGACAGGAAGACAAAAGGCTGGCGGATTAAGATGGCCCTCACCTTGGCTCAGGGACCCAGGAGAGAACTTCACAAGAGGTCAACTGAGAGCAGGTGAGGAGCATCATTTCTACAACAGAGGGTAAGGGAGGCCCTCCTGGCTCAGTGTTCACCCTCTGGGAAGAAGAAGCACAGTAGTCACTAACCAGAAGTCTCCCATCTGCTCTGTCCCCGGATTCTCCAAATCATACAGAATGACAGTATCAGGAAGTGCTGGGCTTCCTGCTAGTTTAGGTGACTAATCGGAAAAGGAGGCAAAAAGACAGTACCTGCACCTCAGCCTGGCGAGTTGTGCTAATCAGACTTCCTGGATTGTATCCAATGGCAGATCCTAGGTCTAAAGGTCAGCACTGCTCACTGGCCATGTCACTGTGACACCTCAGAAGTAATACTTTGTAGAAAAAAAATGCCCTTCTTCTGGAGAGAATATGGAGACCCTTCCCCATGCCCATGGCAGGATGGCTCCAACTCTTCCCGCTTTCTGTGTCCACCACCTTTACAATCTCACCTCCCAAGTATCTCCAGAGTGAACTCAGGACTGAGGACAAGAGATACTTCACTTGGGGCCTGGTGGGCAGGAGAGGTGAGGGGGATAGAGACCAGAAGCAACCTGAAGAGACCGGGATTGGAGAGGCACCAGGCAGGTGAAGGAGAGCCACCTCACACGGATTGCTTCCCCCACCCTGAGGGCAGAGACTCAACTTGGAATGCACAACGGCCACCTACTGGAAGAGAAGAAAACAGAATTCTAAGAGTGCATTTTTTCTCTTTTTCTTTCTTTCCTTTTTACTTTTTATCTTTTCTTCTCTCTTTTCCTCTCTTTTTTCATTCCTTTCTCTCTATCTCTTCCCCCCTTTTTTTCTTCTGCTTTTCTTTTTACTTTTCTTCCTCCCTCTCTTTCTCTCTCAACCTCCCCAGTGTTACTTTTTCTACTACGTGTAATTTACTAAATGCAAATAAGTGTTTGCTTCTATGCTTCATATTGTCCTCCCATGTACTTAACTACCCTAAAATACCTCCTGTCTATTCTCCTGCTAATAACCCCCTCCATTGGAGTTCTCCTACAAAGTAGCTAAGATATATTAACTCCATACCCTCTCATCTTTCCCCTTTAACATAAAGTCCTATGCCCGACCCTCAGTTCTCTATATGCCACCAGAAACTGTATGCTTTTTATGAAGCTAATGAATATATTTTAAATTATAATTGAATCCAACATCTCTAGACATAGAGACTGACTATAAATATATTAATAACAAAAACTAGCTCATAGATGATATATAGTTGATATTGGGATCTGTTTACATTGTCTCCCATCACAAAGGAGAGATCTTTGAACTATACAAGAACAACGCAAATCTATAGGGGGAAAAACAATAACACAACAGTCACACAGAGCTGGAAAGAAACATAAGCGACATGAAAAAACAAGGAAAGAAAGGACCACAAACAATGCAGGACAATTCAACATTAGAGGAGATAACTGCTACAGCAGAAAGAATGTCAGATAAAGATTTCAGGATATACATGGTTCAGGTGATCTGGAGTTTCAAGGAAGACTTTGGACAGCAAATGCAGACAATGAAAGATCACATTGACAATGAATTACATAAACAAATCCAAGAAGCAAAAGATCAACTCTACGGGGAGATAGAAGTTATACAAAATAACCATACAGAAATCCTAGAAATGAAGGAAATAATAAACCAAATTAAAAACTCAAATGAGAATATAACCAGTAGAGTAGACCACTTAGAAGACAGAACATCAGACAATGAAGAAAAAGTATATCATCTCGAAAAGAGTGTAGACAGATCTGAGAGACTGATAAGAAACCTCGAGGAGTAGAGATACTACCATGCATTTTATCATAATGGAATGAAATTGGAAATCAATGATAAAATAAGGAAGAAAAATTTCTACATCACATGGAGAATGAACAATATGCTACTGAATGAACAATGGATTACAGAAGACATCAAGGAGGAAATTTAAAAATTCTTAGAGGTAAATGAAAACACAGACACAACATATCAAAATCTCTGGGACCATATGAAAGCAGTATTAAGAGGAAAATTCATTACATGGAGTTTACAAATAAAAGCCAACAAATAAACGACCTCACACTACATCTCAAAGCCCTAGAAAAAGAAGAACAAATCAGCAGCAAATGCAGTAGAAGGCAAGAAATAATTAAAATCAGAGCTGAAATCAATGAAATTGAAACAAAAGAAACAATTGACAAAATTGACAAAACTAAAAGTTTGTTCTTTGAAAAAAAAAGATTGACAGACCCTTAGCCATGCTAACAAAGAGGAGAGAGAACCCAAATTACTAGTGTACAGGATGAAAAAGGCAATATCACAACAGACACTACAGAAATACAGAAGATAATTAGAAATATTTTGAAACCTTATACTCTAATAAAATAGAAGATAGTGAAGGCATCGATAAATTCCTTAAGTCATATGATCTGCCCAGATTGAGTCAGGAGGATACACACAACTTAAACAGACCAATATCAAGTGAGGAAATAGAAGAAACCATCAGAAGACTACCAATCTAGAAAATCCCAGGACCAGACAGACATACAGCCAAGTTTTACAAGATGTTTAAAGAAGAACTAATACCAATACTCTTCAATCTATTTCAGGAAATAGAAAAAGAGGGAGAACTTCCAAATTCATTCTACGAGGCCAATATCACCCTGATTCCAAAACCAGACAAAGACACCTCAAAGAAAGAAAACTTCAGAGCAATATCTCTAATGAATACAAATGCAAAAATCCTCAATAAAATTCTGGAAAATTGGATACAAAAACATATCAAAAAGATTGTGCACCATGATCAAGTGGGATTCATCCCCAGGATGCAAGGTGGGTTCAACATACGGAAATCAATAAATGTAATTCATCACATCAATAGATTTAAAGATAAGAACCATATGATTATCTTGATAGATGCAGAAAAAGCATTTGACAAAATACAGCATCCCTTTATGTTCAAAACACTAGAAACTAGGGATAACAGGAACATACCTCAATATTGTAAAGGCTATCTATGCTAAGCCTCAGGCCAACATCATTCTAAATGGAGAAAAACTGAAGGCATTCCCTCTAAAATCTGGAACAAGACAGGGATGCCCTTTCTCACCACTTCTATTCAACATAGTTCTTGAAACACTGGCCAGAGCAATTAGATGAAATAAATTAAAGGAATAACTATATGAAAAGAAGAACTTAAACTAGTACTATTTGCTGATGATATGATTCTATACTTAGAAGACCAAAAAAACTCTTCCAAGAAACTTCTAGAACTAGTAAATGAATTCAGCAAAGTGGCAGGATATAAAATCAACACCCATAAATCAAAGGTACTTCTTTACATCAGTGAAAAATCCTCTGAAAAGGAAATGAGGAAAACTACCCCACTCACAATATCCTCAAAAAAATAAAAATAAAATACTTGGGAATCAATCTAACAAAAGAGGTGAAAGATCTTTACAATGAAAACTATAGAACCCTAAAGAGAGTAATAGAAGAAGATCTTAGAAGATGGAAAGATCTACCTTGCTCATGGATAGGCAGAATTAATATTATTAAAATGACCATACTACCAAAAGCAATATACAGGTCAATCAATTCCAATCAAAATTCCAATAGCATTCCTCATTGAAATAGAAAAAGCAATTCTGAAATTCATCTGGAAAATTAAGAAACCCAGAATAGCTAAAGCAATTCTAAGCAGGAAGAGTGAAACAGGTGGTACTAGACCTTAAACTATACTACAGAGCAATAGTAACAAAAACAGCATAGTACTGGCACCAAAACAGACTGGTAGACCATTGGTACAGAATAGAGGACACAAAGACTAACCCACAAAATTACAACTACCTTATGTTAGACAAAGGTGCCAAAAGCATGCACTGGAGAAAGGATAGCATCTTCAACAAATGGTGCTTGAAAAACTGGAAATCCATATGCAACAAAATGAAATTGAATCCCTATCTCTCACCATGCACAAAAGTTGACTCAAAATGGATCAAGGATCGGGGCTGGGGATGTGGCTCAAGCCGTAACGCACTCGCCCAGCATGCGTGCGGCCCAGATTCAATCCTCAGCACCGCATACAAACAAAGATGTTGTGTCAGCCGAAAACTAAAAAATAAATATTTTTTAAAAATTCTCTCTCTCTCTCTCTCTCTCTCTCTCTCTCTCTCTCTCTCTAAAAAAAATGGATCAAGGATCTAGGAATTAAACCAGAGACTCTGTGTCTAATAGAAGAAAAAGTAGGCCCTAATCTCCATCTTGTGGGGCTAGGCCCCAACTTCCTTAATAAGACGCCTATAGCACAAGAATTAAAGCCAAGAATAAACAAATGGGATGGATTCAAACTAAAAAGTTTTTTCTCAGCAAGAGAAATAATATGTGAGGTGAATAGGAGCCTACATCCTGGGAACAAATTTTTACTCCTCACACATCAGATACAGCTCTAATCTCTAGGGTATATAAAGAGCTCAACAAGATAAACACCAAAAAAACAAATAATCCAATCAACAAATGGGCCAAGAACCTGAACAGACACTTCTCAGAAGAGGATATACAATCAATCAACAAATATACGAAAAAATGCTCATCATCTCTAGCAATCAGAGACATGCAAATTAAAACTACTCTAAGATACCATCTCACTCCAGTAAGAATGGCAGCTATTATGAAGACAAACAACAACAAGTGCTGGTGAGAAGGTGGGGTAAAAGGTACACTCATACACTGCTGGTGGGGCTGCAAATTGGTGCAGCCAATTTGGAAAGCAGTATGGAGATTCCTTGGAAAACTGAGAATGGAACCACCATTTGACCAGATATTCCTCTTCTCAGACTATACCCAAAAGACCTAAAAACAGCATACTACAGGGACACAGCCACATCCATGTTTATAGCAGCACAATTCACAATAGCTAAACTGTGGAGCCAACCAAGATGCCCTTCAAAATGGATTAATGGATAAAAAAAATGTGAATATTACTCAGCACTAAAAAGTAATAAGATCATGGCATTTCCAGGGAAATGGATGGCATTAGAATAGATCATGCTAAATGAAGTTAGCCAATCCCAAAAAAACAAATGCCAAATGTCTTCTCTGATATAAGGGGAGTGACTCAAAATGGGGTTGGGAGGGAGAGCAAGGGAGAAAGATTACCTCTAGATAGGGAATAAGGGTGGGAGGGAAAGGGAGGGAGAATGGAAATAGCATGGATGGTGAAAGGAGACCCTCATCATTATACAAAATACATGTATGAAGATGTGAATTTGGTGTCAACATACCTAATATATAATCAGAGATATGATAAATTATGGTATAATGGTGTATTAAGTATTGTAGTGCAAAAATAAATAAATACATAAATTTTAAAAATAAAACAAAAATAAAAAAGGCTTCCCTGACATCCTCTCTGGATGGAAGGAGAATGAGAAGGAACTTCCCAAACAAAAGATACAGGAAGAGTATGTACCAATCAGAGGGAACAGCAGGGATTCAGGCAGGAGGGAGGTCACATGTCCAAGAGTCTTTTAGAAGCAGCCAAGAAAGTAGTGAAACTGCAATCTCAGCTGTCCAGATCACCCAAAATTGCAAAACCACTGACTCATGACAAAAGCCCCAACAAAGGAGAGCACACTGCTGGGCACCCACACTCAAGTGATAAATCTAATTCCAATCTTGGGATTTCTAATTTGGGGGGTTTTAAAATTTTGTTTCATTTCAAGAATCCTAGTTTTCAGAGCTGAGTCTGCAAAATTTCACCTGAGGCTCTGAGATGCACTGCACCTAAATAATACCCATACCCAAGTGCCAGGCACACAGCAGAAACTCAGCAATCAGTGGCCAACTTCAGGCACATCTCACCTCATTCAATGTCAAGAACTCAGTGAAGGTTGACATTCTACCAGTTAAAGAAATAAAAATCGAGGAGTTGTGTTTTCAAAAGGATCATAAAGCCAGCTCTTGTTTAGGATGGGATTGGCACCCCTGTCTCAGTGCAGCAGGTAAGCTTAGGTCAATGCTAGGTTGCTCCTACCTGCCCAAAGCCAAGGACCTGTGTACCTCAACTCTCATCCTGGTCTTCTCTATATTCCAGACTAATTGCTTCCTGTTGTTCCTGATGATGGCTTTTTTTTTTTTTTTTTTTTTTTTTTTTTTGGTACTGGGGATTAAACCCAGGGACACTCAACCACTGAGACACATCCCCAACCGTATTTTGTATTTTATTTAGAGACAGGATCTCACTGAGTTGCTTAGTGCCTCACTTTTGCTGAGGCTGGATTTAAACTCACTATCCTCCTGCCTCAGGCTCCCAAGCTGCTGGGATTACAGGCGTGTGCCATCATGCCTGGCCTGATGATGGATTTTTCATCACATTGCATACACATAAAAGTAGCCTCCCCTCTTCTCTGGAAATGTGTTCTCTCTTCAATTCAAAGGTCTCCACTAGGAAATACCTGATGATATGGGGCTGACGGTCTACTTAACCCCACATGACATTGTGTGTGCATATATGTGTACACGAATTATCATGCCCCTTTTTCATAAGCTGAAACTCAGAGAAGTAACACAAAACAAGTAAGGATCCACAAAGAAAATGCCTATGAAATTTTAAAATGTAATTCTCATTTAGATGGAGTAAGACATGAAGACCTTAGGTCTGCTTTACGTTCTCCCACCTTATATATATTTGAACCATCAATCTCTGTGAGGTTATAGGACATTATAATCATGGCAGCTCATAAGAAGTGTAAGAATTTCTTTAAGGATTGAGACAAATACCAGCTGATATAGCCAATAACTAATACTAATAATTGCAGAAAACAGCAGTAGCAGACAAAGAAACTGAGATATTCATAAAGACATATCCTGATGAATATTCAAGACCTTCTTTTAAGGAGAATTAAGCACATGGTGCCTGACTGAATAAAAAGGCAATCAGCATTTGCAGCATAACAGAACATCCAAATATGGCAGCCAATGTCGACCTTGAGGCCACGTGGTAGAAAACGGGATAGCAAGTCTTCCTGTTAAAACTCAGAGGCTTCAAAAAGGTACCTGGATTTGGAAATTGGTTAAGCTTTCCCAATTTGACAAAAGGAAAGAAACTCAAGCAAGTGCTCTACCACTGACTGCCTTGGTTTGAATCATGCTCCACCACTGATAAGCTGTATGACTTTTGGCTGTCATTCAATTTCTCTGTGCCTCAGTTTCCTCCTCTCTGAAAAATGGATTGATAGTCTCATGGTCTCTCTGAGGATTAAAAAAAGTATTATGAAGAGTACTCAAATAGTTCCAGAAGATTCTACAAGTGCTTTATGTGTATTCCTTCATTTCATCTTTATAACTCATCAGGTAGTTACTCTTATGAGAGTCTCTCAGGTTCCTTCTATGCAAAATAGAATAACTTATAAGTGGTAGAGGGTGAGGGCAACATGCCAGAGACTTCACTCTGAGTTTGTCAGGGTGGGGAGAAGTGACTTGTTTGTATCTGAGGGCCATACTGGAGGGCTCCATAGGTGTGCCTGGTGAGACTGCAGGTTTCAAACTGGAGTTTTAAAATGGAGTTGCTTAGGCTAAGCCTAAGGCCATCCTTACAGCATGACTTGCCAAGATGCCAATCAACCTGTAGACTGCAAGACACCATGAAGCAAGACTCTATTAGCTGAAACCTTATCCCTACCTTTGATGTACTTACTCTTCCTTAAATAAAGAACCAGAGCCATTTTCTAATCGTTCGCTTCCAGCTCCTATGTGGACGGGAGAACCTATCAGGAGCTCCCCTTTTTTGAACCTAATTTCTGGTTCTGTCTCTTATTTCTTTATTAATTATTTCAGACTTTCTTTTCTCAGGTGGCTCATCATCTTCTGAGCAGGAAACTACCCTGGCAGGGTGCTGGCCACCCACAACAGTGATTATCAAATTAGTAATACAGTAAGGTCGTCACCACCTCTGACATTCTGAGATTCATCCTAGAGGAAACTCATACTAGTCTCCCATAATAATATTAGCAGCTTCTAGGGAAGAGCTTGTCCTGTGACAGATGTTGAGCCCAGTGCTTTGCAGTGCTCTGACCTCAGTGTAGAAGGAGCTGTCCCACTGTCCTATTTGATCTTCACCTCAAGAAACAATTTCATTATCAGAAATCCATGTTCCAGAGGCTTCCTATTTAAATTGAATGAAATAAACCCTGTGAGGATACACAGCCATCTCCCCATCCCCAGGTGATTCCATGGCCTCATGGGACAGTGGCCACAGAGCTGCATAGCACTCTTCCTCAGTTCAATGTGGTGTGCAAGGACCCTACAGCACTGCATGCCCAAATCCTTGTATGTTCTAAGGGATTTTTCAAGGTTAGTTTTAATAATACCATCATGTCTGGCATTTCATACCAGGTCAGGGACTGCAAACACCTTCCAGTGGCCCTAACGCAGACTCAGTAGGTAACCTGGAGAGGCACAGCTCTGACTGAGCTTCACCTTTAATGGGCAGGCCAATAATGGTGTGCATGAGGGCTGGGGATGTAGATCAGTGGTAGAGCACATGCCTAGCATGTGCACGCCCCTAGGTTTGATCTCCAGCACCACAAAATAATAATAATTATTATAACGGTGTGCATGAAGACAACATGCCCCCCCAAAATTTCACCTGTACACACAAACGCATACCCAAACACATGTACATACATATACACACATATTCCTATGTAACATACCTTCTTCCAGAGAAACTGTCCTCAACAAATCCCTACTACCTCCCGCCATCAGTGAACCCAAACCCTCACAACTAAGAGTTAAGGAATCCCAGCACACTATGAAAGGTGGAGAAACATACAGAAATTGAATATTACAGTAGCATATAATTTAGAATGATCTCAGGAATCATTAAGCCTTCAAAACTTAAAGAGATGTTTATTTTAAACCCCATCTAAAAATTAAAATGGTTAGCACACCCTTCAACCACTCTTCTTTGTGGGCAGGATGGCACAGCTAATCAGTGCACTTAGCTCTCACCTCAGGGGCAAATTAAATCTGTCTTCACTCATAATAGACTTCTGCTTAATGGCTTCCACCCAGTCCTTGCAGGGAGCAGCCTGCACTACCCCAAAAGGCAGCCACAAGAAAGCAGAGAAGTTTCCCTGGGAAGGCACTGGGAGATGAGGGGAGGTGAAGTAAGGTAAGGTGAGGTGAGGGTGACACCTCTGGGGCCATCAGCAAGCCCTCAGGTGACTTGATCCAGAGAGGAAAGCAGCTGTCAGGGTTTTGCAGGCGCTGAGGGCTCACTGCCATGCCCTGTCCCACACCGGTTCCACTCTCTGCACAACCAGCAGCCTTTCCGGCTTCCTGGCTCTCCCTGTAGGTCTCTTGTTCCTCCCCTCTCTGCCTCCTAGCATGGGGGCCCACTGGAGATTTAGCTTGTGTTTCCAGCTTGTGCCAGAAAGCCATCTTGGTCACCACTGAGAGAAGGACTCACAGGGCAAGGCAGACGTTATCCCTGGAAGATTGGGGGACACACTGCTTGTCAGTGGCTGCAGAGGCAGTCAGTGCTGCTCTGGAAGAGAGAGGTCTTATCACAGAAGAAAAAAAGGTTCACCGTGCCTGTGGCTGCCCCTTAACCCATGCCAGTCCTTTTGTGGCTAGACCCATCACAGATGACATGCTGTCCTATATTTAGAGGGCTTGGAACCAATCCAGGGAGACCTTGAGTTTTGGAAGGAGAAGTGTTCCCACGATGGATCCTGGGGACTGGAGTGGGCCTGGGGAGAGGACCTGAGCTAGCCAAAGCCCAGACCCTCTGGGCAGAGGAGCCTGCACAGGAAAACAGCTATGGGCATGAGTGAGACCTGACAGTGGCTTGCGCTCCCAGGCTTCACCAATCCTGCAGCCCTCTGTCCCCTGCTCCAGATTCTCTGTCCCTTCAGCTCCCTCCATAGTCTCCTGAACCCTCCCTCCCCACAGCCCAGTGCTAGGGATCAAATCCAGGGCAAGCCAGACTAGTGCTCCACCACTGGGCTCCATCCCCAGACCCCCTCCTGACTGTTGCCTTTGCCTCAACCTCTGCACATCCAGAGTGTTCTTCCTAAAAGGTGTTTTCCATTAGCACTCACTGCCTGATTAGAAACTTCAGTGGTTCCCCACTGCCGCCCAGGCTAACTGCACACCCCGAGACCTCAGCAGTCCACGCTCCCCCTGCTCTCGTGCTCCTCAGGGCAGCCCACTTCAATGCCCCTGCCAGGGGCCCTGCTTAAAGTGCCTGCCCCTTCCTCTCCACACCTCTTTATGGCCCAGCTCAGACCCACTTCCTCCATGAAGCCTCCTAGGCCTGACCTCTCCTACCTGTGCCTCCCTGGGACCTCATGCACTCGTGCCTTTCCTTGTTTCTGCCTCTTGATTTAATACTTGTGCCTTTGACACGTTCTATTGCCATATTTCTTTGATTCTAAAATTCACTTTTAAAAAAGTTAACTTTTCAATGGGGATGAGGCTTAACTGCCCCTGCTCTGGCCAGGCCTAGTTGAGACAGTTGTGATTGTTGTGTTAGAGCATCAAAGTTTGAAAGAAATTATGGTTTGAATCATACATGTCCCCCCAAAAAACTCATGTGTTGAAGGCTTGATCCCCAGCTGATGGTGCTATTGGAGGTAGAGGAAACTTTAGGAGAGGGGCCTAGTTGGAGGAAGTAGGTCACAGGAGGCATGTCCTTGAAGAGCATATGGGGACCCCAGTCTCTTCCTCTATGTCTCTCTTTTCATTTTCCAGCAGCCATACTATGAGCAGCTTTGCTCTGCTACATGCTTCCGAGATGTTCTGTGTCATCACAGGCCCTAAGCAATGAGACAAAGCAACTGTGGACTGAAACTTCTGAAAGTGTGAGCCAAAATAAACCTTTCCTCCCATTATCTCATGTATTTTGTCACAGTGACAGAAAGCTGACTAGTATTATCAGACTTGGCAAATAATCCTAGTAACAGAGTGAAGCTCATCTTTCAAGAAAGGCTACACAACTGAGGCTCTTCTCAGTACAGAACAATGTTATACAGAAAAGCATGGACATCAAAGATTCTCCATGAGAAACCAGCTTGATCTCATCATTGTGTATATCCACAAGACTGAGATCCTAACTAGAATAAGACATACTCCATGTTTGTATAAATATGTCAAAATAGACTCTACTGTCATGTATAACTAAAAATAACAAATTAAAAAGAAAAGGGGAAACCCCACTTAAAAAATACAGATTCTGTATGTGAAGAAGTCTGATAAATATTTTAACAAATTTATTTAGTTTATATCTGCATCTAAATAGGTCTTTTTTAATATCTATAAAAGAAAAAGTCAGTGATAGCACAGGTGAATGATCTCCTTATTTAGTGACACATAAAATAATGGTGTGCCCTATGCTGTTCCGAGCTTTAGAGTGTACAAAGTGTGTTACTGGCATGAGAAGTTACCCATGTCCCCAGCTGGATCACTGACTTCTTGAGAGCTGTGGGAGGCACTTGGGTATCCATCAGTGTCTCTTGGGCAAAGAGCTGGTCTGAAGAGGGCTTTAGGTTCCCATGCCCTAGGCAACTCTGAGGGGGACCCTGCAGTGGCTACTTGGAGGAAGAGTAGCAAACCATTAGTGTTTCTCTTCTTCCCATCCTCGACTGTTTCTTCAGATAAAAAAAGTCCTCAAAGAATTTCCTGGCGTTATAAATGTCATTTAATTCCTTGAGCCTACGAGGAAAGGAAGAGAGGAGAGAAGAGACACTCCCATTATCAGGGTCTTTCCCTGGGCCTTCCTCTAGGGACGTGCTGAGATTGTCTCAGATATTCTTTCCTAAAATTAAAAAAATGCTCATGTCCCCTCTGCTACAGAGTGATCACTAATGGAAGAGGACACATCTGCTTTCTTCTGCTGGGAACAGGGTCATGATTCTGACAGCTCATCACTGGGGACAAACGGGATGCAGGCCACCACCGTCCCCAGCACATCAGATGTGTTCAGATGTGTCTCAAGTAATTAGTGTCACAAGCAGGCAGGAATGTAGGGATCTGCAGGGACAGGCCCTCTCCCGCTCCTGCATGTATCACACTTCTCTGGCATGTAGAGGAGCCGTTGGGCGCCATCTACAGCAAATTGAGCCAAGTAGTCAGACCTGGGGAGCATTATGGCCAATTAGTCACTGGTCCCTTCCAGCAGCAGGAGATCACAGCTCTGTATCCTGACCTCAGACAAGTGAGGTTCAGGGGAACAGGCTTGCTGACAGCCCTACACAGGGACAAGGCCAAAATGAGAACTCAGGTCTCCTGCCCTTTAAACAGCACCATCAAGCCCTTCACCCCCACAGCATTAGGAAAGTCCATTGTTGGCAAAGGGGGCACGGAGGAGGCTGCACCTCTGGTGGACCAGTGGACGTTCATGAAGAACCTCAAGTCTCTGCTTGGGTAACACCCTCCAGGGAGAACAGACTGCACTCCAAGAACCCTGCAGAGAAACCAAAGTCATCAGAGAGGTACAAAAATGTAAGGAAACATCCACTTGCACTTGGGGTGGTCAGGAAAGGCTTCATTTTCAATGTGCAGGGAATAGGATGAGAGAATTTTTGAGGCATGGGCCAACACTCAGCCATAGAAATACACCCAGGTTTCCCACCACTCCAGCAGCCACCTGGGGAAGTATCTGCAGACACACCAAGCATTTGAAGATGAAAAAAGTTGGGGAAGACCAAAGAGAGACCAAGTCTGTTTGGCAGCTAAAGCCATCTCAAAATTCTCTGTTGGAACACTTCCCATGACACCCATCAGTCTTCCAGAAGGTTCCCACTCACATTGACCAGCCAAAATGTTAAGCATTTTCTCCAAAGATTGTCCGAGGCTTTGAGACCACTTAAAACAAAAATTGAATGGATGGAAAACATTGTTGTATATGTGTTGGGTTTATTTTGAATTTTTATAAAAAGTATTTTCAAATACACATAAATATCAAATAGTATAATACACTCCTGTTACCCATTACTCAGCTTCAACAATTATCAACCCCATTTCATCTATTTTTCCTCCCACATCACCTTGAGGTACATTTAAAATACAGCCAGCCAGGCATAGTGGCCCACACCTATAATTCTAGCGACTCAGAAGTGAGGCAGGAGGATCACAAGTTTAAGGCCAGCCTGGGGCAACTAGTGAGACCTGTCTCAATATTGAAAAATAAAGCCAGGAACAGTGGTGCATGCCTGTAATTCCAGAGACTCAGGAGGCTGGGGCAGGAGGCCCTAAGAACTCAGCGAGACCTGTCTCTAAATAAAATACAAAAAAAGGGCTGGAGATATGGCTCAGTGGTTAAGCACCCCAGGGTTTAACCCCCAATACTAAAAATTAATTAACTCATTAATTAATTTTAAAAAATAAAATAAAAAGACTGGGGATGTTGCTCAGAGGTAGCACCCCTGGGTTCAATTCCTAGTCTCCAAAAATAAAAAATAAAATACAGCCAATAAAGATACTTTTTAAGATGCCACAGTACAACATGGCTGGTGCTCACAAGATAACTACAGAATTTGTTTTTAAAAAATGTGTATTAGTTCACTATATGATAGAGGTAAGGCTGAGACATAAATTTGAGCAGGTAGATAAACATCTTCTTCCCCTTCAGAGTGTCTGTGTAACCTCAGCTAGAGAGATGTCCAAATGTCTTCAGGGAAGCCCCTGAGGCTCAGAATGGACTCCTGGAGCTCAGGAAAGGATGGTCAGTACTGGGCCAGGAACCAAGTACACCAAGACAATGCTGGGGTAGGAAGGATGGTAACTGAAAGAAGAGACAGTGCTTGTGTCAACCTTAAAAACCCTCCTGGGCCAGGGGCAGTGGCTCATGCCTGTACCAAGGGCTTGGGAGGCTGAAGCAGGAGGATCACAAGTTCAAAGACAGCCTCAGCATCTTAGCAAGGCCCTAAGTAACTCAGTGATATCCTTCTCTAAATAAAATACAGAAAAGGGCTGGGATGTTGCTCAGTGGTTAAGGGCCCCTGGGTTCAATCCCTGGTACCAAAATAGATAAATAAATAATAAAAAGTCCTCCTGGGCTGTCACCAGAAGCTTCTCTCCTGGTGCAAATCTCAGTTATTAGAATAAATGCATCAATTGAGCCTTTCATCCAGAGGCCTGCAGACTCTGCAAGGCTACAAAAGACAGAACTACAACAACCCTATTACATTTTTCTTCTTTCTCTTTTGAAGGAAAATAATTTTTTCTCTGGCGGTGATTATTGCCATCTTAGTGAAATACCTCCTTTAATCTTAAGATCTGAAAAACTCTGGTAGGAGGTGAATATTTTCAATGTTCTCTGCCTTTCCACAAGCAATTAGGGGTTTAAGCAATGACAGTTAATTTCCTAGTTATTATTTTTCACTCTAACACTTTTACTAGAATCATACAGACCCAACACCATCTAATTAAAGCATTTAAAAGGATAGCGTAGGCTATTGAAATTAACGTGGTAAAATATTAGGTGAAAAAAAAAACAGCTAACTCTGTAGCAGCAAAGCCTCAGAAGGGACTGTATACACACAATGCCAGCTCTGATGTGTATCTCTGAGGGTCTGTTGCCCTCTTGCCCCTCCTGGTAGCAGCCACTGTCAAAGAAAACCAACTCATAAAATATGGGGCTAACTGTCCTGAGGATGCTGCAGCCAGGAGAGCAATGGCTTCTATCTCATCTGAGGCTGACCCTTCCCACTCATCAAATGTGCCCCTTCCTTAAGACATAGCCCAACATTCAGGCATCCCTCCTCCAGCCCACAGCTCTTAGGATGGAACCCACACTCTTTTCCTGTACTTCCCTGTCCTGCCTGGCACTGCCTGCCTCTGGGACCTTCTTTTATAGCTCTTTTTGCTTTGTTCTCTAATTTTCAACTATACTAGGCCTATTTCTTTCCTTCTGAACAGGCCAAACCCTTTCCCGTGAGCACAGAGAGGGAACTGCAAGCTCTTCAATAAGGGCTGGCTGGTTTCTTCTCTTTTGGGTCTTGGATCGAAAGCCACCTCCTCGGGTAGGTCACTTATCAGCTTTCAGCATTCTCTGCCTGACCTCACGTTTTCTTCACAATGCGCCCCTCTCTCCCTCTCTTCGTCCTCTGTTTACATGTGTTCTGTGTGTCTTCTGCGCTGGAAATGGAAGCTCCGTAAGAGAAGGCACTGTGCATTGCGATCTGACTTAGGTTTTAGTTTCAGCACACCACACAGTGCCTGACAGACCACAGCGTGTAAATAATTCTCTGTAAGATGAAACTCAAGGACAATGGTGTATGACAAAAGTCTGTCCAAGTGTGTCTCTCTTCCTGCAATATGAGTTCAGTCTTCTCTGGTTAATAAAATTTCAGTAAGAACACGGAAGGCAATTTTGTACCTCTTGGAGGATCTGGTCAGGTAGATAAGGGAATTTGGATAAAAACTCTTCCTACAGTAGAAGTAGGAAAAAAACTAGGAAAGGTCAAAGACAGCTTGATTCCCACGTAGGGTCTAAGGCCTTTTAATTCCCTTTGGATCAAACTGCTCAGTGTGCTCCACAAAAGCCACATTTTTGGTGTATTGCTCCCTGAGTCCCAACAACTACTACCCCATCAGCAACACCCCCTGGATCTAGCTTTAAAACTTACTCACTTCTGACTACATTTAAATCCTTCAGAGCTTCTCCACTCCACCAGGCCCCATGATCATTCATTGACATTGTTTCAACAGCCACCTACTGTGGTCAGGCCCACACAGCAGCTGCAGAGGAGGAAGCCACGTCACCCCTGCTCTCAACCCTCCAAGGCTTCCCTGCACACTTAGAAGGATTCCAAACTCCTGACCAAGGCCCACACACCCCATGCAATCCTCTTCTTGCTGTCTGACTCACTTCTTCCTGTGCTTGCTCCTCCGCAACAGCCCAAATGGCTGTACCTCAGTGCTTGGCGCCCGCTACTCCCTCTGCTCTGCACAGTCTTTTCCAAGACTCACTCATCTTGCCACCTTCCTTCCAGTGTCTCCTCAGATGCCATTTTTTTTTCTTTATTTTCTTTTTGGTTATACATGACAATAAATATAATTATACAATCATGGAATATATCTTATTCTAATTAGATCCAGTAGATCCCAGCCTTGTGGATGTACACTATAGTGAGATTCACTATGGAGTATTCATCTATGTACATTAGAGCAAAGTTGTGTCCAATTCATTCCACTGTCTTTCCTTTTCCTTTCCTCCCTCCCTTCCCTTCATTCCCCTTTGTCTAATCCAATGAATGTCTATTCTCCCCACCCCCATTATTGTGGGTAGCTTCCACATGTCAGAAAGAACACTCAACCTTTGGGGTTTTTTTAGAACAAGCTTATTTCACTTAGCAAGATAATCTCCAGATTCATCCATTTACCAGCAAATGTCAAGAAGACATTCTTCTTAATGGCTCATAGCCATATCAATGTTTGTAGCAGTTCAATTCACAATAGCTGAGCTATGGAGCCAACCTAGGTGCCCTTCAACAGGTGAACAGATAAATAAAATATGGTATATATACATAATGGAGTATTATTCAAATGCCATCTTTAACTGTAAGTCCTTCTCTGGCTTCCTTATGTAAAAATCAACCTCCCGTGTACCCCATCCCCAGGTGACTTAACCTGTCTAGTCTTTTGCTATCTGACACATTTTGCATTTATTATTTATTTTTAGCATCTCCCCCAATAGAATATGAGCTCTGTGAGGGCAGGAACTTTCTCATTCATGCTATATCCCTAGAACCTAAAACAGTACCTGGTAAACAGTAGGCATTCAGTAAGCATATATTAATGAATGAAAAGACATATTTGCTTTGCATATCTTGATCACTACCACCTTCACAAGGCCACAAACATTATCATAATATCTCAGAAGGCTCCCCACCCAGTGCTATGCTATCCTCTCTAGTATTTTCCCAGTTTTAATCTCTCTAGTATTTTCCCAGTTCTGTCTCCACCTATCCCCACAAGTGTCAGCAGGAGGAGAGGCTTCTGGGATATACTTTCTGGAATCTGATCTGTTTCCCCCATTTTATGATGCTTCCAGTTAAGACAGCATTTGAGGAATTCTCCATTTTGTATGTATACCACATTTTCCTTATTTATTCATCTGCTGAAGGACACCTAGATTGGCTCCACAGCTTAGCTATTGTGAATTGACACTAGTTCTGAGCACGTTATATTATTCCAAATCTATACTCAATACTATAACTTGAAAACTCTAAATTTCTCCATTTTCCATGATATGTAGGAGAGATAGAGATTTTTGAGGCAACGCCAAAAACCACTATCAACTAGGAAATGCAAGTGAAAGAGAAAGGGTTTTCAAACTATGCCCTGCTCTGGCCAGGCAAGACTAGGAAGTGTTACATACACAAACAAACACCCTTTAGTACAAGAAGACTTTGGTAGATTCATATAAAAAAAAATCACACAAGTGTCTATCAATCTCACTATTGTGATCTGTGGAGGGCTCATCATTATCTGTCACAGCCAGCCAAGTAGCCAGCATGGTTGGGATGGCATGAACCTTCTCTCTCATTTGACCATGGTCTTCTGTCTTGTGGTTATATCATGTTCCAACAAATACATTCACCTATAAGCATATTCAAAAGACAAGAGGTCATGATGTGTGAAAGAGGCCAAATACAATTGCATAGGCTCTAGAGAACTTTAAGATGATGGTTAATTCAACAGGATAACAGTCATCAGGAAACCAAGACTAGCCAGTCCTTTAATTTAACAGAGAGTCAGAGAATGGCACTGCATGACATGACCTAAGGAAGGTCTATGGAGAAACTAAGTCTAGGAAGAGCAGAGCGTGTCTGCTCTTCAGGGAATTTGAAAAGGAAACTGTCCCCTTTCTAAATTCCTTTTCAAATGCTGATGATCATTGATTTTAGAACTCACCTTTCAAGCACTATCAGTAAAGGGAGTTCACATCCCCAACTTGTAGGTCCACAGAATATATCCAACGTCCCTTGAACAAGAAGCCTCTTTATCTCTGTTAAGGAAGAAACTTTCTTTTTTGTAGATCCCACTATAAACCTCACCCATAATGAACCCAGAAGTTGTTCCAAGGCAGGGATCAATAAAACACAGCTAATGCACCAAATTCAACTATATTAGTCGGTTTCTGATACTATAACATAAATCTGAGGCTGAATAATCTACAAAGAAAAAAAGGTTTAGTTAATTCATAACTTTGGAGGCTGAAATTTGAAACATCATAGTAGAGAGAGAGAGAGATCATATCCTGAGATGAAAATCCAAGGCAATAGAAGGTTGGGACAGTAATGACCTCCCACTAGGTGCCACCTCTTAAAAGTTCCACCAACTCTTAACATCACCAGACTTCCAACACATGATCTTGGGTGACATACACAAATCATATCCAAACCAAAGCACCAACCCTCTGCCTGTTTTCATGAATAAAGTTTTATTGGAACATGGCCACACACATTCTTTTATGTACTGCTGATGGCTGCTTTCATGCTGCAAAAGCATAGTTTAGTGTTTGCAATAGAGACCATATGGATCGCAAAGGCCAAAATACTTACAATCTGTTCCTCTATAGAAAAATCCTGCCAAGTCAATAGAGAGACAACAAGAATAGCATTGTAAAAGCACAGGGCCAAACAGAGCTATTATCCTGTCATCTGCCTCCAGAGCACTTAGAGAAGAGCCTGGAGGTTTTTTCTAGCCAAACAAAGCAAATTGAAAGCTTCCCCCAAGCAGACCTCAATCAGAGATAGATGGGTAGTTGGTAAATAAATAGTTCTGCCCCTTTGCCCTTCAAATTGGGATAACTTAAAGTTACTTCCCCACAAATATTTTTCTGTTTAAACTAATTCAAGTTGGGTGGTTTCTATCTCATGCAATTTAAGAATTCTCACTAATCCCAGTGAGCTGTTCCATAGGATCCTCTCCAAGTA
Source organism: Marmota marmota marmota (assembly GCF_001458135.2). NCBI lineage: Eukaryota > Metazoa > Chordata > Mammalia > Rodentia > Sciuridae > Marmota > Marmota marmota. The sequence goes on along the minus strand of NW_026000221.1, from coordinate 30,595,503 downwards.
GGAACCCAGGAGCCAAGGTCAGGTGTCTAACAGAGATCACCAGGGGATCAAGACTCTGTTGGGGCAGGGACCCCAGGAAGATCCTTATGTACCTCTGCAGTCAAAATGCAGCAGATCAAGAGAAAGACATACTGGCTTCTCCACTTCCACCACCTGACCACATATCTCCATGCTTCCTGTGGCTACATTTATGACTTCTCATGTCCTCCAAGGTCCTACATGGACTGTCCTTTGTGTCTCTCTAAGCTCATAACTCTCTAGCTACTCTTCCCTTCTTTGAGTCCTTTGACCATACCAAACCTTTTCTCTTCTGGGAACTTTGCAGTTGTTCTTACCTCTGTCTAGAACACTGTCCTCAAGATTTTTGCATGACTAGCTTCAGTATTCAAAGTGACAAAAAAATGTCACTTCTTCCCTGACCACACATCTAAAATGGGTTTCTTCAAACTCAGAAGGTCAAGAGTCATGTTTTCTCTCATTGGTGGAAGCTCTAGAGAATGAAGGGGGGGAAAAAGTGGGGGGTAGTCACATGAAAAGCAAAGGGAGATCAGTAGAACAGAAGAAAGGGACCAAGGGAGGGAGAGGGGATGCCTGGGAGGGATATTGGCCAAATTTTATATTGTGCACATGCACTACTGTGTAACAACTAATCCCACCATTATACACAACTATAATGCACCAATTAAAGATGTGGAGAATAAAATAAATAAATAAGTGGGCTTCTTGCTCCTGCCCATTCATACTCTCACATCACCCTGTTTTAGTTCTCACTTAGCACTTGCTACTGTGAAGTCATCTTGTTTATCCATTTGTTTATATTATCAGTTTATGCTCTTTGGGAGGGGTGACTTCTCTATTGTTTACTATTGTTTCTTCCAGTATGAAGATAGCATGCTGCAGGCGCTAAATAAACATTTATTGGGTGGATGGACCAATGGATGGATAAATAGAAATATGAAGGGAAAAATGAAGGGAAAATGGATAGAAATAGGGTTGATTTCTCTACAGAACTGCCCAGATCTTGAAACTTAAAATTGGGTTTATAATTTGGATGTGGAATATTCCTCAAAGGTTCACGTGTTGAAGGTTTTGTCACTGATGTTGCTTTTGGAGGTGGTAGAAATTTAGGAAGTGGGCCCAGTTGGAGGAAATAAGTCACTGAGGCATGCCTTTGATGGGTATATCTTGTCCCCCCCACCCCCCTCATAACTGCCACAAGGTGAGCAGCTCCACTCTGCCACATGCTCCCCAAAATGATGTCCAAAATAAGCCCTTCTCCCTTACACTTATTTTCTCCAATATTTTGTTTCAATGATGGAAAGGTAACTAACACACTGGGTCGCCACTTGAACCAGATATATTTGATCATAGAGTAAATATCAGTCGCCACTTGAACCAGATATATTTGATCATAGAGTAAATATCAGTTGAAAATGATAGTTGAAAACTATAATAGCTAAGAGATATGAGGTAATTTTGCTTACCAGTCATAAATCTAACAGTAGCACCAGTTCATGTGTTTGATGATGTCATACTTCTTACTTCATCATCTCTAGCATGGTGGATCTCTCCCCTGTCCGCCTTTCCTCATGGTCATCGGGTGGCTGCTGCAGCTCAAACATCACATTAGCATTAAGGTAGGAATGCAAGGAAGAGGTGATGCCAGTCTTATTCCTTTCAGTAAAATGAAAACTTTAAACCTCCCCCCAATCACCCACTGTATCTTCAGTTATATTTCATTAGACAGAACCAGGGCATACGGTCAATCTGTAAGAGAGTCTGGGGAAGTGGCTACATATCCCTCCCAACTTCTACAGCAGAGAAGCAGGTGAGAGACAGGGTGTTGGAAACAGATATTCTATTGAACCAAATCTTAGTGTTGGTCACTGAACATATACTCAGTAGCCATGACAACTGAAAGAAGGAGGACAAGAAGCATCTCACGCTAACCAAGGGGTGTTAACAAAACACCAGAGAAAAAGGGTTTCTGTGCCTGCTTCTACCAAACCAACAACTCCAAAGACAATGTGAGTTTGCTCCATATAATGATTTGGGGGAAACACTTCCCAGGAGTACTGAAAGCATCTTGTTCTCATTTTAATAATCTGTGGGCTTCATAATCGCATTAAATGAGATGGAACAATGGTGGTGAGAAAATATGTCACACTTTTTTTTTTTAGAAAGGCTAAATAACTCACTACATTTAGTCATGAAGTTGTTACAAGCTGTTAAATTATTTTCAGACTAGGTAAAAGAAATAAGCCTGGGAGATTTGTCTGGTGTATTAACACATATTATTTACCCTGAGGTGACATTTTAATAGCAGGGGGAAACATGAGCAGCCTCCCAACCCATGCACACGTTTTGCCACACGCTCCTTTGAACACATAAATCCCAGCTTTGTCAACAGTAATGAGGCCCAGAGAGCAGGCACCTGCTGGGGTCCTTAAACTTTTCCTGAGATAAATATACATAATTAAGAAATTGTGAGCACTCACCTCTGATTTATTATTAAAACAACACACCTTGGGCCACATTTGCACCCTGAGTTGGAGTTAAACAGACAAGTGATTAAGTATCAGCCTCATAGGGGGTCTCCCCACACTCGGTCCTCACACTCTCAACATTCTGCCCACCTGTTCTCAGAGAGCAAAAGAAAGTAACTGAGCAGCATTCCAATATAGATAGAAAGTGGATGTTAGGAAGCTAGGAGAACTTTTGGCCTTCCATTGTCCCAGCTTTTATTATAGAGCTCATGGTTAAGAGTGCTGAGTCTGGAACTTGCCAGACCTGGATTCCAATTCCATGTCTACTGTCTAATATCTGTGTGCTCTTCTATTGTTTGATCCTCAGTGTCCTCCTCATCTATAAAATTGGGTGGATAATGGCTCCTCTTTTTAGGCTGCAATGAGGATTTCCTAGGCATGATTTCCAGTATATAGTAATTGTTCCTAGTCTCAGAATGGCTGCCACACCTCAAACATCACACCCACATTCAAGGCAAAAAGGGAAGGAATGGGATAATACCAGCTTTCCCTCTCCCCTTGAAACTTCCCTCCAATAGCAGAGAGAACTGCAATGAGCTTTTCTGTACACCATGACACTTAGGTGGTTTCTTCTGCAACATTTCTTCTATATCTCCCACCTTTGAAGACTCTGTTCCTAAACCCATTGTCTTCAGCAGGAAGCTTTTCCTGAACTTTCTTGACCACTGAGAATTCATCCACTTCAATGGGAGCCCATGCACATCAGCTTCACAGTACCACCTCTATGGACAGGGCATGACCAGGAGATGGCAGGCCAGTCATGATCTTCAGTGGGTCTCTCACTGGGTTTTTGAAAGGTAATTTGTCAATACAGTGCCTCTCGGGCTCTCACAAGGAACACTACAGGAACATTGTGAAGCAAGCCCCTGAGTCAGGCAGAGGAGGCCAGCAAGGAGCAGAGCATTGTCAAGAGTAAGCTCTCCATTAAGGAAGGAGGGGCAGCCTTGCCCCAAAATGTGAGGCTGGTGATTGGGGGCTGGAGAGATTGACAGCACATCAGGAAGGCCAAGACTAGAGCAAACTTCTGACAGGAACAGCTCCCAGGATGACCGTGGGTAAGGAATCCAAGGAAAGGGCTTCCTGGTCACCCACGAGGGCCTCAGCATTGATGAGACAGAGAAAGGGTCTGAGGCATGGCCCAACCCTTGCAGTGACCCTCCGCTGCAGCCTTGTGGCTCACACTGAGTAGCCCAGAAGGGGAGCACTCTGAGCTGGCAAGGCACAAAGGTGGCATCCCAAAGCTGTGGGTGCTCCAGAGGGCTGGGGGAGTGATAGAGGGCTGCTAGGAAAAGGAGGGCCTTGAAGAAGAGTAAGAATTCAAAAGGCAGAGGGGCAGACTAAGAAAGAGAGGTGAAAATAGGCAGAATGGGTTCGTAACATTGTATTTCCTCAATTCTAAGACAACATTCATTTGGGGATGAGCTTTCCAAACTCATCCAAACTCATCTTAAAGGTGCACAGCCATAAAGCACATCCTAGTCTCAGAGCACAATGATGTGGGGAGAGCATGAAGGCCACCCTCATATCAGGTCCCTCAAGTCCCCATCCCTGGGGCATAGGCATCCTCATTTTATCTTCACTCCCACATTATGAGTGGGACAATTTTATAGATAAGGAGGCAGAAGAGATGAGAGGCTTGGCCAAGGTCTTCTCTAGTTTCTGGCAAAACTCATGGGTGGGAAGGCTACGGATGGGATACGTCCAGGTGGGTAAAGAAGGAAGAATGGCCCTGGCCAGGCCCCCATCAACTCCCCTCTCACCATCCTCCACTCAGCAACAGGGTAACTTGCCTTCCCTTTGCGCTTGGAATGAAATCCAGATTTCTCAAATGACTGACAAGACACTACCACACGTGGCCTGTGCCACCCTCTTGCTTCTATTCCCTCTCTTTCTCCATCCCCAACCACACTAACCTCATCCCTCTTCCTTGGCCACTGGAGCCTACCTAACTCATTCTTGCCTGGGGTTTCATTGCCAGTGTTAGTTAGGTTCTCATCGCGGTGACCAAAATACCTGACCAGGACAACTTAGAGAAGGAAGAGTTTATTTTGGTTCATGGTTTCAGAGGTTCAGTCCACGGTGATCTGACTCCATTGCCAGAGGTAAGGTGGAACGTCATGGAGGAAGGACAAGACTGAGGAAAGCGACTCACCTTCTAGCAGCCAGGAAGCAGAGAGAGAGCATGAGGAGCCTCAGCCAAACTATAAGACCCAATGGCGTGCCCCCAGTGACCCACTTCCTCCGGCCACGCCCAACCCAGTTAGTCCATTTAGATTATTAATCTATCAAATGGGTTAATTCACTGATCAGGCTACAGCTCTCATAATCTAATCTTTTTCACCTCCGAACATCCCTGCATTAACACAGGTGTTTCAGGGGAAACCTCATATCCAAATCACAACATCACCTGGAAAAGTTCTTTTTTCCTCAGAAAAAAGACAGCTCAGATCCTAGCCAATTGGCCTCTGCTTTTGAGTTGGCCTCCGAAGAACAGCCTCCTCACCTTCAATCACAGAAACATTAGTCTAATTTATTTCATAACACTCTGAGAATGTCAGCTGACTTTTGTTTGTGTGTTGTCTCAAACACACACACACACACACACACACGCACACACACACTTGCTAGAATGGGAGCCCCACAGTAATATAGACTTTTGTTTTGTTTTCCCTATGGTTGTCCATTTGTGAGTTTGTTTGGGGTTTTTTTTGTTTGTTCGTTTGTTTTCATTTTCATTCAGTGAATGAGTGTTCCCACCCCTAGTGGTAGTGGATTGGCATGTCCTGCCTTTGAACAAATCAACCAACCAAGCCAGGTGCCCAGTGGGACTTCAGTCAGAAGCAGACATTGGGCTGAGCAGTCTCTCAGGGGCTTGTCCCAGCCTAGGCAGATTACCTGTCTCTGAGGCCCTCTTCCACCTAGAAATGAGCTGCTCCTTCCTACACGGACCTGCATTATCCCAGGGTTTTCCTGCATTATCCTGGGACGGTCACTACATTTGTACTCTCTGCTGTGTAACTTCAGACAGTGTTGCCTGTAATCCTTTTCTCATTCTTACCTTGTTAATAGTGAAACCTACAGGCCTCTCCACATCCCTGTTTGCCTTCTAACTCAAAGGCAGCTTTTAAAAAAAAAAAAAAAAGTTTTTATTAGTGCATTGCAGTTACATAAAATAGTGGGGTTCATTTTGACACAATCATACATGCATGGAATACAATTTCCCCCATTTCAGTCCCCAGTGCTTCCTCTTTCCTTCCTCTCCCCACTCTCCCTATTCTCCTTCCTCTACTCTACTGGTTTTCCTTCTATTTATTTATATGTTTTAATTGGTGCTTTATAGATATACACAAAGGCACAATTCACCGTGGCATATTCATATATGTATATAACATAATTTGGTCACTTCATTCCACATTTCCTCCCTATTGTCATTCCTCCTTCCTCCCCATCAATCTCCTTCCTCGACTCCACAATTTTCCCTTTATTTTCATGGGATCTGCCCGCGCTCCATGCTCCTTTTTCCACTTATTTTGCCCTGACTTCCTGACTTCCACATATGAGAAAAAACCCTCCACTCTTGGCTTTCTGAGTCTGGCTTATTTCACTTAGCATAATGTCTCCAGTTTCACCCACTTACCATGCTATAATTTCATTCTTCTTCATGCCTGAGTTAAACTCCATTATGCATATATGACACTTTTTTTAATCCATTAATATGTTGACAGGCCCCCAGGCTGGTTCCATAACTTGTCTATTGCACTGCTATAAATATTGATGTGCTTGTATCACTATATTATGCTGATTTTATTTATTTATTTTATAAATACTGAAGAGTGGGATAACTGAGTCATATGGTGGTTCCATTCTTAGCCTTTTGAGAAATTTCCATACTGCTCTCCAAAGTGGTTGTACTGATTTGCAATCCCACTAACAATGTATAGATGTACATTTTCCCCCTCATCCTCTCCAGCATTTATTATTACTTTTATTCTTCATAATTGCCATTCTAGTTGGAGTGACATGAAATCTCAATGTAGTTTTGATTTGCATTTCCCTGATTGCCATGGATGATGAACATTTTTTTTGATATATTTGTTGGCCATTTGTATTTCTTACTTTTGAGAAATGCCTTCTTAGGTTTTTTGCCCACTTATTGATTGGGTTTATTTAGGGTGTTAAGTTTTCTGAGTTCTTTATACATTCTGGATATTAATCCCCTGTCAGAGAAACATCTGGCAAAGATTTTTCTCCCATTCTGCAGGCTGTCTCTTCATGTTCTTAATCATTTCCTTTGCTTTGCAGAAACATTTTAATTTGATGCCATCCACTTTTGATTCTTGGTTTTATTTCTTGAGCATTAGGGGTCTTGTTAAGGAAGTCAGTGCCTATGCCAATATGTTGGAGAGTTGACCCATGTTTTCTTCTGGCAGTTACAAAGTCCAAAGGCACCTTTTTCCCATGCTTGGGCATCACAAGACCTTCCAGGCTCAATTTCTTACAGCTTTTATCCCAGAACCTGGTCTTAATAGAAAGTCACTGAAAAGACTTGACCCCTTTCAGGACATCATTTAGCATGAGTTTAAAGAAACCTGGCCTTGACTTTCCCTAGAGGACCTAAGAGAATATGCAGTTCTGCCTTCAGAGAACTCACAGTCTTCTTTTCCTGAAAAGTAAGATTTATACTTGTACAACCACTATGAATTCATTTACAATCATATTATCTTCAGGACTGAATTGTGAAATTCAAAATGACAACTACCTAAGGAAGAGGCAGGAGAGCAGTGAGGCTCAGCCCTCACAAGCAGAATGGGATGAAGATATTGTGAGAGGCAGGAGCTTCAGAGAGCAAAACTGAAGTCTTTTTTTTTTAAAGCATCATCACCTTCCCCATGAGTCTTTTTTAAATATTTTTATTTAGTTGTAGATGAACACAATATCTTTATTTTTTATTTATTTATTTTTATGTGGTGCTGAGGATCGAACCCAGGGCCTCACACATGTAAGGCAAGCGCTCTACCACTGAGCTATGGCCCCAGCCCCAAAACTGAAGTCTTGATGTTCAGTTCTTTTCCATTCTACCCTCATAGTTTTTATTGTTGTTGTTTGTTTGTTTTAAGATAATTTGCAATGTCTACACATGTACACTGTCAAAGGAAGAAGTTACATTTCCTACTAAATGATGTAATTTTGACAGTTCTTTCATGCTTCTTACAGTTATAAACACCTCTCAGCTTCAGGGAACTGGGAAACATGGGTAGGAATGTACCCCAGTCCCATGATGGGTGCATGTTACAGTTTAGGTATGAGGCGTCCCCCAAAAGCTTGTGTTGTGAGACAATAGAAGAATTTTCAGAAGTGAAACATTCATATTATAAGAAGTATAACTTAATGGATTTATCCACCCAATGTTGATTAACTGAGCAGTAACTGTGGGCAAGTAGGGTGTGGCTGGAAGAAAGAAGTCACTGGAGATTGCCTTTGAGGTCACTCTCTCTACCTCCTGTGCCACATCCTGAAATGCTTTCCTCTGGCATGATGTTCTGCCTCACGGAGGGCCCAGAGCTATGAAGTCAGCCGTCTATAAATTGAGCCTCTGAAAACATGAGCCAAAAGAAACTTTTCCTCCTCTAATTGTTTTTATCAGGACTTTTTTAACAATATCTTTATTTTTTATTTTATTTTATTTTATGTGGTGCTGAGGATCGAACCCAGTGCCTCATGCATGGTTGGCGAGCACTCTACCTCTGAGCCACAACCCCAGGCCTTTTTCAGGACTTTTGTTAGGACTTTTGTTAAGACTTTTGTTAGGACTTTGTTAAGACAGTTCAGTTTGCAAACCAATACTTAGAAGTAAAGAGTAGAGAGGCCTCCAGGAGAAGGAACACTCAGTGACACTTAGCTTCTTTCTCCACTTCTTTTGAAAGCTCAGAGATTCCTCCTTCAAATTATTGCTCAGCTAGTGGGATTACAGTGAGAACTCTAGTATGCAAACAACACTTGCTACTCTTCATTTCATCAGATCTTCATAACAGCCCCAAGAGGGAGCAGAACATGGGACATCAGTCTCCTCTATAAACTGAGGAAAGGAGGCTCAGAAAAACAAAACAACATGGCTTACCTGAAGTTACAGAGCTGGGGAAAGTGACAGACTCCCTTGGCATTCTTATCTTCTAACCACCTTGCTGCTTTCCCTGCAGGGACCTCATTTTTCTATTCCGATTTTAGTCATAATGAGTACACACACTGAATTCAAGTATCAGACTGATAAAATAATCCTTTTTATGCAATGTTTTCCCATTAAGGGACAATATTACCTTGCCTTTTCATATTCCATTTTCCCCCAAAGCTGTATCATTAACTAAAGAATATCTACTGACTTATCCAATAAAGTGTTTAACCTTTTTTAATGTTTTATTGATTCTTAAGGCTTTGGTTCCACCAGAAGATCCTGATTGCTACATTAACAACCTCATTGATATTCTTTTAACAGACCTCTGCAACGTGAAATGCAGTGTGGGAAAGACAGCTCCCAACGATCTGTTAATCAATGAGCTAATCTTACATCTACCTTATGTGCAATGCAGAAAAATGAGTAATGAGAAATAAGAACACATGGTTTCCAGATGGGGGTTGTGGAAACCAAGCCCAGACAGCTGGGCTGCCCAAAGGTGGACCAAGAGTTCAGTGGAAGAAGGAAACATTTTTCTCCAGTCTTCTCTCTCTCCACACTTTGTAGCAGCATGATCCCTGTACAACCACATTGATTTCTTAAGGGCAGCCATGTGCTATGAGAGGACTTTAAGCAGAAACTTAAGTCCAAACTTTATAGCAATGCATAGCTATCCATGCTCTGGCCTCTGCTCTACATGCCAGCCTCATCCTTCACCATTTGCCCTTCTTTGAAATCTGTGCTGCACCCAGGCTCAACTGCCAGGATTAGGATAAGGCAAGAGAGGTTCTCACCTCAAGGGCAAAATTTAAATGGGCATCCAAAAAAAAATAAAAGGCAGTAAACAAAACAAATGATATTTTATCACACTATCTTTTTTATTGATTTTTTAAAAAAATAAATGACAGTGGAATGCATTACAATTCTTATTAAACATATACAGCACAATTTTTCATGTCTCTGGTTGTATATGAAGTATGTTGACACCAATTCATGTCTTCATACATGTACTTTGGATATTGATGTCTATCACATTCCACCATCCTTGCTAAACCCCTGCCCCCTCCCTTTCCCTCCCACCCCTATGCCCTATCTTGAGTTTGTCTATTCCCCCCTGCTCCCCCTCCCTACCCCACTATGAGTCAGTCACCTTATATCAGAGAAAACATTCCCCATTTGTTTTTTTAGGATTGGCTAACTTCACTTAGCATTATCTTCTCTAACTCCATCCATTTACCTGCAAATGCCATGATTTTGTTCTTTTTTATTGCTGAATAATATTCCATTGTGTATATATGCCACATTTTTTTTACCCATTCCTCTACTGAAGGGCATCTAGGTTGGCTCCACAATTTAGCTATTGTGAATTGTGCTGCTATAAACATAGATGTGGCTGTGTCCAAGTAGTATGCTGTTTTTAAGTCCTTTGTATATAGACCTAGGAGAGGGACAGCTGGGTCAAATGGTGGTTTCATTCCCAGTTTTCCAAGGAATCTCCATACTGCTTTCCATATTGGCTGCACCGATTTGCAGTCCTACCAGCAATGTATGAGTGTACCCTTTCCCCCACATCCTCGCCAACACTTATTGTTGCTTGCCATTCTGACTGGAGTGAGATGATATCTTAGAGTAGTTTTGATTTGCATTTCTCTAATTGCTACAGATGATGAACATTTTTTCATATATTTGTTGATTGATTGTATATCCTCTTCTGAGAAGTGTCTGTTCAGGTCCTTGGCCCGTTTATTGATTGGGTTATTTGGTTATTTTGTTTGTTTGTTTGTTTTTGTTTTTGTTTTTTGGTTTTTTGGTGCTTAGCTTTTTGAGTTCTTTATCTACCCTAGAGATTAGTGCTCCATCTGATATTATCACACTATCTTTAGAAATCCGAATAAATGCAAAAAAATCCATGATAAACAAAATATTAAAAGATAAAATAAAGATATTACTTGCATGATCCTTGTCTCACTGACTACACCATAATCCTGCCCCCCACCCACCTCGACTCCTAGTTTTCCAAACACAGTGTTTTCTTTTTTACTTCCTGGCCTTTGCCTGTGCTATTTTCTCTATCTAGCAGACTTCTCTCCTGTAAATCAGAAACATTTACAGCTTTTCCAGGCATGTCTTCCCTAACATTCACATGAACCACCTGAACCATTTGCATGTACAAACTCAGGACTGATTCCTGACTCAGTGCTTCAGTAACATGCATTGTAGTATTTATCAGGCTGTATCATAATTGCCTGGCTGTCCCCCTAATGGGTTTGTAAGCTCCATGAGTGGTGGCTAGATCATGATCACCACTGTTCCCAGAACTGATGGCTGTGGTGCCTGCTCCTATACAGGCTGCCTGGAGATGTGCACCAAGTCATTCTGAGTCCACATGAGTCTTGGAAGTCCTATTGAGGTGGGGAACTCACGCAGGCTGAAGGCTTCCTTCTCCAAAACCACCTGTGCTGATGCCATAAGATGGGGGCTAAGGGATCTGAAATACTGAGAGAGAAACTGAGAAACACCTGCAAAAGGGAAGGAGTTTGGGCCCCAATATGGGAGACGTAATAACCCAAAGGGCCAGGCACCATCTTCTGGACACAGGCTAAAGAAAGCTCTAGTTTTCTTCCCACTGTTTCCCTGTCCCTTTGATCTTGCTGAGATATTTTCTGTCTAATTATAGTAGTGACAAGAAGCCTGGCTGGGGAATAGGAGATAAAACCAGATGTAAACAGACCAGCAGACCTTGGGCATTCTCCACCTTCCCTGCCCCATCTCCCACTGTGCAGGTTTGAGTGATTGCAACTGGAGAAGTCCACTGAGGAACAGAGCAGGGCCCAGAAGACACTGAGACATTGATCTGGGGAGAGAGATGGCATAGGGTCGGAAACAGAATGGGGCTAATGATCCTGAGCTGTAACACCAGAATCTCTACTCTCATAGCTCTGCTCTTTCTCCTAAATCCCCTTCTCCAAGTCCCCTTCCTGTCCTCTGTCCCCTGCAAAAGAGACATGAGCTGGGCTTGGGCTTTAGACCAATATGGTATCCAGTCAGCAGCCAAAGTAGCTGACCACCCCAGGGAACAAAAACTGAGTGGGAAAATATGAGCCATTTAAGGACTAACACTCTGTAAAATAAAGAACATTCCACCCAATAACCTATACCCCGGTGAAAGATTCTGTCCTTGACCTATCTATAACCAGGCTCCTCCGAACCCTCTATTTGACAAGGTCTCTCTCGACTTTGGTCTATAAAGACTTGAACAAAAACTTAACACAGTTTCTAATGGCACAAGGCCGCCTCCCTAGGATAACTCTACTCCTCCCAAAACCTAAAAGGCCTGCCTGAGAAAACTCCAGGCTGCCAAAAAATATTACTGTTTGTTCTAGTCAACAGGTGAAGACATGGTCGGCTTCTGTCTCCTAGTCTCTGTGAAGGGACAGAATCCTGAGTCAATAACTTCCAGCCAGCAGACACAGCTGGCCTCATCAAATTCATACTAACTCATAATTTTCACTTCCCTGACTCTACTAAACTCTTGCCTACCCCTCCCTGCTCTTTCCTCCCTTTAAAATACGAATTTGCCTCTATACAAATCAAAGTTGAACTCAGTTCATGCTGAACTCTTCCCTACTGCAATAGTCATAACTGATTAAAATCTGTTCTTGCCACTCTAGTGTCTAGCTTTCTTTATCTTTGACACCATAGAATAAGAATTTATAACAAGCATATTAAATATACTCAAAAATATATAAAAGGCTTTTGATGAAGCCATTATAAACAAGATCTAGTTAGAAATACTGAGAATGAAAATTATATTAATGGAAATGTAAAGCTCCATAGATGGGTTGATAGCAGAATGGATACAGATGAAAAATGAATTGGTGAATTGGAAGGTCACATGCAGTGTTTCCTTGGAATATGATCTATTAAGCAGCAGCAGCACCTGGAAAGTTGTTAGAAATGCAGTTCTCTTGGGCCTCACCCAGACCTACTAAACTGGAATGTACATTTTAACAAGATTCCTAGGTGATTTGTATGCTCATTAAGATCTGAGAAGCACTGATGTGGTTCTCAGCCTTAACTGCACATTTGAATTACCAAGAAGCTTTAGAGGGTACTTAGGCCTACAACTCAGCACCAGAGAACATCATCTGAGTAGTCCGGAGTGTAGAATCAAAAGATTTCTGCAGGGATTCTAACATGTAGCCAAGATTAAGAATCACTGACTTAAAGAAACTCTCAGTAACAAGGATAGGGATGAAAAAATTAAAAATTAAGAGACATGGAGCACAGGCTTAGAATATCCACATACACATGATTGAAATCCTACATGGAGAGAGAAAAAGTAAGAGGAAGGAAATATGTTTTAAAATAAAAATAAAGATTAAGGACCACAGATGGAAATATTGAAACAACTCATAGAATACAAAAAAAAGGATCAAATTTTTAAAGGCATAAAAATATTATATTGATATTTGGGACTATTAAGGACAAAGAGAAATCTTTAGAAGCTTTGGGGCTTTGCAGATCATGCAAATATGAACAAGACCAGGCTTTTTATACATCCAAAGAGGTGACAGAAATCATTCTGAACTCGTAATTTTATTAAGTTTGACAAGCATTTAAAGTGAGAGCAAAGTAAAATATCCATAGCCGTGCAAGGCCCCAGAAGGTTTACCATGTGAAGACCGTCTCTGAAACATCATGTCAGTTCAGGTTCATGGTCCAAGCGGACACCAAGGCAGAACTGAAAGCACAAGAGAGGTACAGGAACAGGGAGCAGGAAGAGAAAGATTTTTTCCTTTTGCCTTAGGCTCCAATATGGCTTAGCAGAGTACTGTCACTGATCCTGCCTCTAATTAAATAGTTGATATTTGATGCATCATGGATTTTTAAATTAATTTTTATTTTTAATCTTGGTGTTAAATTTATTTAATTTTAATCAATTTCATTTTTAATATTGCATTAAAATATTACTTGTCTTTGCTGAGCTTTCTGGCACCCCCTTAAATTTTGCTCCCAAGGCAAGTACCTCATTGGTCATACCCACATCACCTTATTCCCAGCCCAGCTGCTCAAACTCTCCAGACATCCAGGTTTTGGAATATTTGCAAAATCGTCTTAGCACATCAGTGCTACAGCACAGAGACCATCCATGGGTGCTTCTCCATGCGTGAAAATCAAAAATCAGGCACCCATTTCATGTCCCATCCCCAGCCAGCCAACAGAGCATCACAGAATGTGGGCTCTCTTTCTAACCACTCTGAAGATTGAAATTCAGCTTGAGAACTTTGTGGTTGGAGATGGCTCCTGCTGCGAGAAGGAAATATGACAGATGGCATAAGATATTACAGTAATTTTACTGACAAAGCACTAAGCATATCACAGAAGAAGTTCAAAATCAATTCATCTGCTTCCCAGCCGAAGCAAGTCTAACAGAGAGTGACGCATAATCTTGATAATGTAGTTGTTCCAAAAGAAGAAGGAATTAACCAGGCTACCCTAAATGTGTCTGAATGACACTCTTTTTTGTTTCTGTTACTCCGATAAGGATTTAAAATTCCATTTCTATGGAAATAAACTAAGTTTCCGAAGTCATCTCTCTGTTCGGAGGGAGTGATCTCAGGAGATCTGCCGCAGAACTCCCCACAGACTAAATGGGGTCTTGGGCTCAGGGTCTGCAGTTTTATTCTTGTTGTCAAATAATAAAGCCTTGTTCCAACCTCTATGGCTATGGCTTCTCTAAGAGCTTATCCCTTAAAGTTCTTTGACTGCAAGCAGGGAAAACTCCACTCTGAACAAGTGGATATCCTTCCAGCAAGTTATTTTTCTGTTTGTGTTACCCAAAGGGTTTACTGAGCTGGAGAACCAGGTTCAAATTAGAATAGGAACAAGGTTCAAATTAGCGGTGTTTTGAATAGACAAGAGAGGATAGGAAATAGCTAACAGCTTTGTCAACTTCAGGACCCTAATTCATGTTTTTTAATACAGCATTACATCACACAAGACTCAAAGTCCAAGAAAGTGAGTCCGATTTCTGTGTGGGTCATGTGCCCACACCTGATTTATGATCCCACCAAGACTATCCCCAATGATTAAGGAAAAGTTCCCCACAGAGACATAAAGGTGATGTTTCAAGAAAAGTGAGAAAGGATACTGGGTGGAGCAGGGAGAGCCAAGCCCTCCCAGAAATTAAACCCACACTTTTAAGCACACTGAAATTCCTATGTCTTCTAACAACAAATTTAGTAAATGCACTTTACACAGTGCCTGATACATAATAAACAAAACATTATCATTGTCAATGTTATCATCATCAAAAACTAATATTATTTGGAGTATCTGACCAAGGTAAGATATTCGTTGTGACTCCAAAAGCAAGGCCATCTTGAAATGGCTTTGCTTTTTCTCAGTAAAAGAAATAAAGAAGCAAGTTAACTGGGTTATTGTTGATGTTTTCTTCTAGAGAATCTGGCTTCCTGCTGTAACCTGTGGTGTCATGGTCCAGGCCACTCCAGAAACCAGATATCTATTAGGCACAGTGGGCATAGTGCCTAGGGCCTTTTAGGGACACACAAAAATATTTTTTTTTAATCAGAATAAGCATCAATTTGTAGTTGCAAGAAAATAACACATTATTTATACCAATATGGTTACAAAATATAACCATGAAGACCATAATATAGCCATGACTCACTCTCCCATGATGGAATTTGCACTGTGCTATAGAGCATTCTAGCCAAGGAGGCTTTTCCTTCCCACGTTGAACTTTGCTAAAACATCCCTAATACTTTTCCTAGGAAAGGAGGCTGAAAATTTTCACAAATTCTGCATTCTTTGTTCAGTAAACATTCATTATTTAGTAATACCAGATGCTCTGAAAACCAGACAAGGCATAGTCCTTGTGCTCATGGAGATTAAAGTCTAATAGGAAATACATGTAATCAAAGTACTTGCCTTACTCGGTCATAATTACCTAGTTAACAGGGGAATATATGGTCACATCTAATATTTTGCACATTGAGTTGATCATAACCTAGTCCTAAATTTCATGTTCACACATGTGTGCACACACACACACACACGCAGAGTTCAGAAAATGTTTTCTCCTCTTATGAATCATTTTCCCCAAAATGCCCATCCTATCTAGCCCTATTACATTTTCATAAAGAAATTTTTATTCAAACAAGTCTGGAATACAAACTTTATCATTGAGACCCCATAAATATAATGGCAAGGATGAATGAATGGGTGGTGTTATGGACAGCATGCTCCAAAATCCATGTCAAAACACTTAACGTCTGAGGAATGCTAACACGGAGAGTGGCCTTTGGGAAATAATTATGTCATGAGGGCTCTGCCCTTATGAGATATGTGGGTCAACCAGGAAGAGGGCTCTCATGAGAACCCAACCATGCTGGTACCAATCTTAAACTTTCCAGACTCTAAAACTGTAAGAAATAAGCATTATTGTTTAATTGCCCAATCCATGGTTATGTTTTGGCAGCCCAACATCATTGAGACAGATGGGTGGGGTGTATGGATGAAAGACTAAATAGATAGATGGAGGAAAGGAATAACAATGATGAAAGGAAATATGAATAGGGAAACAGGTAGATGCCTGGATGGATAAATAGATGGAAGAAAGAAGGGATGAAAAAAATGAAAGAAAAAAGAATGGATGGTAGATGGAAAGAAGGACAATAGATAAATGTTTGACTGTAGGGATAAATAAGAAAGTGGATAGAGGCAGGGGAGATTGGTTTGAGGGAAAGTGATGTAGAGAAAAAGGACACAAAAGGTCAAGTGCATGTATAGATGGATGGATGGATGGATGGATGGATGGCTAAGTAGATGGACATGGTGATGGGCTACTAAATAAAATGGAGGAAAAGAAGGATGGATGTAGGAAAGGTTAGACAGATATTTTAAAAGAAAGATAAATTGATAAATAGATCGGTGAATTCAAGATGATAAATCGATGACAATGATAAATGAGCACACAAATAATATAGGTAGTTTATTTATATGGAGTTTCATTTGGATAAAAGAAATGGTAGATTTGGGGTATGTGGATTTATGAGTAGATTGCATGAATAATTGGATGAATGGACAGATTAATATATGTTGAATTGACTAATTAAATTTCAAGTAATGAGTGTGTGGGTATATGAGCATATGTAAGAAAATATTGTATTTAATTTAATATGCTAAGGATGTGAAGCACAAAGCGTCATGTTCTAGCTTGGCCTAACATTACCTTCAGCTATTTGGGGATATAAGCCTCAAGACATCTGAGGTAATTAACTATGTGAAACCTTGAACGGAGATAGCAGTTTGGACTCTAGTCACTCAGGAAGGCTTTATAAGGAGGTTGTTATAGTCACTGAAGTGCATAAAACATTGGGCTGAGGGGACCTGAAGGCTCCATTTCTTCTGCCTCAGGGTAAAGAAATCTGCACTGCCCCTCTGCTTCTCTGAGCCATTTTGTCTTTGCTAGAGATTCTCAATGATAAATTGCTTTTTGATGTTGTTAGTTAAATAGCAAAAAATGTGGGGTAGGAAGATATTGTGTGAGTTCTCAGGTAGGCTGTTCCTTTTGTGGCACATTTACATTCATTCAATTATAAATGTGTTTAGAAGGACCTTCTCTATGCCAGATCCTGGGCAAATCCCTCTGTGAATGGCAGGAAAGAATTTTTAAAAACTCACTGCACTGCATCAAATCCTAGAGCCTCCACTACTTACCAGACACATGGTCCTGGGTATATTCCTTAACTCATTTTTTAAATTTATTTTTAATTTCCAAATAAAAATTGCTTATATTTATGGGGTACAACATGAGGTTTTTGACCTATGTGTAAATTATAGAAAGATTCAAACTATTTAAACATATCCATCACTCACCAGTTTAGTATTTTCTGTGGTGAGAACATTAAAAATTGATTTTAGCAATTTTTAGATATACTACATATTATTATAACCATGGTCACCCTGCACTGCAATAGATCACCAAAAATTATTTCTCCAGCTTCCCCGTCACTTTCCCTTTCCTCCATGTATCTACTCTGTGTCTCTAGGACATTGACTATTTTAGATTCCTCATACAACTGTGATCAAATAGTATTTCTCTTTCTGTGCCTAGCTTATTTCACTCAGCATAGTGTCCTCCTGTTCCATCCATGTTGTCCACAAATAACAGGATTTCCTTGTTTTTGAAGGCTGGGCTGAGGAGCAAGATAGGGAAAGGGAAGATGTTGATCAAAGGGCACAAATTTTCAGTTAGACTGGAGGAATACGTTTTTTGTGATCTATCACACTTCATGGTGACCACAATTAATAATAACATATTGTATATTTCAAAATCGCTGAAATCGATGTTTAACATTTCATTGTGTCATATTTTCATTATCCATTCATCCAGTGATGGGTGTTTTAGGTTGAGTCTATATCTTGGCTACTGTGAAGAATGCTGAAATGAACATGGGAATGCAGATATCTTTGGGTTATAAGTATCTCAATTTCATTAGATATATATACCCAGCCGTAGAATTGCTGGTTCATGTAATAATTTTATTTTTACTTTTATGAGACATCTCCATATTATTTTCCAAATGACTGCACTAATTTACTCTCCTACTCACAATATTCTCTTTTCTCCATACCCTCACCAAGACATGTTATCATTCATCTTTTTTTTTATTATAGCCATTCTAACAAGTGTGAGGCGATATCTCCTTGTGGTTTTAGTTTGCATTTCCCTGATGATTAGAGTTGAAGAGCATATTTTCATGTGTCTGTTGGCCATTTGTAGCTCTTCTTTTGAGAAGTGTCCAGGTGTGTCCTTTGCCCCTATTTTGATTGGGTTTTCTTGCTATGAAATTTGAGTTCCTTATGTATTTTCTTAGCCCCTTAGCAAATATTTTCTCTCAGTCCGTGGGTTATCTCTTCACTCTGTTGTTTCCTTGTGGTTCAGAAGCTTTTTAGCTTGATATAATCCTATTTGTCTATTTTTCTTTTGCTAACCATCCTTTTGGAGTCCTCTTCAAGAAAAGCCCAGACATACTCATGTTTTTTTTCTTCTAGTAGTTTTACAGTTTCAGGCTTTAAGTCCTTTATCCTTTTTGAGTTAATTGCATATAATATGGGATTAGGGTCCAACTTCATTCTTCTGCATGTGGATATCAAGTTTTCCCAGCACCATTTATGGAAAAGACTGGCCCCACTGTGTGTTCTTAGCACTTTGTGGAAAAATCAATTGAACATAAGTACTTGGGTTTATTTCTTGGCTTTCTGTCCTGTTTCTTTGGTTGATGCATCTGTTTTTATGCCAGTACCATGCTATAGTGATTACAATAGCTTTATGATATATTTTGAAATCAGAGAATGTACTGCTTCCAGCTTTGTTCTTTTTGTTCAAAATTGCATTAGCTATTTGGGGTTTTTTAAATTCAATTAAGTAAATACTATTATTATCCCCATTTTAAAGAGGATAAAACTGAGACACAATGAGGTGAATATAAAAAGCACTTACCCGTGCTGGGAACTAAGTGTTCAAAAGGGTCTTTTTTACTATGACCCTGCTTTAGATTGCAAAACTGGCCACAATTTTCATCCCTCCATGCCTTTATGTCCTTGAAAATGTTATTTTGCAGCAACTCCCATCAAGAGGTGGGGTCTATCTCCATACTTCTTAAATCTGAGCTGGCAGATTCAAGTGGCAGACATGACATTATGCCAGGTTCAGGTGTAGACCTCCAGGGACATTAAGGGTTTCTTGTCTCTTGGGCCACGGATGCTGCCATGTAAACAAACCTAAGTAGCCTGCTAGAAGATGAGAGGCCACATGGCCCAACCATGCTGATAGCCAGCCAACTTCCAGACATTCGCTCCCCAGAAAGACTACGGACACCTAAGTGAGCCAGCTGAGATAAGCTGAGCCTCGCCCAGAACAGCAGAACCACCCAGGTGATCCCTGGACTCATGATCTAGACTCATTGCAGTTGTTTAAAGTCACTGAGTTTGGGGATCATAGCATGGACCCATAAAGGCCACACAACTCTGAAAGACACATATTCAAAGAGTCCAAGATAGGAATGTGTAGGAGTACAACAAAGGAAGAAATTCTCCTCAACAGGGGATCCCACAAGTTTCCTGGTGGGTGGTATTCGGTCAAGCTTTGAGAAAAGTAGAGACAAGTTCCTGTCAGGGAGTATGGTGTCTGCAGAGCATCTCTTTCCCCATTGACACAGAAGCAAAAAAAAAGCAGCTCTACATCTCCACTTGGATAGGCTTGGACCAGATTCTTGAATGTCAAAGCTGCAACCCAAAATGTCCAGCCAGGATCCGCTCCCCACAAGCACCTGCCTCTCTGTGCACATTCCATGCTGCTTCCCCCACAACTCCATAAGCATTTCTAACAGCTCCTGTCAAGAGCCACACAGCTCCAGACCCAGGGAAATGTTCGAAACCATGTTCAATATCAAAATGAGACAGCAGAAACCATGTTTAATTCAACAAGGAAGAAACTGCTTTGGAAATGAGACACAGTGGGCAAGAAGACACAGGGGTGTCTGTCAGCAGCAGTTACAACAATGAGCAGCTCTGTGCATATAACATGCCAGCCAGAGGACGGCACACTCACAAGCAATGCTCAACTATCAGGTGGGCAAGTGCTGAGGAGTCCAGGCATGATAGCTAAGCTGGCTTTGATCAAAAATATATGCATACTCTTAGTTTAATTTTGTAAGTCTTGCTATAAAAATAGCAGCCTTCTACCGCTCTCTACCCAATTCACCCCTGATTCCCAGAGGCAAGCACTTTCAACTCTCTTTTTGTGATTCATTTAGTATTACTTTGATATCTCTGAAATTTCCAAAAGGAACATTTAGTTCTAGGTATTATCAATCTTCTTCCATAGCTGGAATATTCCTCCTTCAAGTCTTCCCTGTCATCATTCTCTCAGACTTTCCTACCTGCTATCTTTCCAGTATGGACCTTCCCCCATAATCTTCTGACTTTCCCCAGTTTGGATCAGTTGCCCTTACAGCTGTGTACAGAGGTTTCTTTTTATCCTCTACCTGGGAATTCTCAACAATTCTCCTGAGTTAGATGCTCTGTTTCCTACATCCTATGTTTTCCTCTCTCCCCCTTGATTTAAACACTGATTTTAGTGGAGCACATATCTCAAGAACTTTGTGACAAGAGTACATGAGAGTTAAATGTCTAAGGATATTAATAAACAGCCCTTATGCTTTCGTAAGATCGTAGCAGGAGATAGAATTCTAGGTTGGGAAGCATTGTCCTTCCAGTTTTTGAAGGCATTGATCCATGCCTGGGTTCCAACTACCAGTATTGGTGTTGAAAAGTTCTAAATCATTCTATTTTCTCCTCTTTTGTATATGACATTGTTTCAGTCAGTCAGCTTTTTTCACTACTAAGACTAAAAGACCTACCCCAACAAGAGGAGAAAGTTTATTTGGGGGCTCACGCTTTCAGAGGTCTCCTTCCATAGACAGCCAGCTCCATTTCTTGGGACTCAAGGTGAGGCAGGACATCAGGGCAGAAAAGTGTGGTGGAGGGAAGCAGAAAAAGAGATTCCACTTGTCAAATACAAAATATAGGGCTGGGGATGTGGCTCAAGTGGAAGTGCGCTCGCCTGGCATGCGTGCGGCCCGGGTTCGATCCTCAGCACCCCATTCAAACAAAGATGTTGTATCCGCCAAAAAATAAAAAATAAAAAAAATTTTAAAAATTAAAAAAAATAAATATATATATATATATATATATATATATATATACCCCAAAGTCCCTATATGACCCAGCTCCTATAGCCACACCCTACCTACGTTCAGTTATCACTAAGTTAATCCCTATCAGGGCTCTTATAAGGCAATCATTTCATCTCTAAGCCTTCTTGCATTGTCTTACACATGAGCTTTTAAGGGATACCTCACATCCAAACCATAACAGATATACTTCTTTTTCTTCCTGGAAACTTCTAGGATCTTCCCTTTGTCCCCTGTGTAATAAAATTTCATAAAGAAACAAAAAGAGGAAGTTATTTAAAAAATCAGAGAATAAGAAAGGATGTTTGAAAATTAAAAATTGGGAGATCACGAACACAAATTTTTACAGAATTGCTGGAAGACAGATATGAAAATATTTATTGTATAATAGAAAAGACAATCAGAGGACATTTTTGCCTATATGAACCTCTGTCATATTAGAGGCTTTCCTTGGCTGTCTGGTGATCCTGAGCTGTTTGCTCTATTTGGGTACGGATGCTAGCACACTAATTGGAAGCTCAATCCACAGTGAGACCTATCAAGGTGGTCTTTAATGGAGAGCACCCATGGGGAATCCCATTAAAGAACCCTCAATTTCAGTATCTCTGAGAAAACTGCAAAAGAAGAGAGACCTAAAGATGATTTCTCTAAACTCCTGCCCATACAGTTCAGCATCCTACAAGCTGAGTGGGGAAAAACTGGAAGATACTCACTATAGAAATGTTGACATGACCCCTTTTTTAGTACTGCACCCCTGCCATCTATGCTGTCCAGTGTCCCCCAGGCTAGACAGCCTCTAGTTAATCCTCACTGAGAAGGTAGAGTCTTCTGCTTTATCAAGTCTTATCTCCACTTCCATAAGTACCTGAAAGTGCCAATTTCTAAGGCTTTTAGGGGTTCTTCATCAAAAAGTAGGCTGTTTTTTCAGCAGACCAGAGAAACCCGATCCTCCCGTTGTAGAAACAAATCAGTTATTACTTGTCATGTGCATTTCAATTATTCTTTAATACCTGCAGGAAAGAAAGGATATGATCAGGAAATGGAAAATATCTGTACTGGGCTTGATTTTTCAATGTATTCACCTGAATAAAGATGACAGTCTCACCTCCTGACTTTTCTGACACTGTGGTCTATAAAAAAAGAGAAACTATCCCCTATGTGCAGCATGATTCTTCACACATATTCACAGAGAAGAACTTTCCCACCACAGAATAATACACTAAAATTCAAAATCACCATCTTTGCCTGTTACCATGGTAACGGTAGCATTAAGTCCTGCTGCTAAAATTTCAAGAGCAGATGACATGAACTATTTATGTGTAATTGCATTTTATAAGGAGAAAGAGCTTTTCTTTCATATAAAATAAAACTGTGTCTCAGATGAGATGGGTGTTTATATTGCATTGCTGTCAGAATGACAAGACCCCCCACACACACCACACCAACACACACACACACATACACACACACACACACACACACACACACACCCCAATACCACACTGCATGTTACTTCCAGAAGAAAGAGGAAAGCAAGATAGTACAGGTCAGCTTCCCACAGAAACAGCCTGGCCTGATTTGGGTTGAGAGTCATTCCAAAGATGTTCAGGGGCTCAGTATTTCCTTCTCCAACTTGAGTGATAGGTTTACTTTTTATTTCTGCTGTCACCTGCTCGTGCACCTGCAGTCCCCTGCGAATGGCTGATTCCTGAGTCACAGCCACTCACATCAGTCATCACAACATCAGCACAGAGGCAACCACAGACAGGGTCAAAACCCTATATTTTTCAGGTGGAGATTGAGAGGGGTCATAACTGGATGATTCTGGAGTCAGGGTTATGGTCAGTGGAGGTATCCCTTCCCACCACCACCAGGAAGGCCCTGAGCTTGGTTCAGGATTGGGCTACTTTAATTTTTTCCTCATTCAGATATTCCATCAGTCTTCCTGAGACAAAGCTACGTAGTAACAACAACCTGGGAGTTTTGTATGTATATGATGATGTAATAACACCACCAGCCCTCAAGCAGAGACGTTGTTTCTGACCACTGCAACATGGGTGCCAAGTGAACAGTCTTCATGTTCCTAATGACCTCTAAAAAGAAATCTGAATTCATTTTGGCATTCAAATCTTACATTCAGGGCCAGAGGAAAATAAGTAAATTTCAATGATTACTTTTTTAATGACATATTTAGTAAGCTTTCTGGAAAAGATAGATGTTTTAAATAAAAATGTATTCATCCAAGTAACCCTGAACTTGTGAGGGAAGAAATAAATTTGGAGTGTGGAGTAACACTTTATTTAAAGGGTGATCCCAATGCTGGGCTCAGAGCCCCCATTTAGAAATAGCTTTCCTGCAATACTCGGAGTATGGAAAGATGAACAATGAGTACATGAAAATCACCTACTAGCAAAATGCACACTGGATGAATGAATGAACTAATGCACTTAGAAAGGAGGGATGGTTAAGGGATTATCAGAACTGGGAGGATCCTGAAGGAAATGGACAAGCTTTTCTGGGGCCAGGGAAAGGCCCAGATGGAATCAGCCTGCCATTTCTCCTTCTACCAGAAATTCCTCCAGGGCTGCACAACACCATCTCTGATCCCTTCTGCTGCTATACCTTGATTGAGCTGCATTCCTGTTATAATCCCAGAAGGGGAAGAAAATGAGAAATAAGATTATGATAGTTCCCACTGCCTTAACAAATCACTTGTATTCATTGGCCAAGAAAGGAAGTTACCAGCACAACTCAGTGCTTGAAGAACCCCCAGCAACCATCTGGACAGACAAGCCTCTGTATTAATGCACCTACATGTGCACTTGCTGATCCAACACTCAGTACAGGAAGTCAGGTACTGGAAATTTATAGCCCAAGGAGGGATCTCCTAGGTTGACCCTCTGCCACAGGGACCTGTGCCTGCCTTCTGCAGCACAGATCCTAGCCTTTTCCAGCCCACAGATCCACCCAGGCCCTTGCTAGCTTTGTCATATTGCATCGGCTGGTTTGGGTGGCATCTGTTCCAGAAACATTCCCAGTCTTCTGTCTTGCTCCTCATCGGCACCAGTCTCTTCATGCACGGCTAGGTTTCTGAAGTCACTTTTCATGGCAGTGGCCAAATCATTTCTTACTTCCACTGATAAACAAGGCAACAGGGCTTGATTAAAGAGCTCCCTCTTTGCAGGGCAGAGTGGCTGCCTTTCCCTTGATTAAAATGTTTGCCAGCTGTTCTGTGTTCTGGTCTCTGTCTTGAATCTTTGGGAAAGCCAGACACTTGACTTTTTTTGGGTAATTATTTGTCCTTATTAAAACTCTATTTCCCTCCATTATGATCAATATGCAATTCTCCATGATGGTGTTAAGCTAGTCCCACCTCTTTCATCATCTCCTCTCCATTTTGGCTTTACCATCTGATTCCATACACTTTTGGTGCAATTAACACTCTCTCTGGAGTTTGACCCAACAGGATTAATCCAGTTCCAATGAGAGTCTGAGTCACCAGATAAAAACAAGCCCAGCTGTTTCTCAGGTCTCTCCTCCACCCCTAGTGAAGGTTCCTGTTCATGACAATAGGGTGCAACAACTCTCATAGCATAAAACACTTGCCAGCTCCTAAAGAACATCCTTGCAGATAAAAACAGTCAGTACTAGGAATTTTTCCTCCTCTGAGATAAGATCTCATCACGACACGACTCTCCTTCTCCCAATGCTACCCTGCAGATGGGTCCAGAGCCTCACTTGCAGCTTTATTCTTCACCCTCCCCACCATGCTGCCCACACCTACACAGATTTTCTGAGATTCTGAGGTTGAGAAAACACTAGAAAAAGAACACACTCAAAAAGTTGCACACAGAGGACAGAGCCCTGACATAAAAACTTTTAAAAAGAAAAGAAAATGTCCATGATCTTGGACATGTCTTTGTCAGATTTGTTTTCCCATCTGTTAAGGGAAAGGACAGGTACACTGCTCTATGTTAGCATTTCCAGCATATTCCATACCTGAGTCAAGCCAGAGCATAGAAAAGAAAGTCAACAAAAACCAAAAGTATGTTGGAATGAATGAGTTTTTGTTCACTCTTTCAACAATTTTATGACTCTATCAGGTAACATTCTAGTGACTGGGGCTAGAACATTTATCTAACCTGAATGCATCTCTTCTATGTATGAGAGTAGAACTTCTGCTGATTGGGAAGCACTAAGAAGACAGAAGCCTGATATTCAGTGGCAGAGACAGAAGGACAGATGGTTGTCTTGGTTTGGTTGATCAGGCAAGAGTCTGAGGAAGCCCTTGACATGCATAGATTGGAGGTCTGCCTCACTTGCTAGGCTTAACAACTGGAGCCCATCCTCCTCTGGTAACAGCATTTTCAATATCAGAAAGGCTAATTTTACACCTCAACACCATTGCCAACATCTAATTAAAACCTCCCTTCCTCTAGTAAAAATTTTAACACTTGATTAAAGCAAATCTTCATCATCAGCAAACAAAAGGAAATCATGATTTGGTTAAACATTAGATTTCCAGTTGTTTTTCTTACTACTGTTTTGTTTTTAGTTCTCTTGTGTCAGTTAGAGAAGAAGGCTGTAATCTATTCAAGAACATGTGGACAACAGTTTCCTGGAAGTTAAGATTCCAGGCATCTTCTCCTGAGGTTTTCAGCCACATTCCCATAACATCTGCAATGGGAAGAGAGATTGTCAAAAAGTTGTCCAATCTGGGCATGGTGGTACATGACTGTAATTCCAGCCAGGAGGCTGAGGCACGAGGATCACAAGTTTGAAGTCAGCCTGGGCAACTTAGTAAAGAATATGTCTTAAAATTTTAAAAGGGCTGTGTAATGTAGCTCAGTGATCTAGTGCTTGTGTAGCATATGTGAGGTCCTGGGTTCAATTCCCATTACTGAAAAAAAAAATTATCCAGTTAATCTGGTGACATGTCCAGAATCTAAAAAGTGTAGCCTTTCTTTTCTTATGTCCTTAATTATTTCTGTAAAATAAATTCCTAGAAATGGACTTCAGCTGCAAAAAGCCTTACTGTAAAAGGTTTGCAAAAGTAAAAGGCAGGTTGCAGCTGTCTAACATCATTGATGGGGCACTTTGCACCATCCTACAAGGAGGTAACATATCTTTTTTTTCCCATGTCTTCATACATGTACTTTGGATAATGATGTCCATCACATTCCACCATCATTGCTAACCCCCTGCCCTCTTCCTTCTCCTCTCTCTCCATGGCCCTATTTAGAGTTTGTCTATTCCTCCCATGCTCCCCTCCCTATCCCACTATGAATCAGTCACCTTTTATGAGAGAAAACATTCGCCATTTGTTTTTTGGGGATTGGCTAACTTCACTTAGCATTATCTTCTCCAACTCCATCCATTTACCTGCAAATGCCATGATTTTGGAGTCTGCCTCACTTGCTAGGCTTAACAACTTAAAACAGTCAGTACTTGGAATTTTTATTGCTGAGTAAAATTCCATTGTGTATATATGCCACATTTTTTTTTACCCATTCCTCTACTGAAGGGCATCTAAGTTGGTTCTACAATCTAGCTATTGTGAATTGTGCTGCTGTAAACATTGATGTGGCTATGTCCCTGTAGTATGCTGTTTTTAAGTCTTTTGGGTATAGACCGAGGAGAGGGATAGCTGAGTCAAATGGTGGTTCCATTCCCAGTTTTCCAAGGAATCTCCATACTGCTTTCCATATTGGCTGCACCACTTTGCAGTCTCACCAGCAATATGAGTGTGCCTTTTCCCCCACATCCTCGACAACACTTATTGTTGTTTGTCTTCATAATAGCTGCCACTCTGACTGGAGTGAGATGATATCTTAGAGTAATTTTGAATTGCATTTCTCTATTTACTAGAGATGATGAGCATTTTTCATATATTTGTTGATTGAGTGTATATCCTTTTCTGAAAAGAGTCTGTTCAGGTCCTTGGCCCATTTATTGATTGGGTTATTGGTTTTTTGGTGCTTAGCTTTTTGAGTTCTTTATATACCCTAGAGATTAGTGCTCTATCCGATGTGTGAGGGGTAAAAATTTGCTCCCATGATGTAGGCTCTCTATTCAGAGGAGGTAACATATCTTATAAGAAATCTAGAGTGTGCTCTCAAATCAATAAGTATATACCAGTATGACCCCATTGTTAATGATTTTAACTATTCATAAATAGTACAAAGAAGTTCAGACAATTAAATTCCAAACCATTCAGTGATTATCTTCTCAACAGTAGTTTCTGATTTTTTAATCCTACATATGATTTGAGTGACTTTTTCAGTTAATTTTTAAAAGAGAACAAAATAGTTACCCAGAATGCAACCTCTCTTCCACATGCACCTCTCACCTCAAAGTAATTGGCTTGCCCAGCACCTAATGTGCACTCCACACTGAGTTTTGTGCAGCTTGCTTGCTGTCCTTTATTTAATGGTGAGATGCCACCTGGGGTGTCAATTTGTGTCCTGGGTCCCACAGTGAAGTCCTTGAGAAGGTGCACACATGCCTCTCAGAATGCATCTGTGTTCACCCCTACCAGACTCATGGACGCACCAGTCATTCTGTGGCGCATCTCCACCCAAAGTGTTCGAGGAGTCCACACTCAGCCCATGCATCAGGACCCATCAGACAGCAGATGTCCACAGACCATGAGGGAGGCAAGGGCAGTCATAAGGGCAGCTCCTCTGCTCTATACCACTCTCTCTCCTGGGCATAGAGGTTCCTTTCCCCCATCTCACTCTACTCCCACGTTGGAAGGACATCCAGCCCCTCCACTCCTTCCTCTGCCTGTGTGAGTCCTGAGACCTGTTTCTGCTCCAAGCCTTTTCACATCTGCCACCAGTGTAATTCTGAACAGAAAAACAAGCTTTACAAAACTCATTATTTTCCTCCACATTTCCTGTGTCCTTCCCTCTTCCTTGGCTTACAAATTTTTGAGGGTCCCTCCTCCATTCCACATACTCTCCAAAGTCAAAGTTTAATCAAAGTTTCAGTTTCTTCCCCCCAAATGCACATATACACACAATTTTATGGGTCAGGTAATATATCTTAAAGGAATCTCTAAAACATAATAGATTTGGAGTCACCAATTAAGGTTACACTAGTTAGGGTACACTGTTAAGGATGGACAAAAGGATTTGAACTCCTCCATCCTAAATAAAACAAACCTGAAAATAAAGAATTTACCAAATTAAATTTTTGTCCATCTTAGAAATCAAGTACAACCATGGAGGAGATGAATCAGATCCAAATGAAAAGGCAACCCAAGTGAGTGCATTGTGGAGTCCTGGAAGATGTTTCTGAGCTTTTTTTCAGGACAAACATGCCCACTGTCCCTGACCACAGTGAAAGAGGCAGGGCTTTGTCCCAGTGGGTTAAACCTTAAATCTCTATACAGTTTATTATTATCAGCAAATGTATCTTTATTTAAGCTGTGATCTTGCATTGTGTGTATCCTTTTCCCTGTCTCTGAGCTCCTTGAGAGCAAAGTCTTTAGTTTTCTCATCTTCTACATCCAGAGACTGATCCCAAGAGATGAACAGTAGACAGTTTGTATTGAGCTCTGAGCCATCGGCATCCATAATACTGCATGTGCTATGGTATCCTGAGGTCCTGTCCTCTGCACTGCCATCTGTTCCCCACTGTGCTGGTGGCTCTGAAGTCACTCCAGCCTACCTTACTGGTCCAGACCTCTGGTGAGCCACATGTCCATGTCTTTCCTGGCATCCAGATGCCTCTTGTCCTTCCTTATAGCTACTTGTTCATTTTTTCTGCTGTCTCTGTACTTCCCAGGCCACACTTGTGACTCAGAACATGCTTGTCTCACTCAGCCAATGTGAACACAGGGTCTTCCCGTTTTCAGCATTCCCTCCACCAAGGCACCACCATGCTCAGCAGCATCTATGTAAAACAAGAGTTCCCCTTCCTGAAGTGGGGGCGTGGGGTGGGGGGGTGCTTTCTGTGATTCTCTTTCATCTCCAATTCTTTCAGAAGTTTCAGTCTTGCCCATGAGGACTTTTCTCTCATCCCTGAACATCAAAAAGCTGTTTACAAAGTTCTCAGTGCTGCCTGCGTGCTAATGTTACTAAATGGTCTCATTCTCATTCCGATTGTTGGGAAACAAATGCCCCGTTGTCCCCTTTGCCCACATTAACCGGTTGCAATCTGCTTGGCTGTGCCTCAGCCTCCCCAGAGACCAAGCGCCTGTTTCACACCACAATTAAAACGTATCACATTCTCAGCTTTGTCATCTGGATCATTTCATATGACGAGGAAGGTACACCCTCGGAATTGTTCTCCTTCTAAATTGCTATAAAATTATGAATTATGGCAACTACAGTCAAACTTCAAATTATTCAGATGCTCTAGGGAAGCATGACCAAATTTTGAATGAGTGAGGAGAAGTTACAAAAAATAAAAAAAAAAAAGAAAGGAACCAGCTATATTTCAGGGAATCACATTTCTGTTACAGGACAATCAATCTCACCATGCAAGCAGACCACACAAGGAACCCACCTTGTAGTAAGTTAGGAAGAACCCAGAAAATCAGCACCCTTTATAGAGCAAGATGTGAACATTCGACAGTGAGTGTCCTCTCCCATGTGCCCATGTGAGATGCTGGGTGTAAATCCCATCTCTGTCAGAGCAGTGATTTTTCAGAGGCCAGTTTAAATGCAGGTTATTATCTCTCATGTGAGATAACTAAAATTTGCCAAATCTTAACCAGAGCATTTCCTCTTTCTTCCTTCCCCATATCTCACCGGATGTGATAGTGGCACATGCCTATGATCCCAGCTACTTGGGAGGCTGAAGAAGGAGGATCACTTGAGCTCAGGGTATCATAGCCAGGCTGGGCAACAATAACAAGACCCCCATCTCTTAGAAACTAAACCAAAACTAACAACAACAACAAAAAATTCTTTCTTCAAAAACAAGAAGGGCTAGCCAATATAAGGAGCCAATACAAGCCCAAGAAATTATATAGTTTCAAAAGTTTGTCTTCAAAATATTTACACTGTTAAATGTTAAGCCAGGCTCCCCAGTTAGAGAAAATCACTGTGATGCAAACAAGATGGATTCTGGCTGCCAAGAGGCACAAGAGGAAACTGAAGGTAAGATAACGCATTACAAGCTACAGGTAAGCAGAGGGCCAGCCAGCCCACATCTCTCTTAGTTCTTTAGGCATTTAATCAACTGTAAAAAGCTGATGCCGGTTGCCTCCATTCCCAGTGGCCTCTCTATTATCACTAAAATAATAATGACAAATTGGGAAAGGCACAGAGGACAAGCGAATGTGAAGCCAAGTGTTGAAGATGGCAACAGGAGGTGACAGCCAGCAGC
Source organism: Marmota marmota marmota (assembly GCF_001458135.2). NCBI lineage: Eukaryota > Metazoa > Chordata > Mammalia > Rodentia > Sciuridae > Marmota > Marmota marmota. The sequence continues at coordinate 30,564,664 of NW_026000221.1, read as the reverse complement.
CCTCAAAACACCAGGAGGAGCCGGGTTGGCCTTGGGGGCCTCTTCCACCAGGAAGGAAAGCCAGCTTGTTGTATTCAGAGACCACCAAAAAGCAGGTCTGAGACAAGGAAGCCTGCAGGACTGTGCAGACGTCAACCCCAGAGCTGCATCAGCCATAAAGCAACCTTGCCTCATTTCTGTTTGAGAAAGAGCAAGCCCTGGAATTACAGAGGAGGGACTTTAGGTGAGACAAAAACAGGGCTTTCCATGCTAGGCTTACTTCAGCAGTCTGGCTCACTGTAGAGGTGGCCCCTGAAATGAATATCTAGACTCCAGCTTTTGGAACTGCCAACCTGCCCCCTGACTTTGGTTTGTACACTCTCTCTAGCAGCCAAATTCCTGAATCCTCTTTTGTCTCAGGAACTCATAGGTTAAGGTAGAGCCTGATTTATTATCCTGCAGAAAATGATCCCAAAGATTAACAAATAAAAAGATAGGCCCAACGAGCATCTGGACCCTAGAGCTCTAGCTTCTTAGGTCCCAAATACCTAATTTATAACATCATTATTTCATTCACTATTCTCTAAGTTTCCATCTTGCTGGATCCCTCCCTGCAACTCTTCACCCAGATGATTCTTGTTCGGTCTTTATTTCTTCAGAGATTACTCGATCCACCACCCTTCTTCTCTGTTACATTAGATACCCCATCAGGCACTCTGTTTTACTTTCCTGATATTTATTTCTTCCTTCCACAAATATTTACTGAGCATCCACTAGTAATAGGCACAGAGCTAGGCAGTAAGAATTTAGTTATGATCAAGAAAGGAACAATTCACCCTTTTGTGGCTGTCAGCCAGCCGGGAGAGAAGCCATGAAGGCCTTAGTCACACTTAGAGAGTACAAGGTAGCAGGTGCTGCCTGCCCACTCCCAAATGTCACACCCCACCTCTCTACCAGATGCAAATCTTTACACCCAATCATGCTGTCATTAAGTCCCACTTCTGGTATTTTGTGTCTCAGCTAAAGAAGATGAAGAAGGTTTGGGGGAAATTGTTCACTGCGGGCAGGTGTGTGAGAAGTACTCCCTGTGGGCAAAGAACTCCAGCATCTGACAGCACTATGATTCCCACAGCAACACCCACAACATGGACCAGTAATACCGCAACCTGATCACTGTGCAAACTATCACCCAGTGTTACCAAGACATGGGTACGCAAACACCCACCTGGGCCAACTCCATCCAGATCATGAAGGTGGAGGAGATCACAGCCAGCAAGTGCCACCAGCCAGCAGTCAAGCAGTTCCATGACTCCAAAATCAAGTTCCCCCTGCCCCATCAGGTGCTGCACAAGCCACGCTTCACCACTAAGAGGCCCAACACCTTCATCTAGGTTCCAGGACCCAGAGATCTGTCCAAGTAAACTCCTTGGGAACACTTGTTGGAAAAAGGAAAAAAGAGAGGAGGGGAATAATGCATGCCTTCTTGGAACTTACCATCTAGAGGGGGTAATATCAAATGTTTATTACAACACAGATGGTTCCAACTTTTAATACTTCAACTTATAATGTTTCAACTTTACAACTGGTACAAAAGCAATATGCAGTCAGCAGAAACCATATCTCAAGTTTTTATTTTTTTTCTGGGGCTAGTGATATTCAGTATTCTCTTGAGATGTTGAGCAGTGGCAGCCACATGAGCTATTTAACACTTTATTATAAAATAAGGCACCTCCCAGGCACCCCTGTGATTCAGACCTGCTTTTCTCACTCAGCCAACATGAACACCAGATCTTCCATTGCTTCTCTCATTCCCTCTACCAATGGCACCATCATGCACAGCAGCATCTGTGAAACAATGGTTCCCCTGCCTGAAGTGGGGGTGTGGGAGGGGGCTTTCTGTGATTCTCTTTCCTTTCCAGTTCTTTCAGAAGTTTCAGTCTTGCCCGTGAGGACTGTCAGATGATTTTGTCCACCTGTGGGCTAACATAAGTGTTCCATGCATGTTTAAGGTAGGTGAGGCTAAGTTACAATGTTTGGTTAAATTAAATGTATTAAATGCATTTTTGACTTATGATGGCCATCATTAAAAAGGATGGAACTCCCATCCTAAGTCAAAGAGCATCTGTTTTTGATATTCAAATGCTACAAAGAAGAAATTCGTAGAGCTCTGAGGAAATAGCGTACATAAAGAATTTGAGGTGATATAATAGTTGCACTACCAAAAAATTACAAAAATACCTATACTTTCCTACCCTGTCTCCTCCTGACAATACACATTAGGAGTCAGGGACCCATATATGCAGCTCCCACCACAGGGCAGGACTATCAGGCTCCCCCTGGGGGGCACAGATAGGGAAGGGGCCTAAAGCCACATAGCCATCCTTAGCTCAGAAGGGGACCCTGAACCTTGGCTTACCCTACCATCCTCTCCACCCAGAAACAATTCGTTTCTCATAATTAATCCATTTGACAAGTGAGAAAACTATTTTCAAAGTAAACAAAATCAATCAAAATGGTGCTAACTTCTCTTACTAATGTCCTCCATCAATCATGGATGACTCAAGCTGCTTAAACAGAAAGACTGGAGGAGCAAACAGAATGAAACTTTAAACTGTTCTCCCAACTCTGTAATATTAAGGTGTTGGATTGATTTGTCATTAAAAAGAGATCTACAGATACTTTATATGCCTGGAAGGAAGGAAAAAATCAATGTTAAACCACGTAATTGGAGAGAGAAGAGGAAGTAGAAGGGGCTAAATTCCTTATTGATTCAGGGGGAAAAAATGCAATAAAAAAAGAGTCAAAAAACTTCATTTAATGCCTCACTTAATGCTGCATGGGATAGGGCAAAAAACACCAGAAAGATGTACATGGCAGAAGCTTTAACTCATCAGAGCCCACGTTAATGCAGGTGACCCTGCAAGGAACGCTTGATAGCCTCAAGGGCAGGATCTGAACTGTTTGCAGCAAGCTCAGAATTCACAAAGGTAGAATGGGAGATGGAATAAACAGGCAATAAGTGAAATACTCCAGGGAAACAAGATAAAACAGCTAGAACCTTCAGGTGCTTGCCTCCATATTATCCATGAATAAAATTTTGCCAAACTAAAAATAAAGGTAGATTCATTAGGATAGCTATAATTTAAAAGATGGTCAACAAAAGGTGTTGGCAGCGATGTGGAGAAATTCAAATCTTCATATGTTGTTGGTGGGGATGTAAAATGGTGCAACCACTTTGGAAAACAGTTTGGCAGTTCCTCAAAAGCTAAACAGAATTCCCCTATGATGCCAGAAGTTCCACTCCTAGATGTATATCCAGGAGAACTGCAAACATGTCCACACAAAACTTGTACATGACTGTTCATAGCAGCATTATGCACAACAGTCAAAAAATAGAAGCAATCCTAATGTCCACCAACAGATGGATAGATACACAATACATGGTACATGTGTATAATGTAACATTCAGCTATAGAAAGAAATGACACATGGACACATGCAACAACATGGATGAACTTTGAAAATATTATAACACAAAAGACCACATAATGAATGATTCCATTCACATGCAATTTCCATAACAGGCGAATCCATAGACACACACAGGAGGGATAGAGAGAGTGACCCCTCACGGGGTGATGAAAATGTTCTGGGATTAGACAGTGCTAGATTTTTAACAACTTTGTGAATGTACTAAAAATCACGGGGTCATATGCTCTAACAGAGTGAATTTTATGATATGAGTTATATCTCAATAAAAAGAAAATAAATACATAATACATATGGTAGGAGGTTGTTAATCTACTTGACAGATTCATTTGCTAATCATCTTAAATACAAACAATATAGTAATCATAAGGACTGGGGTTGTGGCTCAGCAGTAGGGCGCTCACCTAGCACATGCAAGGCCCTGGTTAGATCCTCAGCACCACATGAAAATAAATTTAAAAAATAAAGGTATTGTGTCCAAATACAACTAAAATATATAAAACCACAAGCTGTCTACTAAATAAAGCATGCCCAGTTTAGCAATACCTTCTTGGGAAGAATTGTGTCTTCCCACCCCCCAAATTCATATGTTGAAGTTCCCAAGTACCTCAGCATATGAATGTATTTGAAGGCAGGGCTTTTAATAAAGAGGTTATTAAGGTAGAATGAGGTCATACAAGAGGACCCTAATCCAATATGACTAGAGCCCTTCCTTATATGAATAGGAGATTTGGACACAGACAAGCACAGAGAAGTCTACAAGTTAATGAAAGAGGACTTAGAAGAAGCAACCCTGCCAACACCTTGATCTTGGACTTTCAACCTCTAGAATTATTAGAAAATAAATTTCTGTTGTTTAACCACCGGATCTGGGGCACTTTGTTATGGCAGCCCTAAAAAACTAATACAGGTGTTAATGTCTTAAACTTAGTATCTTATTCTCTCTCTAAGTATCTAGTATCTTATTCTCTCATCTGTCTGCTGAAGTATATGATCCTGAACTAGCAAAAACCTGAATGCAACATTTAACTCTAAGGCGCACCACCCCCACCCCCCACCTCACCCCCCTACCCCAGCGCCAAAAAAAAAAAAAGGGGAAAACTGAAATTCTTTTTTAAGAATTAAAATAAATCTGGCAAGGTATGGTGGCACTCACCTATAATCCCAGTGGCTCAGTAAAAGCAAGGCACTAAGCAATTCAGTGAGACCCTGTCTCTAAAATAGGGCTGGGGATGTGGCTCAGTGGTTTAGTGCCCTGAGTTCAATCCCTGGTACGCCCACCCACCCCACCCCCCAAAAAAACATTAAAATAAATCTTTAGGAAGCAGTTTATAAATTCCACTGAGGCATAGAAAGTGAACACTGGAAATAAGGCTGCCCAGAATTCTGCGAATGTAATAGCTTCAGGCTACTTTGCAGAACAACTTTGAGGAAAGGAATTTTGTGGAATTTCAACCACTGAGATAACTCAAGGGAGGATTGTTTGCCTCAGGAGAGAGGTTTAAAATCCAAAGATACATAAACAATAGCTTAATAAGAAATCAAACTTGGAATTCTTGTCCCCCAGGCACTTCTAGGGGAGAAATGCCTCCAAGGAAGGGGTAATGAGTAAGGTAAAGAAACAGCTCTATGCTTCTTTTGAAAATCCCACCATCCACCTCACTTATAGTGGACCAGACATAAAGTACCCAGCACATATTCCCAGATGCACTGGGTTTTTTTAAGTGTTTTTAAATATTTTTTTAGTTGTTGATGAACCTTTATTTTATTTATTTATATGCAGTGCTAAGAATCAAACCCAGCACATGCTAGGCAAGCGCTCTATCACTACAACTGAGCTACAACTCCAGCCCCACCAGATGCACTGTTTAATGACAAACACCAAAATGTTTTTGTCTGTATTAAGGAATATTACTATCCTCAAACATATTTATTGGTCTCAGTACAAATAATTAGTCTTAAAACAATCAAAGAGATTTAAAATATCTTGTTAAATCTTTGTTTATCTGAAAAAGTAGAAAACTTTAAAATTTTACTCTATTTAGCAGCATGATTCATAATAGCCAAGATGGAAATAACCCCAATGTCCATCAATGGATGAATAGATAAGTGGATTAATTGTAGTACATATATACACATGGAAAGAAATAAAAACCTGATACCTATACAACTTGGAAGAACCTCAGAAACATTGTGCTAAGTGAAAAAAAATCAGACACAGCAGGCATATATTATTTATAAGCAAATCCCTGGTGGAAGGAGAAACAAGAAGTGATTACTTAATGAGTATAGGTGTTTATCTGGCAGTAACAAAACTAGATAGAACTGGTAGTTGCACAACATTGTGAATTCACTAGATTCCTCTGAATTGTACAATTTCAAGTGGTGATGCTATGTGAACTTCCCCTTGATTTTATTTTAAAAATTATACTTCAACAAGTATAGATATCCACACCTTCATCAACACTAGAGATGTAATTTCCACAGCCTTTAATCTGGAACACATACGCAAAATCTTAAAGATATGCATCCCCTTGGATCCAGAAATTCTACTTATTTGAATTTTTTCTAAGGCAGTGGATCTCAACTGAAGGCAACGTTTGGCAATATCTGGAGATATTGTTGGTTGTCACATATATTCTACTTTTGGTTGCTATGTATTCTACCATGCACAGGGCAGTACTCTACAAGGAGGAATTACTCAGCCCGAAATGCCAATAGTGCCAAAGTTGAGAAACCCATTATAAGGGAATAATCAGACAAATACAGTGATGTACAGGCAAAGATATTTGTTTTACCCTCCTCACTGTTATACTTTTATATAATAATAAAAAAATTTTCCTAAATGCCCATTAAACACATTACATTCCTATGTGGTATTAATAAATATAATTGTTGACAAGTCAAAACAACACAACACACTGACCTCTTATATCATCTCTCAGTCATGGACAAAGTTGAACCATTCTGCCCCATCTTTATTTACATGGCTTTGTTGGGGCAACTTTGGCTCCCAAAACAGTGCCTAGCACATAACAGGTGTTCAACAGGTCCTGAATGAACAATTGTCCATTAAATTTCAAGGGTTTACTTTGTTTTTTGTTTTGTTTTGTTTTGTTTTTCTATACTGTAGGGCACTCTATCATTGAGCCACATCCTCAGCCCTTTTTTTCTTTTGTTTTGAGACAAAGTCTCAATGAGTTGCTAAGGACCTTGCTAAATTGCTAAGGCTGGCCTCAAACTTGCAATGCTCCTGTTTCAGCCTCCTGAGTCACTGGGATTACAGGCATGTGCCACTGTGCCCAGCAAATTCCAAGCTTTTAAGAGAAAGTTCTGAAAAAAAAAAAAAAAGTTCTGTACTTCATATATTTATACATTACACTTTGTCAATAAGTAGAAAAAAAGATTTTAAACAAAGGTATTTAGAATGCTACAATTTTTATTGAGAAATATACATACATATATAATATACGCAAAGATATAAGCCTGAGAAGAGGTACACCAAAAAGATAATAATTATTATCTTATTTTTATTTTTACTTTTTAGTTGTTGATGGAGCTTTATTTTATTCTTATGTGATGCTAAGAATCGAACCAGTGCCTCACACATGCCAGGCAAGCGCTCTACCATTGAGCTATGATCGAAGCCCAATAGTGATTATCTTTAGTTGGTGATGTTACCATGATTTTCTTATTTCCTCTTTTATGTTATCTATGGTTTTTTAACAATAGACAACACACATTGTGTGTGTGCAATGCGGTGGACAAAACCCAGGCAGGGTCTCTGACTTGCTAGGCAAGTCCTCTACCACTGAGCAATACCCCTAATCCTTACTCTTCTACTTGGGAAAAAAATGTTAAACAATGAAGTTATTTCAATTCAGAGGAAGAATTTCATTATTGTTGTTTATAATTCAATTCTGAAATCTGCTAATTGGACATGCTAGATGTTTTTATTAAAATGCCTTAGCTGTTCTGAGGGTCTAAATCCATTTAGCTACCTGACTTAACCAAAGAAATACAAATCTACCTAGGAAATTAAAAAATCAGTAACACTCAACTACAAAAGTTGCTGGGCCACTGCTGGCCCAGTTATCAAGGATCTGCCTGCCCTTGGGAACAATGGACAATAAGCTCATTCAGTTATCTATCCAGTAAATCACTTGCTGTTGACATTAACTGGCTAACAATTATTGACATTAACTGAGTGTGCATCATCAGGAGGAAGAAACAAGCCAGTCAATAATCAAATGGGAAATGGAAGAACAATCCACTAGCTTGCTATTCCCAAACCACTAGAAAGCTGCTATTCCCTTAATAACAACAGAAAAAAAAAAAAAAATCATTCTCTTTGACTATCTTCTGGGAAAAAAGAGAAAACTCAGGTACAGTTTTTCATTTGACAACGTATAGTTCCCCATATATTTTTTAATTTCTCTTTTTGGTTGTCACAGCCATCTTCTCCATGATCCCTACATTAGGAGTAAACAACAAAATTTTCCCAGAGTTGAGTCTTGAACTGGCCATGAGAAACTGATGTGACTCCATTTTTGAGAAATCAGCCTCTACCTCAGAGCAGGGCCTGTCCAAAGGGGGATGGGAGGGGAAGACCCTTGTTCTTGGAAAACCGGGTCCTAGGCACATAGCTACCCTGCTGAGTAATTTGTCCTACCAGATGTCCTTGACTCAGCAAATGCAAGTTCCTGAAAAGACCAAAAGAATTACTGAGGCCTAATTTGGACCATAGCAACAACCAAATCAGAGTGAGATAGGGTGAGATAGGGAAAATATCTGAACCGCCAGGTGACCCTCCCATAGTTTTGATGATTGATAACATGATTAGGCAACCCTGCAAGTTTAGCGTATACACTCTTGCAACCCCTTGCAGCCTAAACCAATCAGTTCAAACATATCCACCACTTGAACTAACCAATCACCCTTACTCAACTTGTTCCCGCCAATGAATGTGCTAATCAATGTTGAGAGAGTTGTTGTTTGACTTTCCCATGGTATGAAATGATTTGCTGTGTGATGTTGTGGCCCATAGAGTATCCCCAAAAAACCTATAAATCCTCACTGAACTAAGGGCCAGGACTCACTCCTCAGGACGCTGCATCAGAAAGGGTTGTGAGTCCAGGCTTAAACTTGCAATAAAGACTCTTGTGCAATTGCATCAGATTCAGCTCCTGAAGGTCTACTGGGGTCCCACAAATCTGGCATTACAGCCACACCTCAAATATACTTGGGAGACCCTAAAGTGGGGAGTCTCGATTTCAGTTTCTACAGGGCTAGTATGTCTCACACCTGGCTATCTCACAAAGCAGAGAGAACAGGGACTGAAAGGCATAGTGTCTTTCAGTTCCCAATTTGGTGGACTGGGGCCCCAGGTGTCATGTTTTGCAGATTTTAAGAAGACAGTAGAAATCCTTGTTTTTACATAAATGCCTATGTTTTTCCCCCTTTCTGGGTCACTATTCAGGTTTTTAAGAAAAAAAAAAAAAAACTGCGTGGGCCAAACAAAACAAATCTGTGGGTCCCCAGTTAGCAACATCTGAACACCTTACCTCAAGTTTAATATTGACTCCAAATCTTTCTAATCCTGGAATGTCACCTAAACAAATGGACAAAGCATCATCCTAGGACCCACTGGGCTTCCATTTGTCTTTTGTCCTTAGATCATGACTTTCTTAACACAACTCCAGAGGACAGGCCCATATTAAGACTAAGTTGTTTTCTTCTAATCACTTCTGTTTGGAAATCACATTAATTACACCCCCAAAATTAATTTTCCCCTCTAGTCAACTGGATAATAGAATTATGGCCCCTATTCCTAGAAAGGATGCTTAGAGAAACATTAGAAGATTACGAAGATCTGGATTCCCTTACCCTACATTACTCTGGATTCCAACAAAGATGGGGGAGTTAGCACTACTCTGAAACTAGGCTGGCTGAGCAGGCAATTAATGGTTTCCCCTTGGCAGCCCAAGGGCCTGGCACAGAAGAATGGTGTACTGGCAGGCAGCCATCATAGACACTGGCTGTCACCCACCAGGTACCCTAGTGTCCCAATCCTCAATTCCTCCACATCAGCCATCTGCCCTCACTATCCCCTGTACTCTTCTCTACCCCAAAACTTCCCATATCAAATGCCTAAGAACCTCTCCTGACTCCCTCTCCATCCAGCCCCTCTGGCTTCCAGAGCACTAAGGAACAAAGACGAATCCCTCTTTAAGCTGGAATGATTTGACATGATGGTGACATACAGCACACTGTTTGAGAGAAATAAAGTCCTTGAACACATGCCATCTTTCTTTTAATCCTGACAAAAACCCTCTGAGTTTTATGTCCTTTTATTGAGAGGGAAGTAGAGGCTTAGAGAGATCAATTTAATAGAAAAGAGAGAGAGAAGCTTCTCCCAGCTGGGACCAGAAGTCTGGGCATTGGGGCAAGAACATGAGGCCACATTGGGAGAATAGTCACTTGACCCAAACCTACCTTTCCCAAAGCACCCCAGTTAGATCCCATAAGTCCCCCAACTCTCCAGCTGCACAGTTCTACCACAGGAGGCTTTGGAAAGCTTCATGCAAAAGAATAACCATCTCAAACAGCATCCAAAGAGTTTAAAGTAGGATATAAGGTCTGAGAAAACCTGAACATTCCTAGGGCAGAGGATTGGAGATGGCAGCCCCAAAACAGCAAGCCCTACCTAGGCTGTCAGTCACCAGGGCTTCCACCAGGCCCTCGTCCTACTTCTTCCAGGTTACTTCTCACACATGCCTGGTCTGTGTGGCCCCTGAGCTTTCTCAGTTTACATTACTTTACCTGCAGTACAGGGACCAGTTAGGGAAGGGATGCAACAGGCCAGAGATAAGGGAAGCCTGAACTAAGGTAACAGCAGTGTGTCAGGAAGGGAGCCCATGGGGAACAGTTTGGGACAGAATGAATGGGATTTAGAAACCCAGGGAGCCAGAGGTAGGGACTGAAGGTAGACAGGCCAAGACTGGGAGGGCAGGCTATCAGGGGAGGGTGGACTTTATTATCTCTTGCAAAGTAAAGACACACCCTGCAGGGCTGTGCTTCCTGTGATGTGTTTAGATATCTAGTTTGCCCTCTGTGCTGCTGTCTGACCCACAGGCATCGCCATCAAAAGTAGAAGCTTGGAACTAGAAGAAAGTTCAGAGCCTGAGATGTAGCTCTGTGGAAGAAGAAATATAGAGTCACTCTTGTCAACCAGATAGGAAATAAACCAAGACGGGCGGGGGGCGGGGGGGAGAAGAGAATCTCATGCTTCTGCCTAATAACAAGAGCTATTCATGAAAGACTCTTCCAGAACCACAACCACAGCCTTACAAAATAAATATTTCTTCAAGGAGCCTCTGTCCAACACCTGCCTGTCCAACCTTGAACTGAAGCCACCTGTGTAATTGATCCTTCTAGCCAACAACTATTGTTTCAAAATAACAATGCTTCTCATTGCCTTTAAGGAAAAAAATTCCACCTCCTCAACCTTCTAGAATATACACAGGGTTTACTATGACACATGTACTCCCATTGAAATACTACAAATATGCCCACCACCCAGAATTTCATCCACACTAACAAATGAACAAACTTAAAAATAATAAATATAAGAGCTTGAAAGACTGCAAGAAAAAATTTCAGGATATATTTGATAGCCTGAGCTTGCATTTCCTGTCTACTACAGGAGAATGATGTAGTGATGTCCTCCCAAGACCATACCCAGTAAGAGAGGAAGGGACAGTTCCTCTTAGCAAAATCAGACATCCACTGACAACTATACTGATTCTGGGAAGAGGGAATTATGTATGAGCTCACATATGAATACTCATTGAAAATTTTTTTTTGCATAGGGGGCGGGCACAGCCTAGAGATTTAATCCAGGGCGCTTTACCACTGAGCCACATTCCAGTCCTTTTTATTTTTTATTTTGAGACAGGGTCTCACTGAGTTGCTTAGGGCCTTGATAAGTTGCTGAGGCTGGCCTTGAACTTGCAATCCTCCTGTGTCAGCCAAGTTGCTGGTATTACAGCTGTGCACCACCATGCCCAGCTCAGAAAAGTATTCTTAGTAGATGATGACAAGGAGTCCAGGCTGTCTTCTATTTCCCATCCATGCTGACAGTTCAAATGTAGAAGGAGCACACAGGGAATGAGTTTGAGGCTACGCTCAAAGTTTGGTGCAATGCTAAAACAACTCCTTAGTGATTACCAAGTGAAGGAGCAACCAGCCTTGAACTCAGAAACCCTCTTGAACTTAGAATAACACACCCTGGGACTGAGGAATTTGAAAAACTCTTAGGATTCAGGAATCTTTTTCCTCCTCCCACCCACCTTACCCAACACACACACCTGCCTGGCCCACCTTGCCTTGCATCTGTATTGCCTAACAAGGCCTGGAAGAGGAACATCCCACCATTGACGAGAGAAGGGAGGCTTAATGAGTTAACATTTTCAAAAGCTTTCTCAGGGCTTTGATGGGAGCAGCTGCTTGGCTACAAAGCAGCCTTTCATCTCTGATGTGCAAATACTCTTTCATACCCGCTCCATCCAGTTAGTACTAAGCAACCCCACCAAGAAAGCCCCTCCAAGAAGACAGGAAAGAAGGCAGCTCACACAGACGGTGACCCGTGAGCCCTTGATCCTTCTTCCTTCGCCTAATGCATCTTGGCTAATTTTGCCCAAACAGCATCATCAGCGGCACATGCGGCTCTGCGCCAATGCTCTGTGCCATCTGAGGAAGCAGAAAAACCCTTCTGCTGGAAAATGAATGCAAATAGATTCTAATCAACAGGAAGAGCTCAATTAGAGCCAAGTTCAGCACGCTTCAAAGGTGTTGCTATTTTCTCCCTGGCCTACCCCACTCGGCCATTTTGAAAGGGTCTCTGACCTTGGGAGGACTTTGGCAAAGAGAGCTGCTCCAGGCAACCTTGTAACTGGACCAGCAAGCTTCCCACCCCCTCTTGGATGTCTGTTACTAAAGATGTTTGAGTGGCTTTAAAGCCACAATCCTCCTGCATATCCACAGCAACTCGGGCAGGACACCGAGGGCAGGACACTGAAGTCCTGCATCCTGGTTATGGGCCTGAAGTCCCCTGAGCAGTAACAGCCCGCAGGTCATTCTGACCACCTGCAGGAAGGAGGCTGCTCTTTCAAGCTGTAATAAATAGACTCCTGCCTAAGTGACCTTAGGTAATGAGAGGTTAAGAATATGAAAGCTGAGGAAGGGGACAGGACAGGAAACATAGCCCAAAAGCCAGGAACTGTTTTCTGCACTGAGATCTTGGCAGGAGCTAGTCATCAGCTGTGCTTCTTGGGAAGATTACTTAATACTGCAGATAGATATTATTGTTTTCTCTAGTTTGTAAAAGAAACCTCACAATATCTCAAAGCCTTAACAAGAAAATGGAGGAAAATTCTTAGCACAGGGCCGGTACATAGTAAGTGTTCAATAAATGATGGCCAGTGATATGGTGCATTCTGGTGCGGTTGGTAAAACTGATGGGTTGAAAAATGTTGATCAAAAACTCTGTGAAAAAGAGCTAGGGGCCCAAAACTCCAGGAATAGCTGCCTTCATCCTCTTCTGGGAGTTTGACAAGGTACATTTCTCAGAGCCTTTAATGTGTTGAAGTTAAGTTTAACTTGGAGAGACATTTGAATTAAATAGATTAGATAAAGAATACCTATAAACAGGGAGATACATGAAGGCTATGAAGACCAAATTGAGAAATACCAACTGTTACATTCTCAGCTCTTTCTCCAGCCCTCCAAATAGAATACCACACATTCAGCCACAGGCACAGAGACCACAAGCAGAAGGTGAACAGGAAACAGGCAGACAATGGGGCAAGGTGTCTACACAGCTCACTATTTCTTTTAATATTTTTTTAGTCATCAGTGGACCTTTATTTTATTTATATGTGGTGCTGAGAATCAAACCCAGTGCCTCACTCATGCTAGGCAAGTGCTGTACAGCTGCATTCCAACCCCAGCCCACAGCTCACTATTTCTGATATTAATCTCCATTGCATTTCACTCCTCCCTCCTTCCAAACTGGATCTTCCCAGGCTGGAGGTCATTATTAATTTATCTTCTACTTTGCTGTTGAACTTAGTAAATTTCAGGTTTTAGTTCTGGCTTTGTTTTTATTTTTTTAATATCTAGCTATACTATCCTCTCTTTATTTTAGTTTAAAAAAAATGGAAATTAAGCTGAAACAATTGGGTTGTTCATTCTATCAATTTCACCTTTGCAACCTTTTTAAAATTGGGTCAGTCCATTCACTCCTCACATCTGCAGCCCCAACTGAGAACCTTCCATTTTATTATAAAATCTAAATTGGGAAAGTGCTTCTCCCCAGGAAAGAGGGTTTTTTGTTTTTTGTTTTTTAATATATGGACAGCATGGCAGTCACACCAACACAAGGCCCTAATCAGCGGACATGAGCTCCAGGATCTCTCGGAACTATTTCTTGACTGTTTCTTGTGCAAAAACAGGCCTTAGAGCCCCCAGCCAGGCTCTGCAACTTCCAATTCATCATTCCACTCCGGTCCTTCTAAACCGCTCTGCAGGGCTCTGAGCCCTATTTCACCTTACCAGGGATTACAGGGTTTTCTTCTGATCTCAAAATGACCCTTAGAAACCTAGATCTATATCCTAAAGATGAAAAGTTGCAAAGCAACATTTTCAATCCCCAAAGTCTTGACTTTCTGAGCTTCACCCACAGCAGAAAACTCAGACTCATGCCCACATGTGACCTCCCTGAGGATAAACTGGGCTTGGAACAGAGAGTGGTATGGTGAGGAGGGACTCCCAAATTAGCTTGTCCTTTTGTTCCCAGGTGGAGGCACAGGGTCATTGTTTCAGTTCCTTCCCAGACTCCAAGTGCCTTCTTACAGTCGGATCTGACCCAAGTGCAAGGCAGTGAAGAGTTCAGGCTCTAATGTCAGCCTGCTCTTGGTTTCATGCCCAGTAGCGTGACCCAAGGCAGGTGACCTAACATCTCTGAGACTCGTTGTCCGAGTTTCACAGAAGGAAGCCAGCAATTTTTCCACATAGTTCCAAGTGAGAAAGACAGCAAAAATGAAGCTTTCAGCACAGCTCCTGGAATATAATTAGTGCTAGCCAACATTTATTGAGGACTTAATATCATCATCATTAGTAACCAACTCATGGACACTAATGGGCAGCTAATGTCCAAAAAAAAAAAAGAGGGGGAGAAAGGAAAGGCATAGAATCAATCAAGAGAAAAACAATAATGTAAAATTGCCTGTTACTTTCTGACTTAGAGAACACTGGCACAGACATCGCCTCATTTTATTCTGGTGAATATATGAAAGGGCAGACACCATTATTCCTATTTCACAGGCATGAGACTGTCCTGAAAATGTGAAGGGATTTGCCCAAGACCATATAGCCTGGGAGCAGGGAATCCAGGACTGGGATTCAGGTTTTCTGCCCCCAAAATCTGCTAGATTGTTTCCCATGAAAATTATAAGCTCCCTGTTATGGTTTAGATATTAGGTGTCCCCCAAATCGCCAGAAAGTTCAGAGGGGGAAATGATTAGGTTATGTGAATCTGAACTTAATCAGTATATTAATTAAATGGATTGTAACTGTAGGCAGGTGGGGTGTGGCTGGAGGAGGTGGGTCCCTGGGACATGCTTTTTGGGTATATATTTGTCCTTGGTGAGAGAACTCTTTCTCCCTGATTCCTGGTGCCATGTTCCCAGCTGCTTTGCTCAGCCACACACTATTGTGTTTGGCCGCCATGATGTTCTACCTCATCTCAGGCCCTGAGGAATGGGGTTTGCTATCTATGGACTGAAATCTCCAAAACTGTGAGCCCCAAATAAACTTTTCCTCCTTAAAATTGTTCTTGTCAGGTCTTTTGGTCACAGCAGAATGACTAAATGTTTTAGTGACAGAATGTTTTAGTCATTCTGCTTGCTAACTTTCCAGAGAGCCGGTTTTGTAACCAACAAGTATTGGAAGCCTGTTCACTAATGAAGAGCCACCTTGGGGAAGGCCAAAGAAAACTTGAACACAGATGACTCCATATCCTGGACACCCACACTCTAAACTCTTCAGTGCTCTGTCAGTGAGAAAGGATTTGCCCCAAATTTTCCTGACCCAGTTTCCATCCACCCTACTACATTTAAAACCTACAGCCCTGTCCAAGAAATAGGAGCTTCGGCACAAATTGATCAAACAATTTCTTAAGAAAAAGTGATTTTCAAAAAAAGAGCTAAATGTAATGAAAGAAATCAAACACACACACACACACACACACACACGGAGTAACTTAAAATACAACAGGGCTCGAGGGACTTGAGATTAAAAGTTAAAACATTTCTTTAGAAAGACTTGGATTGTGCCCTCATTACTGCTATGTTCTCCAGCTTGGGTTCTTTGTGACTCACCCCTAGACCACAGTGAAGCCTCCTAATTAAAATCTTACCTCTTTTTCTCTCCCCTTCAAGACACTGTGCTCATGACTCTTTAGAATCCTTGCAACGCACTGCCTAGTGTTCAATGTCTTAGCCTGGCATTCAACTCTATATGCCAATGCAAATTAACTCCCAGCTTTCTCTCTTACTGCTTCACTACACAAGCTGCAGTGCAGCCTGACAGCTCTCCCATTGAGGGCCTCTGTTAAAAATGGCAGAGTGAAATGTTTCCAAAAGTCCTCTAACATTTTGCCTGTCCCACCACTCTCCAAAAAAATCGTGGTCAAATAAATTTGAGAAATGTTGCTTACTTTGGGAATTCATCATGCACATTGACATGCGAATCCTGTAGTAAAGAAGTACAGTAGTCCCTCTTATCTGCAGAGGATACGTTCCAAGACCCCCAGTGAATACTTGAAACTAAGAATAACACCAAACGTTAAGTATACTATGCTTTTTCCCTAAACATATATACCTATGATAAAGTAATTTACAGATTAGACAAAGAATCAGATTAATGTAATATCTAATAATAATAGAACAATTACAAGAGAAATGTTGTAAATAGAAGATAAGTTATTTAAAACGTGAATTGTTTATTTCTGGAATTTTCCATTTTATATTTTTGGACCAAGATTGACTAACTGAAACAACAGCAAACAAAACCAACAAGGACTACTGTATGTTTAACACTTTTAACTCCAGTGCCCCCAAACATATTTAACCAAGAGTCCCTTTTTGCAGATAATACCTGCAGAACTATTCTTTGAACTATTCTTTGAGAAACATTTGCATAGTAGTCAAGGCATTCTCTTACCCTTTCAGGGCCTAATCTACCTATAAAGTGCCTAATACCGGGGCTGGGGATATGGCTCAAGCAGTAACACGCTTGCCTGGCATGTGCGGGGCGCTGGGTTCGATCCTCAGCACCACATACAAACAAAGATGTTGTGTCCACCAAAAACTAAAAAATAAATATTAAAAAAAATTCTCTCACTCTCTCCCTCTCTCTTTAAAAAAAAAAAAAAAGTGCCCAATACCTGTACCTAATAAGATTATCACAAGGATTAAAATACTTAACATAGTACAGAATGCATGGGCTTAATAGATGTCAGCTTTTAAAAACTTTAAAAATAATACATGCAATAAAGGGAAGGAATCTAACGTGAATTTATATACATGTACACCATCACTCAGATCAAGGTCAAGAATATCTCTAGCACAACCAGAGGTCTCCCTCCAGTCCTTCCACATCAGTAGCCCTTAATTATTCTTTCTCCTACCATATAGACTAGGTTTGCCGATTTTATTTGCTTTAAGTGAAACCATATAAATTCTGACCTTTTGAATGTCTGCCTTCTTTCACTCACCATTAAATCCAAGAAACTCACCCATGTTGTATGTAACAGTTCAATTTATGAATACACCACAGTTATGTACCCATTCTTCTATTGGTGGACATTGTAGTTGTAGGTAGGATTGCTGGGTCACAGAATGTTGGAGAAGATAATGTTCATGTTTAATAGTGAAACAATTATTATTTTTACCACCACATAAAATGCCCCTCTAAGGAATCCTCCAGTCACTGCCAAGCCTCGCTTAACCACTGTAGGGTTTCCTGAGACATGGAACTCTTAGAACTAACACCAGGAAAGTTCCAGGCAAACTAAGGTAGGTATTCACCTTCCCAGTCTACAACATTCTCTCTTCCTCTGTATACTTTGATTAATCATTTGACACTTAGTGTGCAATAGTTTGGATTTTTATTGTAGGGTTCTGTCTACTTACAAAGGTTCCTTGAAACAGAAGCTGACTCTTACACATCTTCTGCTCACCCTCGACACCCAGCAGAATGCCATTTAAAGAACTCTCCAGATATGTGATGGGGAAATAGTTATTATCACAGGAATATTTAATTAAGAGACTTGGACATTAAGACTCTTCTGAAGTTAATTCTAAGCATGTGAGCAAAGCTTACATTATTCCCATTTTTCAAAACATTCACAGATGGCTTATTCAGGTTTTCAAGATCATATATGGCTAATAGGTAGTAGAGATCAAGAAAAAAGAATTTGCATGAAACTCCAGACAGAGTTCCTGGCTTTCTGCAAACCTGGACACCAGACAATAAATGTGACAACTGTGAAAAAGTTACAAAAAGGCTTAGCAACTATTTCTAGGCTTGACTATTATTAATCAGATACCATCATTTCTGGAGAACACAAAAAGCAGGATTAAGAAATAATGAAGGAGCTGAGTGCAGTGCCACACACCTGTAATCCCAGCAGCTCAGGAGGCTGAGGCAGAAGGATCACGAGTTCAAAGACAGCCTCACCAAAAGCAAGACACTAAGCAACTCAGTGAGATCCTGTCTCTAAATAAAATACAAAATAGGGCTGGGGATGGGGCTCAGTGGTTAAGTGCCCAGAGTTCAATCCCTGGTACCCTGCATCCCCCCAAAAAAGACTAAAAAGTAAATGAGTGAAGCTACACTGCCCATGGCATCTGGAGAAGTCCCCCACTGCCAGGTTAGCTAGAACACCTGGGCTGGAGGCTGATGGGATGGAGTCGAGAGCCAGGAAGCTCTGCTCCTTACTCCCCAGGTGGGCTGGGGCAATATGGAAAGCAGTATGGAGATTGCTTGGAAAACTGGGAATGGAACCACCATTTGACCTAGCTATCCCTCTCCTCGGGCTATACCCAAAGGACTGAAAAACAGCATACTACAGGGACACAGCCACATCAATGTTTTAGCAGCATAATTCACAATAGCTAAACTGTGGAACTAATCTAGATGCCCTTCAGTAGAGGAATGGATTTAAAAAATGTGGCATATATACACAATGGAATATTACTCAGCAATAAAGAGAATAAAATCATGGCATTTGCAGGCAAATAGATGGTGTTGGAGAAGATAATGCTAAGTTAGCCAATCCTAAAAAAACAAATGGCGAATGTTTTCTCTGATATAAGGTGACTGACTCATAGTGAGGTAGGGAAAGGGAGCGTGGGAGGAATAGATGAACTCTACATAGGGCAGAGGGGTGGGAGAGGAAGGAAGCGTGCAGGGGGTTAGCAATGATGGTGGAATGCGATGGACGTCATTATCCAAAGTACATGTATGAAGACATGAATTGTTATGAACCTACTTTATATACAGAGATATGATAAATTGTGTTCTATATGTGTAATAAGAATTATGATGCATTCCATTGTCATATATTTTTAAAAAATTAAAGCAATTTAAAAAAAATAGGGCTCGGGATGTGGCTCAGTGTTCAAGTGCCCCTGAATTCAATCCCCAGCACCGCCCCCCCACCAAAAAAAAATAAATAATGAAAAGCACAGCCTACAACCTTTATTCTCTGAACAATCTGTGGGTTTCTTTGTTTTTTTGTGGTGCTGGGGATGGAACCCAGGGCCTCATGAATGCTAGGCAAGTGCTCTACCACTGAGTTACATCCCCATTCCCTTTTGTTTTCTATTTGGAGCCAGGGTCTAAATTGCCCAGGTGAGACTAGAACTTTCAATCCTCCTCCCTCAACCTCCCAAGTTGCTAGGAATACAGGCATACACGATAGTGCCTAGCTCAGTCCCGTTGCACACCTTCCCTTACAGCAATGGTTAAGCTTAGCAGCACATTAGGGTATTTTTAAAAATTGCCTGTCCCTAGACTGATTCCAGATCAGTCGATTCAGAACCCTGGGAAAAGGGAAGAGGAAGATAAGCATACATATTTTTTTTTAATTCACCAGGTAATTCTAATATGCAGACAACTGCTGAAAAACATTGTCTAATACTCCATCCCCATGTTTTTTATAAAGCTGCACAGAAAGGGGTCATAAAGCAACTAAAATAATGTCCCACAAGTCTGTTTGGTCTTTGGACCAAACAGTAAGAGACTCCTACTCACATATATCCACAGCCAACCACTATTTAAGTTAATGACCTTACATAATTCTACATTTACGTTATTTGGAAATCATCCTTAGAGTATCTAGAAACAAAACTGTGGGATAAACAAGATATTCACACATTTCCATGACATCTAAAATAGTGTCTTTTTATAGCCTCCAATATTTCTGCCATTTTCCACATTCTCTACATCTTCAAATATTGCATGTGGAAAAAGACCTGAGCTCTTTTTTTCAAGACATGTAACAAATGCTCCAGAAAGTACCTGTAGACATACATTTATATTTTGGGGAGAAATTATTTAGCATTCCCATTGCTAATATTTGCTTTAATGCCCTTGGATCTTTCCAATGATGTTATGTGGTGACTTTCACAGTATAAGCACTTGCCTAACATCACCAGCCCACATCAGCCTCCTCTCCAGAAAGGCTTTCAGGTAATAGTTGTTCTTCCCCCTTCGAAGCATAATGCCATCAACAAATTAGTCATTACGTTCCACTGAGCCTAGTGTCCCACCCTCCCCTGTCAACTGCTGAATAGTCAATTACATTCTGGACATACAAATTTTACACTGATTAAAAAAAAAATTACAGCCATTGATTCTGTTTTTCAAATTAAGGGACAACATCTACGTAATACAGAACTACAGTGACTTGGTTTAACAAAACAATTATTTAAAAGAATAGAAAATTGGATTTAGAGGAAAACTCTGTGACCAATGTGACTTTCCCAAAACAAGAAGTAAGAAATCTTGTTAGCCTTTCTAAACCCTTAAGATGGAAAGACCTCAGGGAACTGTAAGCTCTAACCTAATATGTATACTATGTTGAAAAACCGAAATGTTAATTTCCTCCAGCACTGGAGAAGATTTGTCTCACTAGCAAATTTTAGACATAAACACCAAATCAAAAATAATTCTCCAATGACTCTGAGCATTTTACCAATGACAACAGATTTGAAATGCATGTTAGAAGCAATGACAGGGAATTAAGTAGATTTCTAGAGCTGTAAAGCTTAATATTACTTCAGAAAGTGTTCAACTGTCTGCTCATCTTCCCTGCAGCTCATTTGGTATCTTGTAAGCACTGAAGAAAAACTAAGTGCAGGAGCCCTTATTAACATACTGGAACCACATCAACAGCAGTATGCCTAATACGTTCAGAAAGTTTTTAATAGATCTAAAATAAAACAGTATGTGAGTTCCTAAAAACCTTGATGAAAAACATCACCAGCTATCACCTGAAAAGCTGCTTGTAGCTCAAAGGCCAACTATAAACTACAGATACTTGATTTTGTAACAACATCCTCGAATAAATACAATGTATTATGCTTCCCATGAAAATAATACAAAGATTCAAATTAGTTTTTAATTGCTTGCCAAAATGTTCCAATTTTATTCAAAATAGCCTTTAAAGTGCTACTATACACCACGATTACTTCCAATATTTCAGTGAGAAAATTATCAGACCACCTGGCCTTAAAGTAGTAAAAGCTGACCTCCAGAAATGTAGAGGCATGTGAATCCCACACGTTTCATAGTATGGCCTTATTTATCCTCACCCTTGACTTTACCCACACAAATAGGCCAGAGTACAGAAAACTGTTAATCTGAGATGCAAGCAAACTGAATTAGGGTTGTCTGAGATTCCACAATATGAATGTGTTTCACAGAAGTTCCTATCCCACGATGCCACTTCCCTCAAACTCAGATTCCCCTTTATTAAAATGTCCTCTAATGCTTTTATGGTCAAATGCCAACCATTTTAATAAAGATTCTGAGACAGAAAAGAAGGGCCTGATGCTTCCCAAGAGGGATAATGTATTTTTCTTTCTTCCATCTTTGACAGTTGTGATTGCCCCCCAAATACTTTATGTTTGGCCATGGCTACATTAAATGCTTCACAGCAGCTTGGAGACTTGCTTTGGCTGTGGCAGCTTCAGTCTTGGGTCCAACACAGATGACCATGCCCTCTACAGCCTCTCTCCTACCACAGCTGAGCAGAAAGTCTGCATTTAGCTGGCAGGACACTGCACATGAGTGAATGCACTTTTTTTTTCTTTTTCTTTTCTTTTTTGCGTGCCTATATAAGCACCTTTCCCCACTCTCTTATCAAAGAGAGCAACAGGGAGTTACTGAGAGCAATAGCCAGCTACAAAGTTCAGCTGCTGAAAGAGTTTCAGAGAGCTGAGAGCTGCTGTCATTCAAGGCTCAGGGCTGGTAACACTATTGATGAGAGCTGCCGGCATTCAAAACTCAGAGCTTCTAACAGAAAGTTGCATTTTTCCATTTGTGATTTCTGTCCAAATTGAGCAAAAGAACCTGCCACCAATTAATAACAACCTCAACAGAAATTAGCTCGAGAAACTTGGAAATTTGGCCAGTTTATTAACTGACTACTAATGTAAAGAAAGTCCCCTCACTTCCTTTGGAAGTGGTTCCAACATAAAGGATTCAAGAAGACTCCAGTTTTTAGCCCAGATGGAGTACACTTTCAAACAAAAACTGGAAGAATTATCAGTAAACCTGTGCCAAAAGAAATGATAGATGAAGTTATTTAAGTGGGATATGATACCAATTAGAAATGTAGACCTATAGAAGAATGAAGAGCACAGAAATGCTAAATATGTTAATAAAAGAAGATAGCCAGGTGCAGTGACACATGCCTGTAATCTCAGTGATTTGGGAGGCTGAGGCAGGAGGATTGCAAATTCAAAGCCTGCCTCAGCAACTTAGCAAGGCCCTAAGCAACTCAGGGCCTGTCTCAAAATGAAATATAAAAAGAGCTGAGGATGTGATTCAGTGTTTAAAAACCCCTGGGTTCAAATCCTGATACCAAAAAAAGAAGAGAAAGAAAGAAAAAGATATACTTATTTTTAATCTTTTTAAATATAACAGTTTAAAATAAAAGTAACAAATATATTGAGAAGTTTATAAAATATATGTGTAAAGTAAGTGACAATAGAGCAAGGTTGGTAATCACTGGTCACAGGTTGCTATTTTTATACAGTTAAGAATGGTTTTACATTTTGGAAGGGGAAAAGGAGATGCAAGATTATATAACCTTAAATATTATTATCTGATTCTTTACAGAAAAGTTGCTGATCCCCGTCCCAGAACAGGATTTTTCATGGTTGCCACTATTGACAATTTGTGCCCCAAAAGTCCTTGTTGTAAGGGGTTATCACCCCTGGTCTCTATTTAACAGAGGGTATTAGCACCCCACCCCAACCCAGTCTCCAGGGAGATGGGGGAGCCAGTTAAGCAATATTGCATTTGAGCACAAATAAAATTAAGAAAAAAAAAAAACTAATAGTGGAGATAAAATGGATTCATTAAAAAAATTTTTTAAGCTCAATCCAAAAAAAAAAAAAATGTCAGCAAACGAGAACAGGAGAAAAAATTAATAGAAAGAAAATATTTGCAAAGCATACATTTTTCTAGAATTAAAAGCCAAGGGGCTGGGGATGTAGCTCAATCGGTAGCGCGCTTGCCTGGCATGCGTGCGGCCCGGGTTCGATTCTCAGCACCACATACAAAGATGTTGTGTTCGCTGAAAACTGAAAAAAATAAATAAATAAATAAAAATGTTTAAAAAAAAGCCAAAATCAAAATAAAACTTACAACTTAAGTAAACAAACAATTTGACTTGGGAGTGGGGGGGATAAATAAAAATGTAGGTAAAAGATTTTAATATAGGCAATTTAGGACAGAAACGGTAAAAAAAAAAAAAAAAAGCACATGAAAACATAATTTTTAAAAATTATAAATAGGGGAAATGTAAATTAAAACCACAGTGAATTATCATTACATATCCATAAATTAGTTAAAATTTAAATGACCGATACTAACAAATGTTGACAAGAACATAGAACTAGAACTCTCATACACTGCTAATAGAAATGCAAATGCGCCAGGCATGGTAGTGCGTGCCTATAATCCCAGCTACTCAGGAGGCTGAGGCAGGAGTATTGAAAGTTCCAAGTCAGTCTGAGGAACTCAGCAAGACCCTGTCTCAAAATTAAAGAAGACATTGATTCCATTTACAAGTATTGCCCCCAAAAGAACTAAAAAACATTTGTTCAGACAGACTTCTACCCAGATATTCTTAACAACTTTACCCATAAAAACCAAGAACTACGAACAGCCCAAGTGACCCATCAACTGGTGAACAAATAAACAAATTACTCAATATCTATACAATGGCAATGAAAAGAAATAAACTACTGACACAAAACAACATAGATGAATTTTAAGACCATTAGGTACAATTTGAGAAAATCAACAGAGAAGACTATGGATACTGAATTGTTCCTTTTATCTATAATTTTAGAAAAAACTATAGAGACAGGAAACAGGTCAATGGTTGCCACATCCAAGGGTGGCAGGACAAGACTGACTGCAAAGGCAAACAAAGAAATTTTTGTAGGTGATGGAAACATCCAACACTGTATTGTGATGTAATATACAACTAGGTATATTTGTTAAGACTCAGAATTTTATGCTTAAAATTGATGATTTTTAAAAAACTTGTACAAAACATTGGTTAAAACTGTTTTGTTTTTTTTTTTAAAAAAGAGACAGCAAGCCAGGCGTGGTGAATTTAGTAGGATTCCTGTGGGAATTTAGTAAGATTCCTAGTAAATGGGAAAAGAATGGAATATTCAATAGAAGGTATAGAGAGAATTCCCTAGACATTTAGAGAAAAGTAGTTCCACATCAGACAGCACTCAAAAGCAAATTACAGATGAATTACAGATGTAAGTTTAAACAGATTACAAAAGAACTAGAAGACAATATAAAATATTTTAAATCTTGTGATAGATTATCCCTAAACAAATCACAAGATTCAAAAGAACAAATCTGACTACAAATTAAACAAAATGCCATAAACAAAACTCAAAAGCTCAGACATCCCAAAAGAATATTTATTGTGTGAATTTTTGAATATATTATAATAAAAAAATTTTTTACAGACTATTTCATCCTTAAAATATACATATTTCTATAATGTATATGAGTATATATTGCTTATGTTATATGTACAGTCAGCCCTCCACATTCAGGGGTTCCACATCCTTGGAATTCAACCCACCACAGATTAAATATATATATATATGATAAAAAAATCTGTCTCTGTGACTAAACATGCATGTACAGACTTTTTTCTTGTCATTAATTCCTAAACAATGCAGTAATGACTATTTACTTAGCATTTACATGGCATTAGGTATTATAAGCTATCTAGAAATTATTTAAAGTAAATAAGATGGATAATGTACATAGGTTATACACAAATGCCACACCATTTAATATAAAGGATGTGATTTTGGTATCTGCAGAGCTGAGTATCTGAGAGGACACCTGGAAACAATTCCTTAAGATACAAAGGGAAAACTATGTGTATGTGTGTGCATGTGTGAGTGTACTTTTAATATTATAGGGTTAAAAGTCACACTATATAAAACTCCAATAACTCAAAAAACTCAAACAACCCATTGCAACAATAGGCAAAAGATATAAACTGGAAAATTTTTTTAAATGTGACAATGTAATAAAGAATAAATCATTCAAATAATAGTAATTAAATAAATACAAATTAAATGTTTATTTTATTCAGAAGTAGCTCTTAAATTGACAATATTTGGTATTACATGAGTATGACAAGCTTTCACCCCCATACACTGTTGGTGGTAGTATAAAACAGAACTCCTTGTTTTATAGGACAGTCTAGTAACAGCAGAGCTGTCAAAATTTTAAATCCACAACCCTCAATCCAGAAAGTGTTCACCCAGTAATCTAACCATTGGAAATCTTAAGCAGCGCTGTCACAAAGTGATTGATTGAGCATCGTTTTTTTTTTTTTTCTTTTTGGTGGTGGTACTGGGGACTAAACCCAGGGGTGTTCAATCACTGAGCTACATCCCCCACAACTTTTTTGAGACAGGATCTCACTGTCTCAAAAAAGGCCTCATAAGTTGCTAAGGCTGGCCTCAAACTGCAGTCCTCTTGCATCAGCATCCCAAGTGACAAAGATTAAAGGTGTGTGCCACCACAACCGGTACATTGAGCATCCTTTTTAGATAACTCTTTATAACCATGATGGGCCAGGGATCTGGCTCAGTGGTATAGCATCTGCCTCACCTATGTGAGGACCTGGGTTTCAAGAAAGAAAATAAACAAAACAAGAAGAGGAGAAAGAGAAAGGAAAGGGAGGGAGGGAGGGAAAAACTGGAATCCTGAATACCCTTCAGTATGAGAGAATGTTTTCCACCCATTCATATGTCCCAGACTTCTATGTTTTTGCCAGCAAAGCAGCCCTTTCACTTCTAGTAACACAACCCCCTTTTCCTCTAGAAACTGCCCTCCGACACTTTAGAGAATAAGACATCCTCAAAATTCTACCCACTCTCCACAAGGGTAGAAATGTTATTCAATGAGAACAGATAATTCTGTTCCTCTGGTTTATAGTGATTGGTTAAAAAATAAGCACAATATACAGGCAGAGTCACTCAGATGCTAGAAGAAAAATATCTCTCCCTCCTTCTCAGTCTATAAAAGTTGGAGCTGCTGGAGGCCATCTTTGTCACTGTGCAGAAAAAGCCAACTGAGAATGAAGTCAACACCAAGAAGGCAGAACTAAAAGAATGGATCCACATAGCCACATATAAAATTTGCTCTTATTCTAGAATTTCTAATTCCAGAGAGCCACATAAGCCTGTCTGAGTTGAGTTTCTATCACTTAGAAATGAAAGAATACTTGCAATGGAGAATACACAACTATCAAAAAAAAAAAAAAAAACAATGAGATGGCTCTGTATGTATAAACATAGATTCCACAATATAGTAAGAGAAAAAAGCAGTGGCAATATTCAGAGCATTATAATACTACACCTTTTTTGTTGTTTTGAAAAGAAACGTTTTTCTATTAATAGTGAGAACTTGGGAAAAGAGAACATTCATTGACATATGAAGGTGTCAAACTTAGGGAAGGAAATACTTATAAATAAAGAAATACTCAAATCAAGGTACAAAATTTTGCTACTTGCCATAAATTTGAGGTCACACTAAGGAAAGACCTTGAGAATAGGACACTTGGTAACTCAATCAACATGAAGAATTGTCCTTTCTCTACATTATCAGTGCTTTCATCTCAAATGTCAAATCCACATGCTTACAGGGCTTCTCTCTACTTTCTATACTAAGCCATCTGTGATGTTTAACTTAACTGAGACAACATATATTCTACTTAAATAAAAGCATATCAGGCTATTTACTAACTGATCAAATGAAGTTTTAGACTTAAAGTAAAAGAGAAATGAAATGAAATCTGAAAAACCATCATGCTAAAAAACAAGACAGATATTAGCTTTAATTTACCTAGCTACATAGTCTCTTGATACTGCAGCAAGTTATGAAAGAATATACAAAACAATCTAAATCCTATTAGTGGAAATTCAACTAGAAAACCAATTTAATTTTAAAAAGTTGAATAAATAGTCTTCCAGTCAGTATTTGGCTAAAGCAAATGCAGAACTATTCAACATTACTTTTTAACCCTCTTTTTTAAAAGATGTAAAAGAAAAATGTCTTTCAAGGATCAAATAATAAATCTAATATAAATCCTCCCATATTTAGTAGCATTTGAAAAATAAGAGTTATTATCTACTCAGATGTAAGAAACAAACATAACAACACTTGGGAAGATGTAATATTCTTTCTTTTTTTTTTTTTGGCGGGGGGTGGGATGGGGTTGGGGGGGTAGGGGGGTTTACTGGGGATTGAACTCAGGGGCGCTTGACTACTGAGCCACATCCCTAGCCCTACTTACTTTGTATTTTATTTAGAGACAGGGTCTCACTGAGTTGCTTATCTCCTCGATTTTGCTGAGGCTGGCTTTGAACTCACAATCCTCCTGCCTCAGCCTCCCAAGCCATTGGGATTACAGGTCTCCACCACTGTCCCTGGTATTATAATATTCTTTCTGAAACACTAAAAAGATATCAAAATATTGGGTGCTACAAATGCTACATTGGTAGTACAGTCAATAATGTGTTTGGAAAAATAGAACAAGATTCCATTTTATTGTTTCATCAGTATAATTTTAATCAGTAGGCATATTAATGTCACATATAGCTTTTTAAATTTTAAATATGTTTAAAAGCTATGTTTACAATATGAGATACCAAGAATACATAGTTGACATAGGTTGTATAGGTAATCATTTTGACTATGTAAGGAATATGATCAGAATACTGTTATGGTGAAAGAAAAAGACTTTCTTTTTAATCATTCACTTTCAGTGATGCTCTACGAACACATGACTCCAAACAACACATTTTGTTTCTGCTTCAAACCTGCTAAGTTATCTATTGCTGGCTTGATGATTGCATAGTTCAACATAAAAATGCATTCTACTCAAATTCTCAATAATAATAAGTCTGATTAGTTAGATAACTTCCCAATCATAAAAGCTTTTATTTTAAGACAAGTATTATACAAATATAATGTGGAAATCAGACTCACTGTAATTGGGATAAAAAAACAACTCTAGAAGAACCCTGCACATGTGATACCTACTGCATTTTGGTGCATACTGTCTTGCATTCCCTACCTTTCTTCCTCCTCTTTGAAGTGCTGGATTAAAGTGTATTCACACTAGAAAGCTACACAGCAGGCTTAATATGAGAACTATGTGTTTAAGAAAACAAGACATTCTAAATAAGAAATCTCCAATTATTTTATGTTTTTACAACCTTTCTTATGAAGAGTGTTTTATGTGCAATAGCTGCAGATAGAAATAAACCTACATTTCACTCAAGCCCAATCAAATATATCAAATATAAAATACAACATAAAGCAAACTATAGAGCAGCAGTGATTCTTAGAGCAGCATGTGCAAAATTCAATATTTTGTTATCTAGTTACATCACTGTGGTCAGAAAAGAAAAGTGCCAAAACTCCCTTTTCCATTCCACTTAAACTGGTTCCCCACAATTGCAACAAACATCTCCTGTGACATTAAGTTGTCATCAGCTTGTGTGATCCCCAGTTCACTCAACCTTTTCTTCTTCATGTGGCCTTTTTGTGTAGAGACAGCAACTAGTTCATTTACAATTTCACAATTACCCTCAACTTGCTCAGAAAGGTCAGTTCTTACAGAAAGCTCCATTCTGCCTGTTGCACACTGAATCAGCTCTTCTAGATCCACTCTTTCAGCTGCATCTGCCTCTTCACTTGTCTGAATTTTAAGTGCTTTATTTTCTGGAGAAACAAAAAAATTATAACAAAGTTCAATAAACAGTCTAACCAAACTAAAACATATATCTACACAGTCTGTTAGAGCTTTCAAGTTTTTTTCTGCCAAGGACTCCTAATATACCTGTATTTTACAAATTCTTTGCCATAAGATTCTCAACTGGCAGTTGTCTTACTCTTCATCAATTTTAAATTCTTTATTTACCTTCTTCATCCTAGAATCTCATTCACTCGACAGACATATCCTGGGTATTTACTGTCTGCTAGGCACTGAATTAGGAGCTAGGATGCAAAGATTAATAGATAGTGCTACTTTTCTTAAACTTCTAATCTAGCAGCTAATTTAGATGGGTCCCACAATCCCCAATCCCTGGTGTTATGTTCATTATTCTTTTTTTTTCTCCTTTACTTTTTTTGGTTGTAGATGGACACCTTTATTCTATTTATTTATTTTTTAAATTTTTTTGTAGTTGTAGATGGACACAATGCCTTTATTTTATGTTTATGTTTTTTTATGTGGTGCTGAGGATTGAACTCAGTGCCTCACACATGCTAGGCAAGTGCTGTGCCACTGAGCTACAGTCCCAGACCCTTATTTATTTTTATGCGGTGCTGAGGATCAAACCCAGGGCCTCGTACATGCTAGGCAAGTGCTCTACCACTGAGCTTCACCCCCAGCCCCACACTCATTATTCTTAAACGGCAACAGAACTTTGCATTGTAATTTTGCAATGTACTAATCAGTTTTCTCCAGCTAGTTGAAGAAGAGAAAGTCAGAGAGATTTGCCTTCAGGGAGGTTCTCTGTAGCTAAGAAGGATTGAGACAATGAGACAAGGAGCTGAATATGATCCCCAACCAACAGCCAGCAAAAAAAACAGAGACCTCAGTCCTTCAACCTAAAGGAATGGATTCCGCCAGTGAAATGACATGAATAAGCTTATAAGTAGATTCTTTCACCAGAGCTTCCAGATAAAAATTCTGCTCATCTGACACCTTAATTTCACACTGTGAGACCTGTGTGGAGATAAAAACTTCTAGAGATATAAATAGAGCAGATTCTCAAGAATAACAAGGACTACTATTTAAACTGCTTTAAACTTCCCTCATCCACATAAATGTCTAATCCCTATCTATAACTGAGATTTAATAGTGACCTGCATCATGGCTTAAAATTCATGAATCTCCACTGAGCTAGCTCATTTTGCTGCCAAGAAAGGCAGGTGACAATGAGACACTTCTACCAATGAAAAACAGAAGCAAGCTCCAGTATACCCCTAAGTAAATACAGCCTTCAACCTGGCACACTTACTTCACTGCCTCCTCCCTTAACAAATGCTAGTAGAAGCCACCACTGCTAGCATATACCTATCCTTATTCTATATATTTACAGAAAACCAAGCATGAAAATAAAGGGACTGTGGGGTCACAGAAACCACAACATCAAGTTTTGAATGAACAGATGAACTTGTTGACATTCAAAGTCTCTCTCACCCTGAGATTCTATAATGCTAACACTTTACCAAGCTCCTTTCTCTATGTCCATGCCTAAGCATGTTCTAGGAATATTTTTAAAGAGGGGAAGAAGACTCAGGTCCTAATCAGTTTAATGCTGAAATAAAGCAAACTATATATGGTCTTTATATAAAAAATTACTAAATATAGCCTACCTTCAATTCCATCGTGGGCACTGTCTTGCAGTTCAGAGAAAATTGTAGGCTTCACCAAAACAACACCATAACCTTCATTATTATGTATGATATTATTTACCATGGATATTTTGGGAATGTCATAATGCTCATCTAAGAAGTCCTGTGACATTGAAAACAAATGTCTTAAGAAACTGTCATATTCAACATTGCCTGTTTTAAAAATCTTTTTTCACACCATTCTAAAAATAAAGTAGAAAATCTATGCTTATTAATACACTGTACCAGAGTGACATAGCGTTCCTGTCACTTCTGCATATCTAAAGACAGCAAAGCCCTTTCACAAGAAATCACCAACTACTTGTGTTATTTATATTTCTATGCTGTTTATGCTTTCAAAACTAGAAAGCAATAGAATCCAACACAGAAATTTAATAAAACATAATTTCTTAGGTGAAACCATTCTAATCTTTAGAAAGAATGTATTTCAGCTAATGCTCACCTTAATGAGGATCCCCTCCTTGCAATGATGGATCCCATTGTCACTCAGGATACACTTACTCCCAGGATATATTTCAATACCAGCACCCTATAAGTTACAATTTGGGGTAATGACAATCAGTTTTAAAAAGATTTATTACAATGACTTTTTAGCCTTTAACACAGAAAAAATGTAACATACAAAGATAAAGTGTTTTACAGATGACTTTCTTTAAGTATTTCTTTTCTTTTTTTTTTTTAACCAGGGATTGAACTCAAGAGCACTTGATCACTGAGCCACTTCCCCAGCCCTATTTTGTATTTTATTTAGAGACAGGGTCTCACTGAGTTACTTAGCACCTCACTTTTGCTGAGGCTGGATTTGAACTTGTGATTCTCCTGTCTCAGCCTCTGGAGGCGCTCGTGCACCACTGTGCCTGGCTTTAGGTATTTTTAATCAACATTTCTATTTGCTCCATTTCCAACAAATTGTTGATCATTTAACACACACACACACACACACACACACACACACAGTGGTTAAGAGTATCAAAACTTTATTTTTATTCCACTCTCATTCTAGACAAATGTTTTCTGATTCTGCCAAAAAAAAAAAAAAATAGTCATTTAACAATTTTGTTGAAAGATGCACTTAAAATGACCATTCTCAAACATTCTCAATTAGTTGGAGAACAGTATGAGTCTAGTAAAATACTGAAATTTGAAGACAGAAATAAGATTCTGTTTTTAAAAACAAGACAATTTAAAATAACCCTACCATAATGATTTTAAAATCACTTCTATGAGTCAAGCAATGGCCTCTACTACTACACTCATGTTAAAATTAGCAGTTAATACAAATGTTACTTATTCATAGTGACCAGAGAGACCCACCATGATCCAATTCTCTCACATTGTCCCATGATACCACATGGTATCAACAAAAAAGTAACAGTAACTATTTATTGCTAATGTTATATTACATACTTTAGAAAACAAAAATCTCTATAATTAAGAAAGCATTTCATGGGTAGGGGGCCGGGGTTGTGGCTCAGTGGTAGAGTGCTTGCCTAATATGCATGAGGCACTGGGTTTGATCCCCAGCAATACATTATAAATGAATGAATGAATGAATGAATAAATAAAAAATGTATTGTGTCCATCTATAACTAAAAACATTTTTAAAAAGAAAGAAAAAGAAACCATTTCAGAATATGTTAATTCACGATATCATTGATTAAAAAGTTATAATCATTTATGACACATCTACTGCATGGGTGCTGAATTGTTTTTCTGGAGTAGTAGTATACCATGAGAGTACATTTGTTATTACTTCCTCCTTTACAAATGGCTGAACCCTATGTAACACTAACCCTAACTCTTCTATGAAATTTTTTTTTAATTGCTAATTAGGCTAAAAGATTTTCAGTGTAGGGTTATGTGCAAAAAGATTTAGAAGTACACTGAAAAAACATATATACATCCATAGGTCACTTAATAATAGGGATATGTTCTGAGAAATTTGTTGTTGGGTGATTTTGTCATTGTATAATCTTAGTGTGTACCTACACAACCCTAGATGGTGTAGCCTACTACACACCAAGGCTACATGGTATTCATAGTTGTATATGTCATACTGATATGCCATTATAAGGCACGTGAATATACAACAAAATAGTTAAAATTAAATATCAACCTATAATGTAAAGGAATAATGTAAAATTTTAAAAGGACAATTTAAACCAGCAATCGCCTAGAAAATGAAGTGAACAGCTATTTGGCAGTTAAAAAGTAGTTGCCCCATTCCCACTAAATGTGATGAAGTACATGTTCCTATTCCTTCTGTTAGGTATAATCAAAAACGTAGGCAATATATACAAAACAAGTAGAAAAAGACTGAAAAGTGGGCTGGGGTTGTGGCTCAGTGGTTGAGCACTTGCCTCACATGTATAAGGCACTGGATTCAATCCTCAGCACCACATAAAAAAAATAAAATAAAGATGTTGTGTCCATCTACAACTAAAATACAATATTTTTTTAAAAAGTGGAGAGAAGAAGGCAGAACTGCTTGGCACAAAGAATGACACCAATATAATAGTCAGTTCCTTGGATTTTCCTTCTGCCTCATAATCCCCACACTGAACAAGCTAGTGATTCAGAAACATGAACAGACACAGAAAAAAAAAAAAAAAAGGATTGCTCTGTCTAGTCAAAAGACCAGACAACCTAAAGATAGAAAACTTTAGACAATAACAGCTCTATTCCAGCCAAATACCATAGAGGATAAAACAACAACAGCAGCCCCCATTCCCACTAAATGCTGGCAAAGGTCAAGAGGAGAACCTAGACTTCTTCTGCTTCAACCAGACTGTAACCAGGTAACTTTTTCATCCCCAGTAGTTGGTACCAAGACACTTGGCCTAGCAGTGTCAGTAGAGACTACATGGGAAGTCCAGACTTTTACCTCCACCTGACATTGACAAGGGCCTTGCAACCATCCCCACTGGGGTGGTATCAGAGCAGGCCTAATGGAGAATCTGGACTTTCATCATTGCTCAGTGGTAATAAGACAAGCCCCAAGTACACAGTGTCATTGAAAACCAGTAGGGAAGCTGGATCTCTCACTTCCACCCAGCAGTACAAGTACCCCACCCAACCTGAGAATAAATCCTTCCCCATTCTCTTTATAGCACTCAGAGAAGCCCAGTTAAAACAGAAGATCCAACTCTCATAACATAATACAAAAATGTCCAGGTTTCAACTGAAAATCATTTAAAACACCAAGAACCAGGAAGATGCCAAACTAAGTAAGACAATCAACTAATGTCAAAACTATAAAATGTCTAAGATGTTAGAATTAGTTGACAATAATATCAAAAGTACCATGATTTTAAAAAAATACTGCAATTAGCAATTGTGAACATACTTAAAGAAAATGAAAGTCTCAGCAAAGAAATAGAAGATAACTTCAGAACCAGTAGTATTTTCGTAGATTTTTGGTACAGATAATCACATCGCTTATGAACGGGGATTTATATGCCCTTTGCCTCCTTTTTCTTGCCTTATTGAACTGGCTAGAACTTCTAAAACTATGTTGAATAACTGTGGTGAGAGCAGATATCCTTACCTTGTTATTGATTTAGGAGAAATATATTCAGTATTTCATCATTAAATATAAACAGCTTTTTATGGATATGCTCTATCAAGTTGAAGAAGCTCACAACAGATAAAAATGAGAGAAAATTTAGATCATCTACTTCTTCAACAGGTGAATAAACAAACTGAAATGACCACATGTTGGGCTATTTATCAACAATAAAACGGAAGAAACTATTGGTACATACAAATTCTGGATAAAACACCAAAGAATTGCGCTAAGTGAAAAATTCCAAAAGGTTATATACTATGTAATTCCATTTATATAACATTCTTGAAATGATGAAATAATAGAAATGGAGAACAGATGAGTTTGCCAATAGTTAAGAAGGTTGGTGGGAGAGGCAAATGAGTTTGGCTATAAAGTGGCAACATAGGGATCTTTGCGGTGGTGAAAACATTCTTTGCTTTAACTGAACCAGTGTCAATATCCTAGTTGTGACACTGTACCATAGTTTTGCAAGGGAAACTGGTAAAGCGTATACATATGGGATCTCTCTGTATTATTTCTTATAATAGCATATAAATCTATAATTATCTCAAATTCAAAAGTTTTTTTAAAAAGCAACTGAGCTTTAGCTGTTACAAATTGTTTAAAAGTTATAATTTTAAGGATCTTAATTTATTTTTAAATTACCAAAGAGAAAATATGAGATTTATTATTTTTCTTCCTAATCTCCGTTTTAAAAATACTACAGTATATGCTTATGCTTAGTGGCTAAATAAGAAGATTTGGGCTAATTTAGTAGATATAAGTATCTAAACTTCTCTGAAGAAAGAGAATTGAAGTATGCATCTACATCTTGGTCCCATAGCTTAATTATTTAAAACTTAAACCAAATAATTACTTCCGCCATAAAAATGCAAATTATCATACCTTGGCACCATATAAATCTGAGTTCTTCATTAAAAATTCAGCTGATGTTCGTACTGTGACTCCTGTAGTTTCACATTGCAACACACAGTTTTCCAATGTAGTCTTGCCACGATGAATGACTATGATGAAAATATACAGTCAACTGCTTTAAGAAGTAATGTGACTATTCCAATATTAGAAATATCCTAGAGTTGACATTAAATATAGTCTAAGTATTCCTCAAGAGGTACCATTTAAACTGTTAGCTGAATTACAAATTCATAAAATTTAAATAATCACTATAGTGAGTTATTTTCTAAAACCTAAAGGCAACTTCCTTAGAAAATGACTTGACCTCAGAAATGCAAAAGCATCTATTTGTTACAAAAAAGAAAACAAAACACCCTACACAAACCTATACACATACATATACATATACATATACGAGCAACTCTGCTAAGTGGCCTGGAAAGAAGAAGAAAAAGTCCAAAAAAAGTGTGTTACAGATTCTAGAAAACAATGTTTTGTGTTGCTATAACAAAATACCTGACATTGGTAATGTTAAAAAAAGAAAAGTTTATTTGGCTCATTATTCTGGTGGGTAAAAAGTCCAAACAGCATGGTGTCTGGCAAGATCTTCCCAGCTGTATGACAACATGGAAGAGAAGAAATGACATCAGCTGCATACAGAAGGGAAACATGTACTACCAAGGAAACAAGAGAGTGGACATGGGCCAACCCACTCTCAGGAGAACTGATCAACTCCTGTGAGACCTGCATTAATCCATTCATGAGTGTGGAACCCCTGTGACCCAATTAGCTCCACTACATCCCATCTCTTAAAGATTCTACCATATCAACACCACCACCAAGCTTCAAGCACAAGAACATTTGGGAGACAAACTATATCCAAACCTTAGCACAATGTCAAAGTAACAAGTTTCAGTCTAATGCTAAAATGAATACAAAGAACACAAAATACAATGTTGGAATGCTTTAAGAGAATTAATCACACAGAAAAGAAAATGATAATAAACCAACAAGTTTTCAAGAATAAGCTGAACTAGGAAACAAACAAACAAACAAAAAATAAGCTGATCTATTTTTCACCTTAGGGTAAACTGCTTAACTCATCATGTTATGTACACAGTAACTAATCAGCCTTCCATATACTCCAGTGGTATTGAGTTACATTCTATCTTCCATAGAAAATAGTCTTTCAAAGCCTAGAAAAAAAATGCACCAAATATTCAGATACTTACTTAAGATTCCTTCTACAGCATCATGCTGAACAAATTTTATGTTTGAGATTTTAATATCCGCACCTGTGCAATCCACAAAAGTATCTCCTTTGCCTCTCTTTTCTATCACAATATCATCTGGTAGACCATATCCTAAGGAAGAAAGCAAGAACACTCAAGAAGGGAGTGGAAAACATCTGAACACAAAAACGTTAGAACAAATTTCACGAGTCCAAACATTTCCAAATGATAATTCGAGATAATCAATATTAGTTATATTTAAATAAAATCTCTTTCTCCACATACCTTGTATAATTTAAGTCAAGGTATCAAATTTTTAATAACAACCTTCCAATCTGTCCCCATATTAGAAAGACTGCTCTGCCAACCACCTTAGGTCAGTTTGCACTAAATTCACTTACAAAACTGCTATAAAAAAATAAATAATTCTAAGGCATTCAGCCCTTCTAAGTTTTCCCCTAAGATTTTACGGCTCTAATATAAATTATATGGAATATATCTAGCATTTCTCAAAATTAGAACCTGACAAATCAACTTCAAACAGTTTAAGCTAATACAAAAAAAAGGGTCTACTTTATTAACCAATTTTTTAAAAATCAGGTTTCATAAATCTTTTTCTTTTCTTTTTTTTTTTTTTTTTTTTTTTTTTTTTTTTTT
>NW_026000221.1:30499169-30527479 GCF_001458135.2 Marmota marmota marmota | reverse complement strand
TTTTTTTTTTTTTTTTTTTTTTTTTTTTTTTTTTTTTTTTTTGAGATAGGGTGTTACTAATGCTGCCTAAGCTAGCCTCAAACTCCTGGGCTCAAGCAATCCTCCTGCCTGCACCTGCCCAGTAGCTGGGAATACAGGTGCACATCATTGTACCCAACAAAGTCTTAATCCAACTAATAATGCAGGCCAAGCCTCTGGATGCTCTTACAGAAAACTAGAGAATTTCCTTTCATCATAAAACAGAAGCACACAAACAAAGCTGTAAGAAAAAACTCTCTCTAAAGAGATAGTTAAGTATCTGGATGTCTGGTAATTGTTTTTTCTAGGCTTTTCATAAAGAAGAGTCTTTGCTTGAGTAGATGAAAGTGGTAACAGCATTGAACAGGCAAAGCTACTTGAAGAGTTTAGACAAGCCTTGAGGGGCACTAAGACTCCAAACACAAGAATGCTACCAGGGTGGACATTGGATAATTGGATTGAGTTGTTTCTGATTCTTTGTATGTGTCTGTCTGTACTTTGCATATTTCCTATAACAATCATTGTTTATCTTCAGAAAAATAAAAAAATGTAATGTATGGCCTAAGAGCAAGCAACAGATAAGAAAATATTAAACATAGACATAGACATAGATATATGATTATATTTTGCTGGGAATATTTTTCCATTCCAAAAATTAGACTTCTTTTCCACAAACTACATATAATCTAGAAAGTACACTTCTTCCTAATGGTCTTAAATTAGGAAAAAACCTGAGATTATTATACAAATTTTGTATTCTTAGCAGTTAAAAACAAAACCATCACCTAATTGAATAGATTTTTTAAACAAAAAAGCCCTACTCTAAGAGCTATTCACCCTGCACATATTTATGAAACCTGCCCACAGTAGGTACTCAATACACTTGTAACACTTGTTACAAGTGTTAGCGATGAATCACTAGTACTCCACACATTCACACTGCAGATCCCATCTGATTCTCCAATTCTTAGAAATGCCCTCGGTTAGTAAATTTATAGTCATTTTTATACTCACCCATCAGAATTCTATGGTTATTTATAACACCCTGGCAATTACATTATTATTTCTTCACCAATCTAGAAAGAACTTTATCCACCAAACAATATAATATCAATGTTATTTTCACTATGCCAAAAAATAAAGTGTTTTTATTGCAGTGATTTACCCTGCAGATGTGTTTTTATATACATACATCTATGATAAATCAAATATTGGAGAGGATAAAAAACAAAAATTATATACATAAAACAAAAAAGGGGGCGATGATATAGTAGTGAACAGCAGGAAATTAAACTCCCAGTCTTGCTTCCATTAAGAAGTTTTGACAAGATAAAGAACATAGCTTTAGCCATTTGTGAACAGCTGCTTAAGTCACAAAATGATATATGCTTTTTTTTTTTTTTTTTTTTGCATTACAAGCTTTATTACTAACTTGAAGCTGTTCTGGTAAATAGTTGAACAGGTGCATCTAAATTTGACTTTATAGAAATATGCAGAACCAAAATGAATAATTGTAAACTAAACTAAATTTAGAAATCATTCTGAATGAACTTTAAGATTATTACTATTAAAAAGTTGCTTTTAAGGGGTTGGGTTGTGGCTCAGTGGTAGCACGCTTGCCTAGCATACATGAGGCACTGGGTTCAATTCTTAGCACCATATACAAATAAATAAAGATCTATCAACTAAAAAAAAAAAAAGTTGCTTTTAATACAACCTTCCAATATTGATGTTCTAAAAAGTATACTTTAGCCAGGATACAAAATGTAGTATTTATGACATTCAGTAAGCTTTTAAAGAATTAAGATAATTTTTGTACCAATTCAAGTTAAATGCACTTTTCAAAAATATCTTTTATAAAAATAAGCTAACTTTAAAACAAAACAAACAAAAAAATCAGGTACCAAGGTAGCCACAAAATGTATGGCCTAAGAGCAAGCAACAGATAAGAAAATATTAAACATAGACATACACATAGATATATGATTATATTTTGCTGGGAATATTTTTCCATCCCAAAAATTAGACTTCTTTTCCACAAACTACATATAATCTAGAAAGTACACTTCTTCCTAATGGTCTTAAAAAAAATATGCCTGTAAACATCTTCCCAACATACATACTGTCTCGAGGACCTATGATTCAAGTTGCTCAAACACTGGGTCAACCCTGAAAGCTTTAAATACCCTTAATGTTTCAAGGCATCTCACTTGAAACCAAATGGGTTGAAATTACATTCTTGGAACTTCAACACAATCATTGATTTACTGCTTATTTATATGTATGCATATAAATATTTATATGTATTATCATCCATACTCACCTTCCAATTCAATGGAATCAGCAATGGAGAATGTGCCATGTACCATGTAATGACCAGGACAAACAATAACAGTGTCACCTTCAAAGCAAGCATTTATAGCAGACAATGGATCTCTGTGGAACTAGAAAACAACAATATATTGCAATACGGTTGAACATTGCAACTTGAGTATTATTGCAAGTGTCTTCATGTCTGACCTTTAAAATGGAGCACAAACTGCATTAAGTGTCTCCTGTGATAGTGCATTGAGCCCCAAGCATGCTTTTATTAAAGTCACTATTGTTAACAAAAGACAGTGCTCTTAATATTTCTCATTTCACAGAAAATCAACCCTAGAAAGCTTCTATAAACACTTTGTAGAATGCATAAAAATCTGGTATGAATCAAAAGGCGAAGTCACCTGGAGCAAACAACCCCCCTTTTACCTGAACTTCTATTTCCCCCTCACAATGCTCTTCACAAAGCTTGTCCCTGAGCAGAGCCTGAAGTAGACCAGTCATCATGGTGGATGAGACCACATGGGTGACCTTCTGGCCATTTGGACGGATGCCCTTTGCTTGAATATTAGAGTTCTTCTGATAACCAAACACATATCTTAAAGAAACCAAATACATCCATTAATTCTCAGTAAGATAGCTAATAAGGACTAGTTAAGAAAAACAAAGACACACATACCTCAACAAAGGATTCTCAATGAGTTTTAGCTTTTGTTTCAACTGTTCAATCTCCGAATACAATTTTAATCCTTCCACCATGGAGATATTTTCCTGCTCAGAATCAGAATTACAATTTGACAAACTGCTTCTCAGATTTAGAAATTTCCTGTAACTCTCCTCACATTGAGACAACAGATTATGGTAGTCAACAACAAGTCCTGAAGGAACTCGGTCTTCAAGAATATCATAATACCTGAAAGTAAATTGAAATCCATTGCCTTCCAAGTAAATTTTCTTATCATTAAGACAGCTCATTTAGTTCTCAAAGATCCAGCAAGTTATAGTATATACTCAGGTATACGTTAAGTTGCTCTGAATAGCACTCCATTATAAGTGAAAGCAATTGGAAGTATGAAGAACAGCTTCATTAGGGTCACTAACTTTTCTTCTTTTGAGGAGTTTTTTTTTTTTTTTTCCTTAAATCCAAGCATTGTATTTTTAAAACAGTGTCAGTTCATGCTGCATAATGTGTAATCATTATCCAATAAGAAAGTATTTTCTCCTCATATATTAAGATTCAAGCTGGGCATGGTGGTAAATACCTGTAATCCCAGCAACTAAAAGGCTGAGGCAGGAGGACTGCAAATTCCAGAAGAGCCTCAGCAACTTAACAAGACGCTGTCTCAAAATAAAAAAATAAAAAGGGTTGGGGGTGTAGTTCAGTGGTAGAGTACCCCAGGGTTAAACCCCTAGTAACACACATACACACAAAAAGAATCCTAACAATAAGATTTCAAGTTTTATTTGAGACTCAATTTGAGTCTTATTTAAGGAATTTGAGAGTGGGGATAGGAAGGGAAGTATCTAAAATTGTTTTACAATTTTTAAGATTACCAGATTTATAGGATTAAAAATGAGAAATTATTTAAATTATCTAGCTCTGCCTGCATTTAATGCACAAAAATTATCTCAGGAAGTTATTAGAGATAGCCTTTGAAATTCTGTAAAGACATATCAAGAAGTATTTCTGGGTGCAATAAAATAATTTGGGAATGTATAAGTTAATGGATATAAAATTAATGAAACAGAAAAAAGGAAATCAATAGTTTTGAAAATAAAATAAGATTACTGCCATTACATACAGTTTTTAAATAACTGCTTTATTTCTTAGTTAAAAACACACTGACTAGCAATGACTTAGGCCAGCGCTTCTCAACCCTAGCTTCAACTCACCTGGGGAGCTTTCAAAAATACAGATGCCTAGACCCCCATCCAGACCAATTAAATGGGTCTCTAAAAGTTGTTTTGGTTTTGGTTTTGGTGTTGTTTCAATGAACCAACATTTGTATCTCAGACCCATAATTCTTTTTTTGGAGTGCAAGTTCTAATTTTATTCTCATTGAAGCACTGCCTATTAAATTACAATTCATGAATACAAGAAAATAACTGGTCTTAGACTGCCATCT
This sequence comes from Marmota marmota marmota, assembly GCF_001458135.2. NCBI lineage: Eukaryota > Metazoa > Chordata > Mammalia > Rodentia > Sciuridae > Marmota > Marmota marmota. The sequence goes on along the minus strand of NW_026000221.1, from coordinate 30,523,016 downwards.
AGTGGAATGATAAATGAATACCACATTTAAGAAGGTCAGTGTAAAACAACAGTTTAGGATACAGAGTTAATTTTAAGTTAACTTAAAAAACTGAGCCACATCCCCAACCCTTTTTATCTTTTTATTTTGAGACAGGGTCTTGCTAAGTTGCTTAGGGCCTTGCTAATTGCTGAGGCTGGCTTTGAATTTACAATCCTCCTGCCTCAGCATCCACTAGGATTACAAGTGTGTGCCACAGCACCAGCTAGAAGTAATTTTTAAAGTTCCCTAGATGTTAATATAGCTAAGGTTGAGAACTATTGCTTTAGGTGATGATTTCATTTGTTTTGTTTTTGTTTTACTTAGTTATGCTCTGAATAAGATCAAGGAACAGAACCATAATCCTAAATAAATTTACACCAAATTATGGTGAACACTCAAATAGTATTAAAAACAAATAAAAAGTAATTCTTTCCCCATTTTTCAAGTAAATAAATTAGGCCAATCTTGAAAAAAAAAAAAAAAGCAAGGATTTCCTCTGCTTTGGTTAATCCATAATTATTTAAAGATTTAAATTCACTTTGCAAAAAAGAAATCAGGGAGCAAACAACTGACTGATCAGGTCTATTAAACTGTGAAGATTAAGGCTCAAATTTTAAAATGAGTCTCAGTATTTCTAACACCCATGGTAATCAGTTTATTTCTCCTCGTCATATTGATACTTCATGGTCTGGATGCAATGAACCAACATTTGTATCTCAGACTCCTAAATTCTGGAATGCTGTTTTGAATTAGAAAGGAAAAATATTTACCACACAGTATAAAATCAAGACAGTATGATTTGATTCCTTTTAAATCTTGTCTATTGACGCTCTATTCCTATCTTAGCTAAAGAACCATTTCAGATCTGCCTACATTTAATAAAATTCCAGTTTCTCCACCAAGCACTGTAGTTTCTTCTTCATAACCCAAACCATTTCTGCCTTATGCTTTTCCATCTGCTGGTGATATACAGAGTATGTATGTAAATCACTTCTTGTTAGCACATGCAAAGCTGTCAAATCAGAATACAATTTTTCTCCAAGATCGAATTTGCCAGATATGCATGATAGTCACCTACCATTACATTTCACTTCAATCAAAACCGATCATTACTGTTTAAGAGCAAATATCACAAACCAAGAAAATATTCAAGTTTATCGAAAATCTGTCATTAGAGTACATTGTGGGAAAACAGAATAGACACAATGAAAAAACTGGAAGGACTGAATAGAAAACATAGTCAATTTTTGAAGAGCTGAAATCAGACATACATAATTCTAAACAAGTAAGAATCGTTAGCCAGAGTTTCACATATTTTTTATTTTATTATTATTTACTATTGAAACCAAGAGAAACTTACTAAATCAAGTTGGATTCCACAAAAATGTGAAGGCTTACTGCCTTATCTTATACAGTCAAATCATCCTTCATACAAGAAAAAAATCGTCTCCCATAATTCTTTTTTTGGAGTGCAAGTTCTAATTTTATTCTCATTGCAGCACTGCCTATTAAATTACAATTTATGAATACAAGAAAATAACTGGTCTTAGACTACCATCTAGTGGAATGATAAATGAATACCACATTTAAGGTCAGTATAGAACAACAGTTTAGGATACAGAGTTAATTTTTATATTTTTGTATGGAAAGGTTTTTCCCCACCAAAATATGATGAATTACAAAAATGTACTTTGGTATTTTGGAAATTTTCATTCTACCAATATTAATGATTTAATATTTTTAACTATTTGTCAAATAAAGCAAGAGCTTGCTTGACAAAACATTAGAATAAAACCATATACTTTAAAAGTAGTCTTTAAAAATTTAAAGCAAAGGAGTCTTCGGTAATTCAAATAATTTCACTATTTTTCTAACAATTGTCTTTAACAAAAGGCTTTTAACACACTAGCTCAATTGAATTTTATTCATATTCATAAATAGTGAGTTATAATTTAAATGTTCTTGAATTCTCTGCTTTTAAACTTAGTTCATAAATTTAAATGCTGGTGTCTAAACTTCACACAAGCTTCATCTAATAACTTGTACTATTTGTACATTGATCTGTTTTTGTCTATGACATCTGGGGCATGTGATATGTGTATCACACGGGTAGAATTTTAAAAAAAGGTTAAAAAAAATCCATTTTGCAACACATATGAGGTCAGTAATAAGTACTCACAATCTCAATCGAGGTTCAACACATCTGACAAAATAATCATACTCATCCTCCTCTTCTTCATCCCAACTCCTCCAAATGTTTTGGTAGAAAAATCTGAAAAAGAGCTTAGTATCATTTAAATTCAATCACTGGCTCAGTATATTGGAGTTTTGGAGTGATGAGAACTAAAGAGAAAATCAAAACAATCCTACCATTTACAGCTACTTACAACTATTTTCACAACATTCTCTAATATATGTGAACACTGTGTTATTTGCTATAATTGACAGTCATGAGTCATATAAAATACAGATCTTCAGATCAGCTGGAAAAGTTTTTCCACAACATTGTTTCTGTTAGAAATTTCTTTTTATCGGGACTATTTATTGATTATCAATAATAAATAATATTATAATGCCATTGTTGAGATGGAAAAGAAGGGGGAGAAAAACAGGTTTGGGGTTAAAAATAAAGAGTTCTGTTTTTAAAGTGTTCCAGTTAAGATGCCTATTGATCTGCAAATGGATGATGTCCAGTATGCAGATGAATACAGAACCCCAGAGCTCTAGGGAAAGGTCAAGTGTAGATATAAATCTGGTAGGGGCAACATATTGATGGTATTAAAGCAATAGATGAGATCATCTAGGGACATAATATAAAGCAATAGTTCTCAACCCTGGCTACACATTAGAGTCCCCAGGGATGTTTTAAAAATGTATTCCCTGTTCTAGACTAATAAATCATAACCTCTCAGTATGGTGAGAAAAATCAGCATTTATATTTATATTTTTTTAAAGCTGCCAAAATGATTTTAACTTTTTTTAAAAAAGTTCAAACACATACAACAGAGAACACAGTGTCATGAATACCGTGTATTCATCACCCTGCTTCAACAATTATCAACTCATTATCATCTCTACCTCACCCACTTATCTCTGCTCCTCCCCCATCACTCTAACACTGAATATTTTGAAGCAAATCTCACCAATATCATTCATAAATTTTTAGTATTGTCTATAAAATAAATCTTTATACCAAAAAGAAAGTTTTCATTCCTTATATTATTAATTATACAGTTAGTGTTCAAATTTTCCCAATTGTCTCTTGCTCTTGTTTTACAGGGTTTTATCAGGATCAGACAAGGGTCAGCTGTTGCATTTAATCAATATAGCTCTTAAATTATTTTATAGATTACTCCTTCCTCTTTTTCACCATGGAATTTACTTAATAGTTTCCCACACTCTGAATTTTGTTAATTACATCCCAATAGGGTCACTTAACACAGTCTTTTGTTTCCTTTATTTCTAGTAAAATGATAGTAACATCTAGTAGCTTGATCAGCTTTAGGTAAGATTTCTGGCAAGAATACCCTAAGGGAGGTATAATATATCTCTATCAGGAAGCACATAATGCCTGGCCATTCTTTTCCATGAGGTTAAAACTGATAGATGAATTCAGGCATTGTCAGCCTGATTTCACTCACTACAAAGTTCCTTATCAGTTTTTCACCTAGCAGCCATTGATGATCACTCCCTATAAGCTTTATGTTATTAGTGGTTATAAAATACTGATATTCTATCATTCCTTCTTCATATATTACTTGGAATATTTCTATAAAGAAAATAACCCAGATGATTCTAATGTGCCTCCAAAGTTAATCAAGGATAAAAGAGTAAATGGCTATTATGCTTTGAATATCCCTCTCCAAAACTCATGTTGAAATTGAAATGCCAATGTAACAGTATTAAGAAGTCATGAGAGGGCTGGGGACATAGCTCAGTTGGTAGAGTGCTTGCCTTGCATGCACAAGGCCCTGGGTTCAATCCCCAGCACCACACACACACACACAAAAAAAATGATTAATTGGCTAACAAATCCCTATACCTTTGACCCATGCCAGCCTCTCCAGCCTGGTTTCCTGGTTCTCTCCCAGCACTGTGTTCTGACCTTACTGACCTTTCAGTTCCCTAAACTTACTCAGTTCCTGCACCTGTTTCCTGCACCTGCGCCTCCTTCAGCTAGCCCTTCAGACCCAACCTCAAATGTCATTTCCTCAGGAAATAACAATAGAACCTAACCTAGTCTTTGGAAACTCTGTAATTCTTCATAGCACTCAATGCCATTTCCAATCATAGATATATTTTAGGGTGGTTATGTCATCAAGGCTCATAGCACATGTTTAACTAACAACTTCCTGATGATGGTGCTTGGGTCAGCTTTGTGTACCAGTCACACTNAAAAAAAAAAAAAAAAAAAAAAAAAAAAGAAGTCATGAGAGCTTTATCATGCTCTTTACTAATCTCCAGAACCATGTGCCAAAAGAAACCATTGTTTATAGATTTACCCAGTCAGTGATATTAGTATAACAGAAACAGACTAAGACAATGACATAGGACTGATCCCTGGGAAACTCCAATATTCTACAGTTTGAGCACAAGAGGAAAGCTGGCCAGGATGACTGAGAAGCAAGTCTGAGATAGCATCTGAACAGCAGTGTCCCAGAAGCTGAAGGAGAGTGTGTTAAGAAAATGGGAATGACCAGATGCCCAGAATGCAGCCAACCAAGATGAGATCAGAGAAGTATCAACTGGATATGAAAACACAGAAGTCTTTAGCAACCTTGAGCAAAATTTCAGTGATGAAGTGGGAGTATTACTAGAATGCCAGGAAGAACATGTGACTATATATAACTTTTCAAGTTCTGCTGTGAAAAGGAAGGAATGCAGAAAATGAAGCCAGGTCTTAATTCTTGTAGATTAGGTGGTGGGTCTCTTCACCATCTGAAGAATGGTTTTTTTGTTTGGTTGGTTTGGTTTTTTTTTTTTGTTTGTTTGTTTGTTTGTTTTAACTTAACTTCAAGATGCCTCATTTAAAAAAAAAAAAAAAAAATCTCTGCTTTTTGCCCTCAGAATGAAGTCCTAAGCTTGGTGATATTACAAGAATTAATATTCTAACTCTAAAGCACATCTCCTGCCTCAGAGGCCTTGCATGTAAACTCCTAACTTCACAAATTCTTTCAAACTTCCATGTAAGATGCTGGTCAGAAGCCTTCCAACTTCTCCACCTGGTAAACTTAGATTTACATTTCATAACTCAGCTCAAATATCCTCCTTACCAGCATGCTACCAGGCACTTACTTATCATTCACATCAGCACCTCTTCCAGTGTTTATTCTTTCAATCCAGAAACTTGGGAGTTAGTCTTGACTGTTTCCATATCCAGTCTTACCTTTCTCAATCCTCACATCTTCCCCACCATGTCCCAACCACTCCACTTTTTCATCAGGCTCTATCTGTCCTCTCAGTATTCCCACTTTCTTTGTCTTGCTTCTTAATTGACCTCCCTATTCAATCTCCCTCCATTCATTTTCCACACAGAAGCTAGAATGAACTTTTTTTTGAGTAGGGGGGAGGCCAGGGATTGAACTCAGAAGCACTCAACCACTGAGCCACATCCCCAGCCCTTTTTTTGTATTTTATTTAGAGACAGGGTCTCACTGAGTTGCTTAGAGCCTCACTATTGTTGAGTCTGACTTTGAACTCGAAATCCTCCTGCCTCAGTCTCCCGAGCCGCTGGGATTAGAGGCATGCATCACCATGCCCAGCTGTATAAACCTTTCAAAGCATAAAACTGATCATATTCTCTCAAGAATGAAAACTCTTCAATGGCTTCCCACTCCTCTTAAAGACAAAAAAAATGATTAATTGGCTAACAAATCCCTATACCTTTGACCCATGCCAGCCTCTCCAGCCTGGTTTCCTGGTTCTCTCCCAGCACTGTGTTCTGACCTTACTGACCTTTCAGTTCCCTAAACTTACTCAGTTCCTGCACCTGTTTCCTGCACCTGCGCCTCCTTCAGCTAGCCCTTCAGACCCAACCTCAAATGTCATTTCCTCAGGAAATAACAATAGAACCTAACCTAGTCTTTGGAAACTCTGTAATTCTTCATAGCACTCAATGCCATTTCCAATCATAGATATATTTTAGGGTGGTTATGTCATCAAGGCTCATAGCACATGTTTAACTAACAACTTCCTGATGATGGTGCTTGGGTCAGCTTTGTGTACCAGTCACACTGAGGACCCACCACTCAAATATTTATTGAATCATTAACAAGTGAAAATCCTCTTAATTCGACCTTCTCTGATCAGAATCTGAGCTCTCCAAATGAAGAGTAAATTGAGCCAGGCTCCTCTTCAAACAATATAACCAATCTAGGTACTTTTCTTTCTACTAACTTCTAACATCATAAAAGAGATTAGTTCCTAGACTCCTAATTTCCTAAATCCATCAGTTATAGCTTACCTTCAATTGCATCAACTGACAGGTTTTCTTTTTAACAAAAGAAAAACACAAAGAAGTTATTTTGGCTTTGGACAGAAACCAGTTCTTCGGATTTATATTGCTTGGCCTAATACTGAACATCTAGAGCTAAATGTTCTTCCACACAATTAGAAATTTTCCACGAGATGTCAGAAGCAAAGTCTGAGACATTCTGCTTCTTTGTATTCAACTTAAGTTAATCAGGTTAACTCACTAATGGTATAGAAACTGGAAAGTGTTGGGTCTCTAAACATTAGTAACTCCATTTTGGTTCTGGGACTCTACCTTGACCCGAAATTGAAACTGCCAAGAAAAAGAAACTTAAGATACCCTGTTCCCGTAACACCACCCCTGTCAAGGGGTGTCCCCTAAACACAAAAAACTGTTGTTACCAAACCACCTGCACCCAAGTTCAGTTCTAGCTTGCTCTTTTTCCTTGTCCAAAAGATATTTAAGTTTCCATTCAAGTAATACTGGCTGCTGCGCCATGCAGAAGGGCAGCCTGGCAGATATTTTCTATCAATAAACCTTTGCTTGAACTCAGAACTATGTCTCAAGTTGAAAACTCTACAAAGAAGCAGAATGTCTCAGACCTTGCTTCTGACATCTCATGGATATTTGTACCAGCTACCCTAATAGAAAGTACTTATTCAACTACAAAAACATCACACAACATTATTACTATTATGATCATTACATTATCTAGTCTTCCACTTCCTAGAGGAATATACATCCATTTTGAATTAAAAGTAAGCTTTCTTTATATAAGAAGATCGGAAAAAAAAAAAAAAAAGCAAGCTGTATTAAGATCTATTTGATAAAAGACTTATCTGAAGTATTTTAAAAGCATACCAGTCAATCCAGGTATCATGGGCTGGCTTTCTCACTTAAGGGACAAAGAAGAGAACACTTGTGCAAGTGGAAATAAACCATGCCAAAAAGGACACATGAACACATCCTCTAAAAAGATTCAGAAAGCAGCCTGAGAAAATACCTTCTGACCAGACACATCCTTTAAAAAAAAAGTGTATTGTCTTATCAACACATAGATCATACTATACCACTTTCTTTACTTCCTTTCCTTTCTTTCTATCCTCTTATATTCAAATACACCAGCCAAAAGCCTTAGCATCCACAACTTTCAAGGCAGTTTCTAAATCTATACAAACCAAATTGAGAATCTCCTATCTTATGTTAACATTTGGGGAAATTCAGTGAAGGCTAAACAGGTATTCCTTATACCAGTCTTTTCCAGTTTCTTATATAAGTTTGAAATGATAATAAAATGAACATTTAAAGCATTTTAAAAAAAATTTTTTTTTATTTAATAAAGATTCTCCTAGGGGCTAGAAGTGTGTCTCAGTGGTAGAGCACCTACCTATCAGGCACAAGGCCCTAGGTTTAACCTCCAGCATTGCAAAAAAATAAAAAATAAAAAAAAAATAAATCAAGATTCTCCTAATCTTTGAATATTTTAAAATATTACAGTGACAGCCAGGCATGGCCGTGCACACATGTAATTCCAGCAACTTAGAAGGTTGAGGCAGGAGAATCACAAGTTCAAGGCAAGCCTCAGCAACTTTGTGATACCCTGTCTCAAAATAAAAAATAAAAAGGCCTGAGATGTAGCTTAGTGGTAACGCATCCTTGGATTCAATCCCCAGGACCAAAAAATACACACACACATTGCGGTGACAAAGTTTACATTTTGAGTTTTTAAATCTTGTCTCTAACAGAGACAAGAACATCACTTCATCCAAAGTTTTGGGCCACAAGGTTATTTTTACCAACTTCTCTTCCTACCTGACATGCTCAATTGCAAGGGCTGTCTGGTCAAATACTCCAGAACCATCAAACACCACCCACAACTCCTGCAGGGGCAACCGACATTCCTTCAGCTCCAGGAGCTCTTTCACACAATCCAAGGTAAAAGTGTTCACTTCAGAGTCACAGACATAGGGTTCAGCAAGCTTCACGACTGCCTTCAAGGCTGCAAAGTCCACATCTGTAACCTAAAATTTAAAATGTCACTTAACACATGTAAATCAAAATTAAGATACACATACAAAACACTACTGATAGCCTAATTTTTTTAAAAGCTGGAAATGGGGACGGGGAGTCTTCTTTTGTAATATAAAGGGAAAACAAGAGGGGTCTGGCTTTTACCTTCATGGTGTTTATATTGTAATCAGGAAGAAAAATAAACAAGATGGTGATAAGTATGTGACAGAGAATAATAAGCAGGTATGATGACCAGGTTTTGCTGGGATGACCAGGCTAAGTCACCTCTAAGCTGAGAAGAATAAAAAGGAAGCAGCAATCTAACAGCAGGGAAAGTGCAAAAGTCCTGGGGTAGAGACAAGCTTCACATCTGGAGGAGAAGAAAGGCAGTGCTTCTTGCTGGAACCAAAGGGAGTAGACTGGGAGTGAGCAGAGGCAGCAAGAGATGAGAAAGGCAAAGTGACCAGGACACAAAGGACATCAGAAGGAACTTGGATTATACCTGTTCTCCAGCACAGTGAGAAGACATTAAGTAAACACTAAGCCCTTGGTAAGTGCAATGCATTAGCGGTTTTAAATAGAGAAATGGCACACTAGTCTTTTAAGACAATGCCTTTGACTGCTTTTAGAAAATTGATTGGAGGGGAAGAGGAGCATTACCATAACTAAATTAACAGATCTGAACTTCAAGTAAGGACATCAGCATAATCCAAAATTTAAAAATTCGCACAGAACAGCTATAACCCACTTCTTCATACATAATCACAGCAGTATGGGATGTCATTTTCTAAAGGAGCCACAGCCACACTGAATTCATACTCCCTGGTTTAACAGGGCTTTTTGTGGTTCAGTTAACAAACACTGAGAAAAACTCACAGCTAATATTAGAATGCAAGTTTAATGTGAAGGGCCCAGTCAGTTGAAAAATAAGATTGTTTTATTTTTTGCAGTGGGACACACTAGCAAGAGATTAACCATTAACCACATTCCTACAAATTTGTTAGACAAAAAAAAATGGATGAGTTTTAAAATGCCTATTTGGTTTAAGCTACTTAATGGGCTAAACTAAGAAGGTAAAAAAAATTAATTAAAACTCTGTTGACTTCATAATTAGGCCTCCTTATTTTTCAAATGATCTCAAATACCTCCTCCACTTCCTAGGTTTATAATCCATTTCCCCTTGTCAAAGGACACTGAAATTTAAACCACCTTAATTTCCTGGTAGCTCCTCCTCAGTAGCTTTTAAAATTTGTGGAACACTTCATACACTGGAACCGCTTAGAACACCGTGGCAATTAGATGAGAAAAACATGCCATTTTCAATCAGCTCATAAACTTTAATTAAAAATAAGCACTTTGGCTATAACAGTCTGAAGTAACTGCTTAGAGCTAAAGACAAATATCTTAACAATAGAATTAAATTTACCTCAACCAACACCTCAAACACATTAGTGTGCCAGACTGCCCGCCATCCAGATGGTTCAAGGACCTTCTCCAAGAACTCAGCTGTGAATTCCCTTACTTCAGAGGCCTTGCAGTCAGCTACAAACAAATTAAACACAGTAAGAACTGAGTATGCATAAATCAGAGAGAAGTCAATAAATTCATTTACATCTACTTTCTCAAAACCAACAATTGGCAATCTCAGAAATTGAGACAGACATTCTACTTGTAACTAAAAAGATAAAAAAGAAAAAAACAACCTACTCACCTAAAATGTAATCTTGATAGGCTCTGAATCGTTCATAGAACAAAAGTTGACTTGTTTGGAAAATTTCTGGGAAAAGAGTTTTTCCTTCTGGCACAAAACTTTGTAAACTAGTGACTGGCTTATCGTGGTAGCTACAATCACTGCATGACTCTTCATCTTGGAACAAACCTAAAGAACAACAAAAACAAGTAGGCTCAACTATCCCAGGTACTTCTGTACTTACAGAGTGCTTCTATTTTCACATCCTTATTTAGTAATTCCAAACAAAATACACAAAAGGATTTGAGTATGAATGTTCTACTCACTTCTACCACTGTCAGAAGAAAATAGCTTATAAAACAAAAGTATCTCAAAATCCAAATTCTATTTCAAAACAATAAAAAGCTTAAGATTTTTTCAAAGGTTAGGATTTTGTTGTTCTGTGAGGTTTGGGGGGAAAACAAAGGAAGACTGTTTTCTAATTCAGTGGAAATCATCCAAGTTCTCCTTTAAAGGACACAGTGGATTTTTATTTTTACTGCTATAATTAGCAAGTTATAATAAATATCTTACAGTTGTTTTTTTCCCCAAAAAATAATTCCATTAAGCTATATTAAAAGAGGGAACTGATAGTCCCTCTCAAATGAGTTGAAGCCTCCCTTATTTTCCACAGTGAGGTCTGTCAATGGCCCCTCAATAAAGAGGGATGAAAGAGTCTTAATAAAGCATAAGATTTACTTCACTAAGGCTACTAGGTTCCTCCTCACCAATTTTAATGACTGTCTAAGGAAAAGAGCAGAAAATGCAAATCACTTTAGGTTTGGCCTGTATATAATTATGTTTCACAAGGTGTGATATAGCCAGTGGCATATCTAATTCTGTGTAGAAAGATGTTTTTAACAGACAAAACTGTTGCTAAATAAAAAATGCCAAGGTGGCATTTAGACTGGCAGAGTAGTTTCCAGAGGCAATTTTAGGAAGTTAAGTCTGTCATGAGCAGCAGTCTATCTTTCCACACCTTCCTTTATTTTCAGCTTCCTTTTCTCCTTCCTTACATTTATTTTTTGCCCCTGTTCAGGCTATCAGAATTACTCAACCCCACAGATGACCAAAGTGTATTCAAAGTTCTGCTGTTTACAAACACTGATGCACATAAGCCAGAGAGGGCTTACTATCTGGGCGACAATTTCTCTATTCCTCAATTTCCTTGCCTATAAAGGGAAGGTAAAAATAGTATGCCCACTTCAATTAGGAGTAAAAAAACATCATTTCTTCATCTTTTACAGTACACATGCATGTTTTTGTTTATAAACAACACCATCCTTTATGGCTATTTTGTTTTTTATCTCTTTTTCTACCTTTACAGAAGTAGAAAAGACAAATAAAAATTGTATATATTTAAAGTGACATTGTGATGTTTTGATAAGTATATATTATGAATTACCACAATAAAGCTAACATTTCCATCACCTCAGTTTCCTTTCCTTCCTTCGTTTCTCCCCTGCCCCTTTGGATTTGTTGTTGTTGTTTTGTAAGAACACTTATGATCTACTCTTATAAATTTCAGATATACAGGGGCTGGGGCTCAGTGGTAGAGCACTCGCCTAGCATGTATGAGACACTGGGTTTGATCCTCAGCACCACATAAAAATAAAAAATAAAGATACTGTGTCCACCTAAAACTAAAAAATAAATATAAATTTTTTTCAAATATACAATATTATTAACTATAGTCATCATTAGTTCATTAAGTTTCCAGAACTTATTCATCTTATAAGTACAACTCTCTGTCCTTTGACAGCTCTTTATTTTCTCCACCTGATGGTAACCACCATCTATGCTGTTTCTCAAAGTTCAGCTTTTTTAAGATCCCATGTGATGTCATGTAGCATATGTCTTTCTTTACAACCACTTCAAAAACATGACTCTTTACAGTTATCTTACTTCATCTTTACTGTAGACAGAACTTTTGGCTCTGTTTTCCAAGGGGGGAAAAAGAAGCTAATCAACTTTTGCCAGTTCAAAAGATACATTAATAATTAAGTCACACTTATGTTTTCTCACTTGACCAGAATTCTTTCCATTTCACAACACAATTCAAAGTATTAAAGAATGTAAACCAGATTAAAATGTCAGAAAAACAAAAAAAAGTAAATGGTGGTCTGGGGATGTAGCTCAGTAGAAGAATGTTTGCAAGACCCTGTTTTCAATTCCCAGCACTTCTACCGGCAACTGCCCCCCATTAATGGAATTTCCAAGAAGAGACAGAATTATGGAACGTGCATTCTATTTCTGAACTCTGTCCCAAATTGGCTCCCCTACCTTTAGACAGGTCATTTGCCTTCAGTGTTCAGAAAAGATAACTAGGCCAAGTATTATTCAAGGTTACCTTTTTCAAAAAAAGGGGAAGTGTGATTTATGATCTCCTTTGAGATGCAGATGAAAAAAAAAAAAAAATCTTTGCTCAACTGATAAGCTCAAAGCTTCCGGTAACCCTTCCAGGCTGAGAATTCCTGGCCTAAGTCCAACTTCCTCCAGTCTCAGGAAAGCTGAGACCAAAGAGGGTGGAGATGGGTAACTGTCCCCGTGTACCTCACAACTTTGACATCCTGAGAGTGGGTCCAGGCCTGGCACAGCCTTCTCCGCCACGGTGGCCAGCAGAGTCCGCCAGGTCTGCGACCCAGGCGCCTGCCAGTGTCCCGACGCCCCAGGCCGCCACGGAGACTGTCCGCCCGGCTTGGGGGTGCTCACCTTTCTCCAGGGGCTCCGGCTCCTCCTCGGCTGCCCAGTTAGTGCGCTCTAGTGCCATCGCCCCAAGCCCCAGACCTCCACCCGACGGCAACCCGTCAGCCATTTCAAATTTCCGCGGGCGACCGCCCCGACTGGAACGCGATGACAAAGACGCTTCTGATTGGATAAATCGGCCGAGGCTTTTCCCCGGAGCCCCGCCCCCTGCGGCGTTCGCCAACCCGTCTGCAAAGCCTAGGCGCCCTCTACCGGCCAGGGGGACCGCTGTTCTCTTCCAAATTCCCAGTCTTTGGCTTACTGGGACACACTTACTGGGCCCTCACTCTCCAGGTCTTCTTCTTGTTCTCTGACTACTCCTTCCTCCCCTCAGATGCCCTAAGCCTGGGTGTGACTTATGTCTTTGGCTTACTGGGACACACTTGGACACAGTTGAATTGGGACATAGTTTGGCATGATTTCTGAAAAGCTATCAAGGCATACCTGGAAAGGGGTAGGGGCCAGTGGAAAATAGTATATATCTAGAATCAAAAACATAATATTTAGACTTGTTTGACTCATTACTAGTGGTATTACCTTGGTCAAATCACTTCACCTCTCAGAAAATGATTGTAGGATGAACTGTTAATAGGATGTTGACCTAGGTGGCCCCCAAATTTTCACTACCAAAAATCAGCATCACACACACACACACACACACACACACACAGGGTATTTTCAAAGAATATTAAATCACATTTAGTAAGTAAATTTAACTTTTACTAATTAAGGAAAACTGTAACTTCCAATAATAATAACTAACATTTCCTGAGGACTGTATGCAAGACACACTGCTGCATGCTTTATGGGCATTTTTATTTCATCTTCAAAAACCATCCTATGAGACAGGAAATATTATTATACCCATTTTACAAATAAGGAAATGGATTCGCCAAAAGTTAAGTAACTTCTCCCATCTAACTCAGCAGAACCAAAATTTGAAAACAGCCAGACTGCAGAAACCACCCTTTAAGGCCTCTGCCAGGCCATCATTGCCAGGCTGAGGTCAGCCTGAGACAGCACAGGTTCCCAGACACGGGGTAAGATGAATCCAAAGAGCAACCTTGCACAGGGAAACATTTCTACTTACTCCTTTGAAGGAAACCCTTACAGCTGAAACAAAACAGAACCAGGGGAGGCAACTATGGAAACCTGCACTAGCTAGGAAACTAGCTGTTCCAGGTAAACAAGATTTCTTTGACTCCTCTGTGTGCAGTCTAACCTTATGTTTATTCATTCACTGAAAAAAAAAATATTTACTGAGCACCACAAGGTAAAAACACAGAAAATAATAAAGTCAAGACTAGCAACAGGACTTGAAGATGAAGCCAGCTTTCTCATAATTCTCCTCTTTAGTAACAGCATTTCTCCTCACCCACTTCTATCAGCACTGGAGACAAGGTAGTTCTTATCATTTAATTACAAATATTTCATCAACCATGAAGTCAGTACCCAAAACATGCTTCTGAAAAACTCTTGGAAGAAATAAGAAGCCACAGGACTGGAGGAAAATACCTAAAGCTGTTGCAAACTCAATAGCAACAGCATTAGGTCTTCATTGTTTATTAAGTTAGATACACTTGCTATACATAGCCCTTCTCATTTCCAAGCTTATGTCAATATTTATTCATTACTTGCTCAGATTGTATCAAAGGTTTCTAGAGTATTCCCCTCATTTGAGACCTTCTAGGAGGAATATTTTTTTTTTCTACAGGGGATTGAATCTAGGGGCTCTTAACCACTGAGCCATATCCCCAATACTTTTTTATTATTTTATGTACAGACAAGTTCTCACTGAGTTGCTAAATATCTTGCTAAGTTGCTGGAGTTGGCTTTGAATTCGCCATCCTCCAGCCTCGGCCTCCACTGGGACAGCAGGAGTACACATTTCTTGAGAGTTTGGGATCCTTGTTCTTCCCTTATCCTAAGAAATGGGTTTTCCCCTTTCACCTTCCCAACCCCTCTACATCTTCTACCCTCTACCCCATGTCTTTTGCATGTCTTCACTCTTTCTCACCACTGGATCCTTAGCCTATGTCCACACACTGTGCTCAAAAAAAAAAAAAAAAAAAAAAGACAGACTTCCAAAAGCCAAACTGCAACTTTCATTCATTCTTTGTAGCCCCAAATAGCTCAGTAGTTCACTCCTTTTACTGCTTTCTAGAAAGCCAGTGGTTCCCTCTGAGGACTCCCCTCCCCACTATACATCACTCTCCCCTCACCCCCACAGCAGCGTGGACTACACTGATGATCACCCACCAGTGGGTTCTGTTCTCCCTTGGCCTCTGGGCCCTCACTCTCCAGGTCTTCTTCTTGTTCTCTGACTACTCCTTCCTCCCCTCAGATGCCCTAAGCCTGGGTAATTCCCAAGGGCATATCTTGAAGATATATACAGACTGGGTCAATGACTGTGACCATGCAGGAAAGCACATTTGGTTATTCATTGGACAAATAATTAATATGTGCTGTATAATCTATGAGCCAGACATTACTTTAGATTCAAGTAAGACAGATGAGGTCTTTGCCTAGTGGAGATACACAATAAAGCAAAAAAAAAAAAAATCAACTAACAAGCAAATTTCAATTATGAAAAATACTAAAAATTTAATAAAATTCAGCAATATTATGGAGAATGATGAATGCAGATTCATATTTTAATGTGAAAACACTGGATGTTAAACTGTTACCAACTAATTTTTTTTTTAATTTAAATATGTGAAGTCAGGAGGCCAGAAAAATCTTATTTCCCAGATCCCATTGGCAAAATGGCCCACCAGATTGCAACTATGTTATGAGCCCTCACTACTCAGTCTATTCCAGGGGCCAGAATTGTGTTAGAAATGTGACATGTCTCCCTCTGTCCCTAACCCCAGACCTACTGGATGAGAATCTGTGTTATGGCAAGATCCCCCCAAGTAACTTCATTCATATTTGACACAGAGGCCTTCAGAGCTGACTTCTCTCCTGATTCTGTTTCAGTTTGTACATTTCTGCTGAAAATCCGACCTGGGATTCTTGCCTGGGATTCCCATTCACTAGGGTGCAAAGCCAAACTTAAGTGCCGCGAATCCCCCAGTCCACAGGCCTCTCATTCCATCTCACCCTCCCTGCCACAGCATGTATGGGCCACCACTACCTTCCACTCTGCTACTGAGAAAACATTTGGGCCTCAGCCCTCCTGAGAAGTCTGCACAACCCTACCCCTATCAACAGAGTTATTTGTTCCCCTCTTGCTGCTCCTAGAGCCGAGGTCTGAAATTTCCATGCCCAGAGAAACCAGGCAGGCCACAGACAGGAGCAGGGCTGGAGACATTGGTGTTAGTTCATCAGGAAGTGGAAGGTGGACCCAATGTTGCCACACTTGCCTTTCAAGAGAGGCCAGGAATCCCAATTTTGATGAGAAATCCCCCATATTAAAACATTGATAACTAGATTTTAAAGAGGTAAATATCATGCCAGCCAAATAAAACCTATGGTGGTAGACCACCAGTTTACATCTTCTGAGACCTGTTCTACTTGTTACATTGTATCAGAAACTATGAGTTCTTTAAAGGCAAGGACCATGTTACCTTCCTCTTGTTATTGCTAGCACCACTACTAAAATCAACTTACTAAAGGTCAAACTAAATTAATACTGGACCATGTCAGCTGCTGCTGCCCAGTGGCCTCCCACAATCACAGATTAATCCTTGGCATCATTACCTGAATCAAAGCTAGTAAAGGTTACCTGTGTTTGAGGCTCTCTGTTCCCAAACCAGCCTACCAGCTTCCCCCCAAAACAGAATACCCTATAGGATAGTGAAGGAGTCCCACTAGCAGTTGTCACTGAATGTCCATGTGAATGAGTATCTGAGAACAGGTGGACCAGGACAGTGCCTATTCTAGACAGCAGAGAAGAGGAGGAAGCACCCCACATGTACTACCCTAGGAGGAGCCAACCCTGGGGAATCTTGTCTATTTACAGTTGTGCAGAGTTCCACATAGGGCCAGGACGGGCCCGAGCATCTTCCATAGAAAAGGAAGGTAGCCCACAAGCGTCCACAGGCTTCAAGGAGAGAAGGGAGAGAGACCTCTGTCACTCTGATCTGAGAGTCTGGGACTTGCCTTGACAAAAACAGAAATGAAGAATGAAAGCCAGGCCTGAATTCTGGCTTGTACCTTCCACTAGAGGGCAGTTTAAAATTACAAAAGGAAATAAATCTTTAGCACTTTACCAAGTACTGAAGAGATCTTGCAGCCAGTTTCCTCTTGAGCCTTTAGGTCCTTTGTGAGGCCCTGGGAATGAGAAGGGAACAAACTTAGCCCTTGCTTCTTGGAGCTCACACTCCCCATCAATGCAAAGGAAAATGATTAATTAATTAAAATAAAAAGAAACAACAGCTCAGAGTCTATCAGACCTATAAATATTAAAGTTCGGGGATTTTAGCTGGGCCCATTCCTCCTTTGTTTCTATTCTTTCACTGGGCAAATTTATCCAATCTTGTTACAACTCCACAATGTATGGACTCCTTTAATTTCCAGCAATAGCCTTACATATTCAATTGCCTACTACCTATTTCAAGATCAGAGGGTCTAAATCCAAACATTTTATCAGTCACCCCCATACTTAACCCTTATCCAGGATTCTCCACTTATTTAAGTGGTAGCACCATCTATCCAGTTTCTCAAGAGAGAAACAAAGGACTCACCTCTCTCCATGCAATTCATGTGCTAGTTATGTTAATTCACCCTCCAAATATATACAAAACTCTTATACTTCTTATATCTCCCCAACCATCACCCTATCACAAGCATCTCTTGTCTGAGCAACAGCTATTTCTTCCTGTCCTTCTATTTCTCCCTCTCCAACCTACTCCATTAATTCACAAGGCATTTAAAATGCAACCTTACAGGGCTGGGGGCGTGGCTCAAGTGGTAACGTGCTCGCCTGGCATGCTCAGGGTACTGGGTTCAATCCTCAGAACCACATAAAAATAAACATGTTGTGTCCGCCGAAAAACTGAAAAATAGATATTTTAAAAATTCTCCCTCTCTTTAAAAAAAATGCAATCTTACAAACCATCATTAGGCCCCAGCTGACTTCCATCATCCCAGACCCCTCCTTTTCTCCTGATTACTTTATTCAAGTCACACCAGCTTTTCTCTGTTCCTCTCAGTGCTGAGCTCCCATCTCCCAGGATCTTTACACACAGGCTGTTCCCCCTGCTTGGCATGCCCTTTCCATCAAGTCTTCTTGAGTAGTCTTTCTCTCTTCAGAACAGAGTAGCCATAGCTATCTCTGCCTCCCCAGCCTGAAACAGGGAGTTGCTATTCTTACTCCATAACCTCATGTATTTTTCCTTTGTAGAACTTAGCACCATTCAGACTTCTCCGGTATTCCTGCCTCCCCTTTTAACAGTGAGCTCCTGCGTTCTTACCACTATGTCCCAGTTCTTATCACTGTGTCCCAGCACTTCATACAGCAACTAGCACACAGAGCTCCATAAATGCTTGTATCATCAGTAAATAAATCGGAACATGGGGATTCATACTGTCAAAGACAAGTTCCTCACCAGGCACAGTAGTGCACACCTGTAATCCCAATGGCTCAGGAGGCTGGGGAAGAAGGATCCTAAGTTCAAAGCCAGCCTCAGCAATTTAGCAAAGCCCTGAGCAACTTACAAAGATCCTATCTCAAAAAAAAAAAAAAAAACAGTTTCTGAGCTATGCCTTCACAGCAGTTTCCTTTCAATCAACAGAAGGGCTCTCTCCCTTGAACTTTCCACATGCTCCAAGTTAGAAGTGTTTCATTTATCAGCAGCTTTTTCTCAAGATCAAATAAATACCTCCAGGTATAGCTGAATGCCACTTCCTCTCATATAGGCCTTTCTTGATCACCCAATGTAAAGTAGACCTCACCCCATCACCCTGTCGTTCTCTATCCTAATATTCAGTTAGTTTCCCTCAGAACATGTTCAGAATTTGTAATTATGAATTTCTTTGTTCTCTGTCCCCCCCAGGGGTGAGGACTACTTTGTTTGTTTGTTGTCTGTTTGGGTACTAGGAATTTAACACAAGGTCACTATATTACTGAGCCACATCCTCAGCTCTTTTTATTTTTTATTCTGATATAGGACCTTGCTAAGTTGCTGAGGCGGGCCTGGAACTTGCCATCCTCCCGTCTCAACCTCCTGAGTGCTAGGATTACAGGCATGTGCCACCATGCCACCATGCCTGGCTAGAACTAGGTGCTATTCACCAATATCTCTTCAGTGCGAGGTGCACCTGGTTAAAGCCTCATAAATATTTCTTGAGTGGATGAAAGGAACCACTGGTCAGTGACCTTGCCAAGGAAGATGTCAGCATCTTCACTCCCTTGCCCATCTGCTGCCCTTTGATCCCTATTTTCATTTGCTGTCACTCTGCCGAGAGCCTGGTGCTGAGTGTTGGTGACCACAGAAGGAACCAGACTTTCTCCAAGCTGGAAGTGGGATAAGCAGTTTCTTTTCATTAATTTCTTCAGTTAGAGACTCTGAGTTCATGGATACCATTAGCACAATCCGTCTCCCTGTAGTTCAGTCTCTTCTGTTAACCATTAGGTTATAAACCTTCACTGGATAGATAACATGCTCACATTTAATCCAAACAGGCTGTTACCAAGGCCGTCAGAATCCCCATCTCCTGGGAAGGATCTCCTGAGGTAGCAGTAGTACAGGAAAGAGGAGGGAAGTGCTGGACATTTCTGACTTCCCATGGGTTTTGTCTGATTAAAAGAAAATAATAGAGGCTGGGGCTCACTGGTAGAGCGCTTGCCAAGCACATGTGAAGCCCTGGGTTTGATCCTTAGCACCACATTAAAAAAAAAAAATTAATGGGGTAAGGTGTTGTGGGAAAAAAATATTTAAAAACAAAAAGAAAAGAAAGTAATAGGAACTAGGCATGGTGACGCGTCCCTGTAATCCCAGCCAATCAGGAGACTGAGACAGGAAGATCACAACAAGTTTGAGGCCAGCCTAGTCAACTTAGCAAGACCCTGTCCAGAAACAAAAAAAAAAAAAAGAAGAGAGAAAGTTCATTGAACCCTGCTGTGTAGTATTTAGAACAGTAACATACATGTACAAGAATAATTCTTGTTGAATGAGTGTATGAATTAATATTTTCTAAAAGTAAAATATATAGTGAAATCACATATCGCTGGAATTTTTCATGTGATCTGCTTTTGTAAGGTGGTATTTAAATCTCAAGAGTAATTTCTAGAATATTGTTTCCCTGTGTAACACCCTAGTGTTAAAAATCTATTTGAGTTGAGGCTACAATAACAGATCTGCACAATACATCGGAACTAGAAAAAAATGATTGTTTTTTCAAAGCCTCCCTGAACTCATTAATTGACTTTAAAATAAGTGTCATAAATGCAAACTTAATAACTATATATTAATAATAAATCTACTTGAAATATGTTAATTTTAAGAAATGGGGGAGGGGGAAGTATTAGGGTAGTATGACATTGATCAAATTGTATTGTTACACTGTATGCATGTACAAATATGTAGCAACAAATCTCATCATTATGTACAACTATAATGCAGCAATAAAAAAGTGGAAAATTCAAAGAAATGGCATTGTTGAAATTTTGAGAAATTATGGATTAATCTTTATTTTCTGTAGCAACTGGTTCTGAGCCTATGTATTGGTCAAGTTTCATGACCAGCAGTATGCAACTGGCAAAAGAATGTCTTAGCCAAAAATTAACAGATGAACAAGGAGAAGGATCCCAGCCTTTTGAAGGGCTTGAAAAATTTGCTGAAACCATCGAAACAGGTTTGACATTATTGATCATCTCTAAAAATTCAAATTTTATTTAGCAATTTAGTACCTTAATAACTTAAGTCTTGTGTAAGGCAGCCCTCTTGGAGTGTTTTTTAAAAGAATTAATGTTCTCATTTCAGAACTTTACAATTGGGGTTATTTCATTTAATTGCAATTATTTCCCTAGTCTCTCATTTGTTTGATTTATTACATTTGCAAAATGATGTGATTGGAGTTCAACAGACAGTGTTAGTGACTGTTCTAAGTATCTATTGAACAGTAGCTTGGGTACGTGTTCAGTAAGTGTAATATCTATTTTAAAACTCAGAATTTGGGACTTTTAATGGAAAGAAATCTGGCTTTTTTATTTTGTAAGTTGTTATCAAACAAGTATTTTTTCTTTTATTAGAACTTTTTATTTAGTAGATATATGGTTCTTCCATTAATGATTAATTGTTTATTCTAGTACTAAGAAGAGTAAAAGTCACTTTTATAGACACTGTTTTGAGAATTGAACATGTGCCAGAAAATTCCAAAACTGGAACAGCCCTTGAAATTCGAATAGAAAGGTAAGAATTTTTAAGAATTTGAAAATAACTGTATTCTAACTCTCACATTACATTTCAAAATGCTGGGCTGGGAATGTGACTCAGTGGAAGAGAGCTTATCTAGCATGTGTGAGTCCCTTGGTTCAATTCCTAATACTGCAAAAATTAAAAAAATAAATTCAGGATGCTTTTGGAGACTAGAGGTGATGATATTAAATTAAAATACTACATAACATTGGAGTAAAGTGCTGTTCTCCAAGTTAGATTCTAATTCCATTATTGAAATTACTATGTTAAATTTAAAGCAAGTAGTTTTCTTTTAGTTATCAAATCAAAGCTACAAGTATTGGAGTGCTACTAAATTTCAGGCTGTCTTGTGAGTTTGCGTTTTTTTTTGTGGAGCAATGCAATATGTAGGTGGGTTTCATTAATGTGAAGGACTGGCTTTGCTGTGCTTAATCTTAGTGCTGCTTGATTGAGAGAGGGGGAAGGAAGGCACTGTTTCTTTGGAGAATTCTATAAGCATTAGTTTCAGGCAAATATCTATAATATTGATTTACTTAAAAAGATATAAACATGCTGCTTTTAATTTTCTGTGTACCCACTTGGTAGCACCCCATAAAAGCTTGAAAGCAAATTTATTTACGTATGTACATCTGAGTGTTGATGTGAAGTCNGGGGGAGGAGACCGATGCTTACTCAATCAACACACAGATATTGGTGGACCTTAGTCCCCAACAGAGATTAAGTAGAGGAAAATAAAGAGGGGGTTGGGAGATGAAGGAAAAGGAGGAAGAGCAGGAGCAGGGAGGACAGAAAGGAGGAAAAAGAAAAATGAGGAGAGGGACTTAGGAGGCCCTGCTGACCCCTGGCCCAGCGATCCCCATTTCAGCTGAAACAGTCCTGGTGAACATCCTGGTCTCCTACTCACCAAGGTCAGAAGGTGTCTCTGCTCCTGGACATCTCCTTGGCTTTCAGTGGGTTTTGTCTGATCTTAGGAAAATCCCACTGTAGTAAAATACCCTGATATCACCCCACCTGCAGCCTCAGCTCTGCAGAGTTGACAAACGTGTTTTTTAAAACACAAAACTATAGAAAAGCAGACAGAAGACTTTAAAATATACAATTTTCTTCCTTTTTTCAAATATATAAAGATAGCATGACATGGCTGAAATTATATAATATGCAACTTTTCTGACCTGGTTTTCTCATTGATTATAAGCATTTTCTCCATGATACTGAAATTTTTAAGAAACAATTTTAATGTCTATAAAACATCTATCTTATAACCACATTTTGATTTATTTAATGTCAATGGGTTACACAGAGGGACCTGGGTTCAAATCCTGGGTCTACCACTTCATTATTAAACCCACACATATTGCTTATTTTCTTTGGGATCTTGGTTTCCCCATCAGCAATATGGAGACAGTATCTGTACTTCCCTCCTAACTTGTCAGGAGGATTAAATCAGAGCATGATTGTAAAGTGCTTTGGCACAGGGTATTCCCTGAGTTTCTGTCCCTAAATTTCACTGGTATTATTAATTATTTCCTTCAGAATTTTTCAAACATAAATGGCTCTTAATGAAAATCCCAGCACAGATTCCTGGAATTAGAATTCCAGTACAAATGTTTTTAAAGGTTCACAGTACAATTTTCCAGGGCGCCCTCCTGAAAGGGAGCCTCCCTCACCAGCAGACTTCCAATTATTGGCAGCAAGATCTATCTCTGTCTGTCTGTGTGCCTGTCTCTCACACTTTCTCTGTTTTCCCACCTCTCTGCTTGCTCTCTTTCCTTCCCCATCTCTTTCTCTCTGTTCCTGCCTGTTTCTGCCTCTGTCCCTGTATCCAGCTCTTGTCTCTTTGCCTCTCTCTCTCTTTCTCTCTCCCCCACCAGATGTTATCCAGAGCCTGCTCTATTGTGCCCTGTCCTTCAGTCCACAAGACGCCCACAGTTCCATAGGAAACCAGCATTTAGGATCTGGTCATAAAGAGAGAGCCCCAAAGACACAAATATCATTTTTTTCTTTTGCAATTTGGAGTTTGCTTCAATCAGCCCAAATGAGGTGTCTGCATTCCACTCCACCTGTTATCTGTGTGCTTCCCTCATTTATCCATCCAGATACTGCAATTGCAAGAGCTTTCATTGCCATTCTGTGCTATCATTTTAATTCAGTCTTTTTTTTTTTAAGATGTATGCCTGCCTGGCCCCATTAGAGTCTTTTTCAAAAATGTGGTTTTGTTTCTATGGCAACTGAGGAATATGATGTAATCAAATATTGAGCCCCATTAAATTGTAATCTTCTCATCCCCACTATAGCTTGTTCTGACTTTTATGCTATAAACTATTTTGCTTTTCTTATGCTTCTTCTGCATCCTCAAACAGGTAGTCGCTAGTCATTTTATGGCTTTAGAAAGGGTAATAAAAATGTATATCTACCTCAAGTGCCAAATTCAAAATGCATGTGCCAAATTGCATTTTTTTTTTTTTTTTTTGTTGCTGCCATCATCCAAGGACTTCGGTCTGCAGATT
>NW_026000221.1:30495653-30497702 GCF_001458135.2 Marmota marmota marmota | reverse complement strand
ATAGTAGTTAAAAAAGAAGAAGAAGAAGAAAGAAAGGGGAAAAAAAAAAACACTCTGAGTCTCAGACAAGATTTTCTGGGCCTCAATTTCTCTTATTGAAAAATTAAGATTTTGAACTAAATGAGTGTTTTTCAAACTTAGCTCAAGATGTCCAGAGAAGTTCCAGGAGTAGGAGAGTCCCTCCTGTTTCTCTTTCAAAAGAGCAGTTCTGCTTTTGCCCATCTTCAAGTTTTGTTTTTAATTACATCAGAAACATATAAATGTACCTTTGTTATAAAATAACTAACAAAGTTCCCTTGACCACTTCTCCTAAACTCATTTCTTCTCCCCACCCCCAGAAGTAATTTATTAGGATTTTTTAATACTTATTCACATGTACTATGTATATAGCATATAGGAAATGGGCAATACTTGTTTATATGTATCTGTTCTTTTAATATTTTTAAGTATACAACTTTGACAAACTGCTCGATAACTCGTTATTTTACCAATGGATGTTGGAAATTGTTCATCTAAGTACCTAAAATTCTACCTCACTCTTTTTTAACTACTATCAAGTCACTTCATTGTCAATGCTCTGAAAGAAATTAACAAAACATTTCCCACTTTCCTATAGTTGTTTTGTTTTCTTTCATAGTTTTCAAAATCAGAAAACCACATAAATCACATTGAAGGTTTAAAAGACAGTAAAAGAGCAGTCCTATAATAACAGAGGCTTGGAAGGCTGAGACAGGAGGATCACAAGTTCAAAGCCAGCCTCAGCAACTTGGAAAGTTCCTCAGCAACTTAGACCCTATCTCAAAATATAAAAATAAAAGGCTGGGAATGTGGCTCATTGGTATAGCACCTCTGGATTCATTCCCCAGTACCCCCCCCAAAAAAAAAAGACAATAATGCCACTATTACATGTATTAGGAATCAAAAGTTTATCTGACTTTGACATTTGTGTCTCAAACATACCCCAAAAAAAAAATGGCGGGTACTGTATTCACTCACCCCCTGTGATGAGGGACTCATTTGTTTCTCATAAGCTATAAGGTTGTTCCTGTGAAGACCTGAGCTCACTGGCACCATATTGTCCAGGTGATAATGTAGCATCCCTCCACATGAGCGGCTGCCTTGCCAGTTTATCTTTAATCTAGTCTTGGCTCAGATTGTTCTGGTAAAAAGACAAGAGGAGGATCACAGAACAGGATCATTCACTGATTGGACAGCATGAGGGCCAAATCTGCAACATCTTCCTAAATCTGGAAACAAGGCCCATAAATCCAGGCTACAGGATCTGGCATAATCCAGGAAAAGGAGGCGGGAGTAAGAGGACCTAGCCTTCTTTGTATGTATAAATCAAGTCACTGATGCCCTCTACAAACAACCACTGAGTCAACCTCTGTAGCAACAAAACCCAACAACAAAATAACCCTCATGTGCTTATGGGATAAAGCTTACAGAATGGAAGAAAAGCAAAAGATCAAGCCTTTAGGAAAGACAGGTCCCAGGGAAGATACGGGTTAAAAGGGAGCAGTCTTTTTGAGAAGACTCCCCCAGAATGATCCACTTCTCCAACTTTCCATCCAAGGTTATGTATGTGCTCAAGATTCAGAGTCCTAGTAGATTTCAGCAAGCCAAGTTCAAATCACATGAGGCTGGTGAAGAGCTGGCATCTTGATTAAGAGTTTGTAAAATATGGGGCTGGGGCTGTAGCTCAGTGGCAGAGCGCTTGCCTAGAATGCTCGAGGTACTGGGTTTGATCCTCAACACCACATAAAAATTCCCAAATAAAATAAAGGCATTTTTTTAAAAAAATAGGTTGTAAAATAGTCATTAGACTAATAATTTAGGTTAGTTCTTTTAGAAACCTCCATTTGCATAGTTTAGAAATTAGATAGAATCATGTTATTTACACCAAAGCTAAAGCAGAGTTGGAGAGAGACAAATTAAGGTTGTACTGTATCAGAAGGAAGGAAAATAAATGCTGCAAAATTAAAGAAGAAGAAGAAGAAGAAGAAGAAGAAGAAGAAGAAGAAGAAGAAGAAGAAGAAGAAGAAGAAG
>NW_026000221.1:30467288-30494621 GCF_001458135.2 Marmota marmota marmota | reverse complement strand
TTTTTTTTTTTTTTTTTTTGGTAGTTGGGATTAAACCCAGGGGCACTTAACTACTGAGCTACACCACCTTTATTTTTTTTTAATTTTTTTAGTTGTAGATGGACACAATGCCTTTATTTTATTTATTTATTTTTATGTGGTGCTGAGGATCGAATCCAAAGCCCTACACAAGCAAGTGTTCTACCACTGAGCTACAGCCCCAGTCCCCTTTTTATTTTTTATTTTGATAGGGGATCTCTCTAAGTTACTTAGGGCCTTGATAAGTTGCTGAGGCTGGTCTCAAACCTGTGATCCTCCTGCCTCAGGCTTCCAATTAGTTCATTCTTTCTATGGCCAGATGATGTTATCATGAAGAAGTGCCATAATTTATTTAGACATTTCTGTACTACTGAACATTTTAGGTTGTTTCTACTCTTTGGAATAATCTTGTGCAATTTTCATGTCACATGCGTGTATTCATACATATGTGTGTGTGTGTGTGTGTGTGTGTGTGTAGGAAAAGTCTTAGAAGTAGAATGGCTGGGCCGACAGGTAAGTACATTTCAAATTTAAATAAATATTACACATGGTGGTGAACATCTGTAATCCTAGCAGCTTGGGAGGCTGAGGCAGGAGGATTGCAAATTTGAGGCCAACCTCATCAACTTAGGGAGGTCCTAAGCAACTTAGCAGACCCTGTCTCAAAATAAAAATTTAAATGGACTGGAAATATAACTCGGTGATAAAGCGCCCCTGGGATCAAACCCCAGTATCTAAAAAATAAAAATATGTGAATATTACAAAATGGTTCCCAAGGATATTTTACAAACTCCCACTCCAGCCAAGAATATATGAGAGTGCCTATTTCTCCAGAGCTTTCTGTATGGGCCTAAGGGAGAAATTTATTTTTGCTGAGGTGAGGATTATACAACAGAAAGAAGGGAGAGGAACACTCCGTGAGACCTAAGAAGCTGATGGGCTCTGTGATACCACTGTCAAATCTTAAGTGGAATCTAACTCAAACTGCCTGGTCGTGATGGAGGAAAATTGGCAAGAAGATTCATTTTGCATTCAGACAAATGTCATGCGGAGCATAAACAATCAGTGAGGACACAGGCATAGACACAGAAAGAACGTAAGAACTCAGAAATTTGAAAAATGGTTTGGGCTGCCAAAGGCAGCTATTTATGGGGTTCTAGCTATTCTCCAGGGGCAGGGGGTTGCAGGGGACACCAAGGACACCTGCAAACAGAGCTGGAGATTCATAGGAAACTAGAGCTACTGCTCTCTGCAAGACATATTTGGGAGTAAAGACAAAGAGATCTGTCCCTCTCTGCTAACCCTCCTGTTGCTCTCCCAAAAGGATAGTTCCACCTTCTTCCTGTAAACACAATCACTCTCTTCGGGAAGTCTTGGTGTCGAACATGATATGTTACCTCTTTATTTCTAGTACTACCTTTGCCTCAGCTGATATGCCATGCTGACTGCTCTGCAGAAGTGTTTGCACATAATGCTCACAGTCGACCTCCATTACAGTGGTTCCCAATCTTTGCTGCACATTAAAATCACTTCCAGAACTTTAAGTTAGACTGTGTATGTGTGTATGTGCGCATATGCGCACTTGCTCATTCTTCTGGGACTCAAACCCAGGACCTTGCTTATGCCAGGCAAGTGCTCTACCATCCTCGGCTCTACCTGGAGAACTTAAAAACTCCCAACATCTGGCTATACTTCATACCAAGTAAATAAGAACGTCTGACGATGAGACCTAGGCTTCAATATTTTTTAAAGACCTTTAGGTAACTCATTGTGAAACCATGTTATTATGCATGTCCCCTTTTGCAGATTAAGCAGCTGAGACTCAGTATGACTAAGGTGGAGCCAGGGTTGAGACTCAAATTCATTTCTGGCTGACTTCTAAATCACATGTCAGCTGCCAGGTGGCTGCCTTAAAACCATGCAGAACCCTCATTTTACATAGCAGAGATCACTCAGAGAAAGAACAACTTGTCCAAGACCACATAGCCAGTTGGTGACAAAGCAAGGACTGGAGGGCATTCAGAGGGTCACCAATAGGCTAATAGCCTTAGCCTGTGGCATTATAGGGACAGGGTCCACTAAAGAAAGCAATCCAAAACCAAGCTACCTGCATCTCCCCCTCCTTCCTCCTCTTATAAGATTGATTCATGTCTCCTATCCCACTCTGTCCTCTCAAGTTAGGGACAAAACCAAGATGGCAGGGGCAGGGAATCATTTAGACATAGTTAAGCTAGGCCAGAGAGGAAGAAGGAGGCTGAGAAAAAGTCGGCAGCAGCCAGGGGACATGGGAGGACCTTGTGCTTTTGCTCAGGTCTCATTCCCTCCCCCAAATGCTTCTTCACCCACAAATTGTTTCTTCACCCACAAATTCGTTTTCCATGTCCCTGAAAGAACAGAACACAAAAGCCTTTTGTCTTGACCTGTTTGCCCAACTGGGAGCCAAGCAACACCTCTTTATGTCACTAAACAGTCTCCCCTGGGATTTCAAGCCTATGCCTTAAAATAATAGACTCAGAAATATATAAAAAAGAAAGGGAAACAGAAAGAGTTGTGACTGTGCCAGAGCAGGTCAATAGCATCCCCTCTGATGAAAGCCAAATTATAGGGAAAAGGCACCTCAGAGGCTAAACTGCAGAATCAGAAGAGGTCACAGAGGTCATCTTCCCATTTAGCCCGAGATGCTATATAAGTCAAGACTCCCCAGAGAAACAGAACCAATTGGAGATAGATAGATAGATAGATAGATAGATAGATAGAAGTAGTTAAGTGTAAGAAATTGGCTTATTGATTATGGAGGCTAAGATATCCCAAGATCTGCAGTCAGCAAGTTGGAGACCCGGGAGAGTTTATGGATACAGTTCTGGCCCAAGTCAAAAGGCCTGAGAAGCAGCAGAACCAATAGTGTAAATCCCAGGGTGAGTCTAAATCTCAAAGCCAGAAAAGACTGATGTCGCAGCTCAAAGGCAGGAAAAGAGAGCAAATTTTCCCTTACTCAGTCTTTTTGTTCTGAATTACTCAGGCTTTTTTACGGATTGGATGAGGTTCACCTACACTGGGAATGGTCGTCTGCTTTATACTCTGTCTACTGATTCAAATGTTCATCTCACCCAGAAACACCCCTACAAATACACCCAGAAATAATGTTGAACCAAATATCTGGACATCCCATGGTCCAGCCAAGAAAACACAAAAAGTAAACCCCAGGAGAACCCACTCTGTTCTTACTGCAATACCCGACTATGAAAAGTCATCCAGGCTCAGCTTGAAACTACCTCCAGGGGTGGGGAGTTCACTGTTTCCAAGGAAGCCCATTACATAGCTGGAAAGTTCTGACTATCAAAATTCCATCCTTATAATGAGTGGGAATTTTTTCCCCTCTAATCTCTGCTCATTGCTCTATTTTTAGCTTTCTTCAAGTTCCACAAATATTTATTCTTCTCAAAATCTCCTGCACCAGAAAAATTTCTTCCAGAGACTGGTGCCTCACTTTAATCCTAGAGTCAGCATTCTTTAAAGGTCATGGACAAACTGGGCCAGTGGCACATGCTTATAATCCCTGCTGAGGAAGGAGAAACGCAACTTCAAGGTCTGGGCAACTTAGCAAGACCCTGTCTCAAAATAAGGTTTTTTAAAAAATAGCCAGGGATGTAACTCAGTGGCCAGGGTGCCTGCCTGCCTAGCATATACAAAGCACTGGGTTTTAATCACCTCTCTCTCTCTCTCTCTCTCTCTCTCTCTCTCTCTCCCTCTCTCTCTCTCTCTCTCTCTCTCATACACACACACACAGAGAGAGAGAGAGAGAGAGAGAGAGAGAGAGAGAGATGTGTCAAACTGGAATTCTTTTTAGAAAGTTCCAATCTTCCTTGGGGACTTTGTAGACAATGTTTTAGCAGCCCAACACCTATTTGCACCATTTAACAGCATCCTAATTTCCTTTTGGGGAATGATCTCTTTTCCACAATGTGGAATCTTGGTAAAAGAGTAAATCTTGGCAGAAGAGTAGAAGGATCCTACTCCCCGACCCCACACACACACTGAGAAAGTCAAAGTGAATTCTACTCCTCCACACACACTGAGAAAGTCAAAGTGACTAGGTCTTTCCCTTTCCCATATTGTCACAGCCAGGAGGATGAATATATGACTTAGGCTTGGCTTGAACTCCAGACTTTCCAAAAAAAATTTTTCTTCTCAATTTAGCAGAGTAAGTTTCTGTGGCTTAAAGCAAAGAAACTAAGGTAAGAAGCTAGTTCTGAGAGAGAAGAGCACAACTTGGAAGTATAACATAATCCCATGAACTTTACCCATTATGCCAAGTCCCACCTTGGGCATAAAGAAATAGATAAAAACCATTAGCTTCTAGATGTAATACTTACAAATACATATCTGATCAAAGACTACATAAAGAACACAACTCAATGAGAAGACAACTCAATTTTGTAAATGGGTGAAAGATTTGAATATATATTTTGCCTAAGAAAACACATGATGGCTAATAAACACATGACAAGGTGTCCAAATTCATTGATCATTAGGGAAATGCACATTAAAACCACAATATGAGGGCTGGGGCTGGGGCTCAGCGGCAGAGCACTTGCCTAGCATACATGGGGCACTGGTTGGATCCTCAGCACCACACAGAAATAAATAAATAAAGTAAAGGTATTCTCTGTCCATCCCCAACTACAAAAAAAAAATTTAAAAAAAACACAACACAATATATACCACTTTACACCCACTAGAATATCTTACAACTAAAGAAAAAATGCAGATAATAACAAGTGCTGGTGAGGATATGAGACAAGAGAATCCTCATGTATTGTTGGTACAGTCACTTTGGAAAACACTTTGGCAGTTTCTTAAAAGATTGAACATATAACTTACCATACGTCTCAACATTTCTACTTCTAGGTATCTACCCAAGATAAATGAAAACTTCTGGTCACACAAAGACCCATATCCAAATGTTTAGATAAGCTTTATTCATAGTAACCAAAAATGGAAACAAACCACATGTTCACCAATGAATGGAAAAATAAAATAAGGTCTACCCCTAAAATGGAATACTCAGCAATAAAAAGGAATGAATTGCTTATCCAAGATGCAACATGCATGAGCCTCAGAAACCTTGATAAGTGAAGGAAACTAAACACAAAAAGTCACATGTAGTATGATTATGTTTATATGAAATGCCCAGAAAAGGTAAATCTATAAAAAAAAAAATAGCGGATTAGTTGCTTCTTCAGGCTGGAGGTAGGAAAAGGGATTGATTGCAAATGGACACAGGAAATATTGGGGGGATGATGGAAATATTCTAAATGTGAATTCTACAACTCTACAAATTTATGAAAAATCATTGACTTCCACATTTAAAATGGCCTAACTTATGATATGTAAATGATATCAAAAACTACTTTTTAAAAGCCCATCTCCCATTTCTCAGAAAAAAGCATTAAGAGGTAGCTACTTTCAACCACCACAACTGACTTTAAATGTTGTGTCTAAAACCAGGTGCAGTGGCGCATGTATGAAGTCCCAGATATTCTGGAAGCTGAGGCAAGAAGATCACTTGAGCCCAGGAGTTTGAGGCCAGCCTGGGCAATATAGCAAGATTCTGTTTCAAAAAGTGAAAATAAAATATATAAGTTTTATATTTTTAGTGTGAAGGACATGTAAATTCCTAAAACAATGGAACTAGAAGGGCTCTATTGACAGAATTCTCATTGGTTAGAATTTTATTTTTTTTTTAAGTAGCAAAAATCCAACTCAAAATGGTTTAATCAAACAAACAGTGTCAATCATCTCACATAACCAAAACATTCAGGGACATGCTTATTTCAGGCACAGCTGCATCCTGGGGCTCAAATGATGTCACCAATGCCTTCTCTATCTCCTTCTCTCTTTTTATATATCTCTTGGCTCACTTTTCCCCCAGTGTCTGTTTTTGTATCCTTTCCATGGATGGTCCCAGAAAGCATTTCCATGCAACCATTCCAAAGAAACAAAAGCTCCTCTTTCTCAATAGTTTCCATAAACATCCCAAACGGACTCTTACTGACCCAACAAATCACGGATTCACTTGCCATCTTGTAATACATGCTTGCTGAGAGTGGGAGAAAACTGATTCCCCAAAGGAAAAGCAAAGTCTGATTATTAGAAGAGGACTGGAAGCTTGGCTGGCAAAAACAAGATGTTCAATATATAAATATCAAGTTAGACCCTGAGGTCAATAGGAAGTTGGAGACCCACCAAAGACAGAGAAGAATCAAGTGGGGTATGGATCAATGCTTCCCATATCCAAAAGACACAGGGTGCTCAGCCTGGTCAATCAGCACCAGAATGTTTGCTTTCATATTTTTTCTTTGTAGTGCCTTTTGCCCTGGGTCACACAGAGCTAGGGAAAGAGTTAAAGCTAAATCCCATTCTGGACCCCTTTCCGCCCTCTGCAGTCTCTTATTCACATAATATTTATTAAATGAAATAAAGATTCATTTCTCAACCATCCT
The DNA here is from genome assembly GCF_001458135.2 of Marmota marmota marmota. NCBI lineage: Eukaryota > Metazoa > Chordata > Mammalia > Rodentia > Sciuridae > Marmota > Marmota marmota. Next base: position 30,488,100 of record NW_026000221.1, on the reverse strand, counting down.
GTGTTGAAAATTAATGTCATCTAAAGGTTCTTAAAAACTAAGCATGAGGGAGACACACTGTCAGTTTTTAGGCAAACTACTAGAATCTGAAGTTGGCAGTAGTAGGGGGGCTGACAGAAATCAGTCCAAAGAGAGTCTAAATGGAATTCAGAGAGCAAGCAGGGAGGTTGGATATTTGCCTCCACTGGGAATAAACAGCTGAGGTCACCATTGTTGCTCCCAACACAGAGACAAGAGAAGAGACATGCAGCTATACCCTCTGCTACTGGGTCCTCCCCATCCTGCTCACTCAATCCATTCAAGTATTGAATGCAAGAAGGATCACAAGTTCCAGACCAGCCTCAGCAACTTTGCAAAACCCTACTTCAAAATTTAAAAAAAAATAAAAAATAACTGGGGATGTAGCTCAGTGATAAAGCATTCCTGGATTCAATCCCTCCTGTAGTTTCAAAAAATAAATAAATAAATATAAATATATATATATATATATATATATATATATATATATATATATATATCATATACCATGAAATTCATCCATTTGGAGTGTATAATTCAATTATTTGTGATATATTACATTAATTTTTAAATTATAGAAAATTAAATAAAGCAAAAATTTCCATTTTAGCCATTTTTACATATCTGATTATATTAATTGCATTCATTTTTATATATAATTATTACCACTTCTATTTCTATCACCACAAGCAGAAATTCTATAACCATTTAACAATAATTACCTATTTTCCCCTTCCCCCACAACCACTGGTAACCTCTAATCTACTTATTATCCATGAAATTGCTACCCTAGGCACCTCACATAAGTCCTCATTGAGAATCAAACAATATTTGTCCTTTTATACCTGCCTTGTTTCACAACATAATGTTACAAGATTCATTCATGTTGACACATGTATCAGAATTTCATCAATTTTTATGACTGAATAGTATTCCATTCTATGAATATGTTACATTTTGTTTATTCATTCATCTAGGATGGACACTGGGGTTATTTCCACCTTTTAGCTATTGAAAATAATGCTGAATGTACATTTATGCACAAATATCTGCTTGTACAGCAACATACGGGTCTCTATTTAAATTCCCTTGAAAGGTGGGAGTTCATAACCCACTTGAATCAAAGTGTGGAATATGATATGTCAAGAAATTTGTAATGTTTTGAACAACCCACAATAAAAAATTTTAAAAAAAATAAATAAATAAATAAATTCCCTTGAGTACTTACCTAACAGTTGAATTGCTGGGCCATATGCTAAAAATTCTGTTTAGCTTTTGGAGGAACTGCCCAAACTGTTTTCCACAGCAACTGCATCATTTTGCATATCCAGCAGCAGTGCACAAGATTTCCAATTTTTCCACATCCTTGTCAACACTTATCTTCTATGTTTTTATTTATTTAGTTAGTTAGTTTCTGCAGTGCTGGAGATTGAATCCATAAGCACTCTGCCACTGAGCTCTTTTTATTTTTTATTTTGCTAAGGTCGCTCAGGCTGGACTGGAATTTGTGATTCTCCTGCCTCAGCCTTGAGTCACTGGGATTACAGTTATGTGCTAACATGCCCGGCTCCATGGTTTTATTATAGCTATTTTTTTTAAGTGTGAAGTGGTATATCTTATGGTTTTGATTTGAATATTCCCAATGACTAATAATGGTGAGCATCACGTGGTTCATGATCATTTGTATACCTTCTTTGGAGAAATGTCTGTTCAAGTCCTTCACCTGAGGCAGGTGGGATGCTAAAGATTGAACCAAGGAGTGCTTTACCATTAAGCTGCATCCCAGTCCTTCCCCCCATCCCCGGCCTGAGATGGTTCTCCCTGTGTTTCTGAGGATCTTGCTTAGTTGTGCAGGCTGAACTTCAACTTGGGATCCTCCCGCCTCAGCCTCCAGAGTCTCTGGGATTACAGATGTACACCACCCACCACGCTTCTTTATCCATTTATAAATTGAGTTGTTTGTCTTTCTTTTGTTGAGTTTGCAAGAGTTCTTCATAGATTCTGAATATTTAGCCCTTACCAGATATATAATTTGCTAACATTTTCTCCCATTCTGGAGACTGTCTTTTTACTTCGTTGCTACTGTTCTTGTATGCACAAAAGTTTAAAATTTTGATCTATTTTTCTTTTTGTTGATCATGTTCTCTTTCATGTCTAAGAATCCATTGTCAAATCCAAGGTGGTGATGATGTGAAAACCTTATGTTTTCTCATTTTCTTCTCTCTCCCCAAGAGATGTCTTTCACACCTTTGTAGAGGTTAATGCACCAAAATGTCTGTCTTCACCCTTGGCCTTTCTTCTATTTGATTGTAACAAAAGTCTCAAAGGTCTCTCAAACACGGCATGTCCAAAATCAAATGTATGACATGCCCACATCCTCCAGCCCCCAAAGCTTCCAATAAATGGCACTTTTGTCCTTTCATCCAAGTATATAAACCAAAGTCTACTGTTTTTAATCTCCTTCTTCCTGAACACCAGTTTCCAATCTGCCATCAAAAACTTGGATGCCTGAGTCTGAGGAAGCCTAAGTATATAAAGCAAGGTCCTCCTTGTCAATGGGAAGACAAGATCCAGAGAAGGGAAGGTTCAGAATGCTCCTGTCCCATGGAAGAGTGAGGAGTCTAGAGATCCTTCTTGCTTCTTGTCTTCTCAGTGGTCTCATTGGCACTGATGAGATTGACATGTACTCAAAGCTGCCTTTGCCTCCCACACCAACTCTCTGGCTCTCTTCCAGTGTATTCTCACAGGTCCACTCATGTACCCCTTTTTAAAACCTTTCAAGGACCTCTCAGAGTGCTCTTAGAGTCAAATTCAATAGATTCATCATGACCAGAAAATCTTACATGGGTGGATTGACCATTTATTTCTATTCAAGTTGAAATTGAGCATCTCTGCAGAACTTTCTCCTCCAGAAATCCCTGTCTTGCCAAAGGCTAGAACCAAGGAGTCACCCTGATATTTCCCAAAGGCTGGTGATGGGGTTCCTGTATATATTTCAAACTCATCCACTTCTTTGTATCTCTGTCCCATCAATCAGTCCCTCTTGACTAGGCATGTCGCCTCTTGCCAGGGTGACTGTGTTAGAACCACACATCCACTCTGACTCTCCTCCACCCTTCCTCTCACTGCAACCACCCTACAGGCCCAATCACGTCTCCCTTCTTCTGAGAATCTTTCAGTGCCTTCTCACTGGTTTCACAATTAGTTCCTTTCACAAGCTGGGTCCTGGCTTCTCCAGCCCATCTCCCTGACTCACTTCTTCCAGCTGCTCAAACATCACAATCTTCACCTGCTAGGGACTAATGTTTGTGTTCCCACAAAATTCAATGGTTGAAGCTCTATTGCTCAATGTGATGATATACAGAAGTAGGACCTTTGAGAGGCAATTAGGGTTAGGTGGGGTCATGAAGGAAGAGCCTCCAGGCCGGGATTGATGGTTTTATAATGAGATGAAGGGACCAAAGTTCTCTTTTATCATGATAAGAAAGCAGGACAGCTGTGCACCATGGTGCACACCTATAATCAGAGTCTGAGGCAGGAGGATCATGAGTTCAAAGCCAGCCTCAGCAAAAGTGAGGTGCTAAGCAACTCAGTGAGACCCTATCTCTAAATAAAATACAAAATAGGGCTGAGGATATAGCTCAAAATGGTTAAGCACCCCTGGGTTCAATCTCTGGTGCACACCCCTCCTCCCCCTAAAAAAGAAATCGGGACAAAAGCCCTCACCAGAATCTGACCATGCTGGCACTCTGACCTTACCCTTCCCAGCTCCAGAAATGTGAAAAATAAATGTTACTTATTTGAGCTACCCAGTCTTTAGCATTCTTGTGATGGCAGCTCAAGTTGACAAAGACGCCCCCACCTCAGGGCCATCATCCATAGTTCTTCTACCTGGTATGCTCCCATCCCTATACCCTCCCCCAGGCCCAGTAAATACCTACTCAGCCTCCAAGTCTCAGCTGAAGGAAAGCTTTGGGTAAAATCCCAAGTGTCTGCATTTCTTGCACAGACAGATGGCCTTGTCCTTGATTTTGATGCAGAGGAGGAGTTAACTGCCCACACACTTCTCTCCCCATCACCTCTCAGGCCTCCAAGATCCAGAAAACTTCCTTAGCCAACCATCCAACTCCAGTGGACTCCTCTTGAGGCCTGGTTCTGCCCACTCCCCTTGCAGATGAAGCCCATGAGTCATCTCTGGAAGAGGATACACAGAATGTTGTCCCAAATGATATGCACTGCAGATCCAAGCTCTGGGACTAGGAGCTTGGAATCCCAGCACTTTATAGCTGAGAAACACCTCCAAGATGATATTGCTCACTGATCTCATTGTGGTCTGGATGGTGACTGGAGCCCAACAAGAGGAAGGGAGTCTTCCAAGGACATGCCATGGGTCACTGGCACAGTCAGATAAGAAGCAAATCCCTTCACTCTCTCACCTCAATGCTCTTCCCACTTCAACAAGGAGGGGTGACAATTCGAGAAGATACCATCTGGAGTCTTCACAAGCAGCAGACACAACAAAGGAGGTGAAGTAGAAAGTCCTCAGACTGGTCTTGGAGCTCACTGGAGACAGCCCTGAAGACTAAAAACTGAAAAATAGATATTAAAAAATTCTCTCTCTCTCTCTCACACACACTCTTAAAAAAAAAATGCTACAAAAAAAAAATGGACACTTTGTGGAGGATGAAAGAAGGGTATGACTAGAGAAGGTTCTGCCCCATACTGGTGGGGACCAGAACTATGAAAAACTAAGTTTCAGTAGAAACTCACCTTGTTCACAGTCAGATAGGATCTGTAAAAATTCAGTTCCCACTTTAATAACACAGCAGTCTCTACACAGGACTCTCTGAGTCTAAAGTGAAAAAATATTTTAGGATACATTTGGCTATGTCAAGCTGGGCAGATATCATCCAACTAAAAATACCTTAACCAATAAGGACATTTATTCTCCCATTTTCCAAGAAGTTTCAAGGGTTGGCTCAGTGTCCTAATGAGACCATCAAGGTCCAGGCTTTCTCCATATTTTCACTCTGTTGTTCTCACCATGATGATGTTCCCCTGATGGTTGAAAAATTAAAAAATTAGCTCCAAGGAATCATATCATCACACATAAATGTTCACAATCAGAAGGAAGTCAGAGGGTTTCTCCCTTCACATCCACTCTTGGATTAAACTTCTCCAGAAGTGCCCATTCCCCCACCCAGGGGACTTCGGTTAGGATGCCATGAGCCAGTTCAGGTCACATGCTCACATTCTAGCCTGAAAGGACATATAAAAAGCAGTATCTAGAAGATTACACCTGTATATGTATAAATGAGTTCTACCAATGAGTAAAAATGAATGGAAAAGGGCTGTCTGGTTGGCCAACTTATTCTACACCATTTGTCTGAGATCTAAATAACCTCATAGCCATGATATAGAAATTCACTAGAAAAGACCGGTTTTTCCCTGACACACTTTTTCCCAAAGACTTAATGATTATAAGACAGATTTGACCTTGGGGATTGAATCACTCCATGAATAAAATCGAAGATTTTCTCCTCCTCTTGCCCTCCTGCTGGTCTTGGGGCCGCATATGTCAAGCTCATTAAGGGTCCTTCTATCCAAAGCTGTACAAAAAGATGACTAAGCCCTCTTATGGAAAAGATCAACCAACCAGTCATCAATTTCTCATTTTGTCTGGGGAAGATAGGTCAAGAGAACATTTGCCAAGGGAGGAAAAGCAAATGGAAAATTCCTCATCTTCACCTTAAAACACAGCATCAGGGAGGCTGAGTGACCACGGTGAATTGCATGTTGTGACACCCTGAAATTCTAGGCCCATATCCACCATGCATTGACTTTGTAACCTCAAGGAGATTCCTTCACCTCCCTGAGCCTCCATTTCTTTACCTAGAAAATGATTGTCATAACCATACCCTCATTTAATTGAGATTAAACAAGCTCATGTGCTTGGAAATGAGCTGTAAAGCAAAAGCTATTGATCAAATACTTCGCAGCCATTAGGTGCCAGGCAGCCTGGCCAGGAACAGCACAGTGGTAGATGTCTCATGGAGTTTCCAAATAGCTGGAAAACACCACAATTAAAAAGGGAATCAATAAGGGTGACACGTTCAGGTACTTAGAGAAATTTATTCTTCACAGTTCTGGAATCTGGGAAGTCCAAGATCAAGAGACCAGTAGATTCAGTGTCTGATGAGGACTTACTAGTTAGTAGATGTCTGTCTTTTCTCTGCACCCTTATGGACGGGTTTTATGGTAGAAGGGGGAAACATCCGTCTCTTTAGCCCTTTATTGGGCACTAAAACCCATTCTTTTTTTTTTTTTTTTTTTTGTGTGTGTGTATATGTAAATGAGTATTATTTATATCCTCAGAAGAACTGCTAAATTAGAAAACTGGAAGAGGATTTATATTTGTGAACTGTATTGCATCCCATAAATTCATATACTTTTTCCTGTTCAAAATGAATTTTTTTTAATTTTACCAATTATAAAAGGAATATATCCTGATATTAAAAACTTAAGCAACCCAGAAAAATACTGTCTTGCCACCCCAAAGTAAGCACTGTTGACATTTTGTTGATATTTTTATATTTAGATTTATTACTTTTTTTTTTGCAACAAAAGTCACGGACAATTTACCATATGAATTAAAATGTATATATCATCAGTTTTAGGATTATACAGTAAGTTAATCAGTTCTCCCTTGAAATTTTGTTCATTACTTACTCATTTCACTATGATATAGAATGCTGCAGTAAACACCCTTGTGTTATATATTCTGTTCAATTTCTCTACAGAACAAATTTTTAGAATTTCTAAGTATATATATATATATATATATATATATATATATATCTTTCACATGCCTATAGCTTAGTGGTCTACTTTAATATTATGTAACTTCTGATTGTATTAAACATGTTTAATTTTTTTAGATGACTAAAGTAAATTACTGTAGTATAATAGGAATGTATGGCTTATTTAACTTTGATTTTAAAAATCATTCATATATCAGGCAATACATACTGACAACAATATATTTCTTTGTTATTATTTTCTATGTATTCTTAAAAGAAATAATTGTTCACTCGGGGGAATAATGATTAACAGCTCAACTGTTAATCAAATGCTCAGGAGGAAAATTTAAAAAAAAACATTCAAATGTGTAATTAACATGGGATAGCACATACCCTACATCCAGTATCATGGACTGATTACAGTGTTTCCCACATAGCTGCTTGTTCTGATCAATTGTTGATGAAAGATGAGAAAAACAAAATAACTTGCCAATTAAAGGAACAGTAAGTTGCAAAGATTAATACTTTATCCCAAATATATATTTCAAGTCACATATGCTGGTTAGCCCGTGTATTTCTTCAAAAAAAGCTGCCAGCAGGAATAATACCCTTCAAGAGATTTCCAAACTTTTGTGTTTTGTCTCCTTTAGAAATGATGTAATAGAGTTAGAAGGAACTGATGTCCAGTTATATATAATTGACTCAGTTGGATAGTAGAAATGTATGACTCATGGGTGTTAATCCACTCTTTTCTACAACACAGTGCCTCCCCATGCATGCCAGGCAAGCACGTTACCACTTGAGCCACATCCCCAGCCCCAACTTGTTATCTTTTTAAAGCAGAAGACTTTGTTGTATTTTTCATAGAATAAGTGGGACACAAAATTTATCTTGATGTCTCAAGATTACTGTTACACATGTGCTTATTTTATTATGGGGAAATGGTGAGACACCCTGTAGTAATGTTGAGTTATAAAAGTAATGTCTGTTTCTAAATAACCCAACTCTTTGTTATATTAAATCATATTGTTGGCCTTGTAAGGAGTGGCAGATGTAGTTTCTCCTTGCAGTCAAACTTGGAGTTGTCCCTTACTTGCATGTGCCTGCCAATAAATCCATTCTAATTTTTGATTCTCAACTCTTTTTGGTAACCTAGTTGAACAGTCAAGCTAATTGAAACTTAATTATGTTCACCTGTAATTCTGTGACTTCATAAAGGCTTGCACATGCTGATATGCTTTATAGAAGCTAGACTGGAACTTTGGAGCAGCTACCTCATCACCTATTAGATTTATGTATTTATTCAGTAGAGGTGAATTTATCAAAAGTTTAGATACTATTGACTTTTTCTGACAATTGGCACTACATTGGTAATTTTACAAGAGAAGATGTGCTATCCCAGTTTTTCTACCAGACCTTTATTTTTTTGTAGTCAAATTTACCAGGGCATAATTTTCATACAGTAAGATGTAGACATTTTTAGTTTGATGAGGTATGGCAAATGTGTACACTGCAGTAACAGCTCAAGATACAGAAAACGCATTTATCCAAGAAAGATTTTCCATACATCTTTGTGACCATCCTTTCCCTCTGGTCGTTTGTCCAATCACCAATTTATATCTAGTTTAACACTTCTTCATGTAAATGGTTTTGCCTTATGTACTCTTTTATGCCTAGCTTCTGTCACTCAACAATGTCTGCCAGTAGCATTGCTTCATTTAATTTTACTGCTGAGTAGTATTCCCTTATGGATATGTATTCCCACAATTTATCCATTTATCTGTTGGTAGACATTAAAAATCAAGATTTTAGAACACTCTGGCTTCACAGGCCATCAACAAGACTAACTTCATCCTCAGACTTTCAGCAACACTTTTAATAGTTATTCACTTAGCTGTTGCCTTCTTATAACACTTCTTTCAGTGTTCCTGCTGCTGCTTGAATTGTGAAAACTGCAATAGAAATATGTTTCTTTACTTCTGTCCAGGCCAAATGAGGGTCTGCTTTATTTTCAATATCAAACATAGCATCATAAATCCCAGGAAATGATTCTCCAGCATATTTGTTGTGGCTACTTGGAGCAAAAATGATGTGCCTAAAAGAAAATATTCTTATTATTTAAAACAAATGGAAATGAATTGCTACCATAACTATATTCANCCTCCCCTCCCCTCCTCTCTCTCTACCTCCTCCACTGTATAACCCTGAGGGTCTCCTTCTATTACCATGCAATTTCCCTTCTCTCTCCCTTTCCCTCCCACCTCTCATCCCTGTTAAATGTTAATCTTCTTCTCCTGCTCTTCGTCCCTACTCTGTAAAACCCATTCTTGAGGGCCCCACCCTCACAATCAAATAACTTTCCACCTCCTGAAACCATCATATTAGAAGTTAGGATTTCAACATATGAATTTGAAGTGGGATAGGGACACAAAATTCAGTCTCTGGCATAAAGACTAGTAAAAGAATCAGCTCAGTGATCTGTTAGAAAATAACCGAGTGTCAGGGAAAGAGTTGAGAAGGAGAGGTCAGGGCACAGTAGAGCATGAGCAAAAGTCCTGAGGCAGAGCCTGAGACAAGGCCACTGGGATTGGAGCACAGGGAGTGCAGGGAGCAGAAAGAGGAGAGGTCAGAGGTAAGCAAGTGGATGGTCATGCAGAGCCTCTAGGCCTGTGTTTCAAACTTCAGGGTACCTTCTCCAGTGAGATTAGAGAGTGCTTTAGGCTCTTCACCTTTCTGTGCCCTCTTTTGTTTAATGAGTGCATATAAGTTTTAGAGCCATAAGAACAAATTTAAAACCTGAAAACAGATGCCCTCAGAAACCTGGAGGAACAGAGAGGCCTTGGAGAAAAAGATGGTTCAGGAAAAGTCCTCTGCCTGCTCCTTCAGCCCCAGCCCTGCCTAGGGCCTTCCAGGTACCTTCATTCCCCTTTTACTCTCCCTCCCTCCCTCCACCACTTTTTATCTCTTCCATATTTCCTTCATTTCCTTCCTTCCCTTCTTTTAATTTTTCTTGCTCTCCTCTCTCCTTCCTCCCTCCTTCCCTTCCTTTTTTCTTTCCTTTCTCCTGTAGCAGAGTTTTCTTTCCCACCAAATGAAAACATCAAAAGTCCTTCCTGTACACATGAGGACTTGGTATGCTAGCAACCTGATCCAGTGGCTGGGTGGGCTGCATCCAACTCAGTGTCATCTAAGTGTGTCTTCTATCTCCTCCCAAAATAAGAAATTTGTCCTTCAAGTGCCCAGAACCCTTATTTCCTGGCTCAAGGAGAAAAAGAATCAGCTAAAAACCAATGTTTAGCGAACAAGGTGGAAGTTGGCATAATAGCTCCTTCCCATCTCTGACACTAGTTATGGGTCTCAAATCTCATGCCCAAGACCCAGGCAAATAACATCAGTGAGAAAAAGCCAGACATAAGCCAAAGTTGAATGGCAAAGAATATGGAATTCTTCACTCATTTTGTTTGTTTGTTTTGGTTTCATTTGGTTTGGTTTTGAGTACTAGGGATTCAACTCAGGAGCACTCGACCACTGAGTGACATCCCCAGCCCTATTTTATATATTTTTTAGAGACAGGGTCTCAGTGAGTTGAGGATCTCAAGTTCAAAGCTAGCCTCAGCAAAAGTAAGATGCTTTTGCTGATGCTAGATTTGAACTTGAGCTCTTCCTGCCTCAGCCTCCTGAGCTGGTGGGATTACAGGTGTGCACCACCGCACCCAGCTCCTTCACTCATTTTAGTGGACATTTGTTTGTTTGTAGCCCCTCTTCTAGTAAGAGTCAAAGCAGAAAACCAGTATGGAAAAACAAAGAGAAGAGCTTGATAATATAGCTCAAGCCCCTAGATAGACCCAGCCCTGCCTGGAGCTGGAATCCCAACCCCAAACTTTACTGATAGTTCATTTGTGCAAATGAGTTAAGTTCCTTTTTTGTGTGAGCTAATTCAGACCGAGTTTCTTCCACTTGGAAGCAAAAGGACCTTTTCTGATACATACAGCACTTTGTTATTCACAAGCTTTTACCATGACTGATATATCTGGGCACTAAAAATGTCTATTACATTCTATCCTCCCTATCAGGGATACTATTACCATCCTGTTTTATGGAAAAACTAAACAAACTGAGGCTCAGCAACTCCTCAGAGTCCAGTGATTGGTAAATCAGAGTATAGATTTCCATGTAGGACTTGTACCACCAAGCCCAATGTTTTCTCTCATCTCTTGTCTCTTTTTCTCCATTTCTTCACCTATCACTTTCCTTCCAATTCCATGCCATCCAGTTACCTGACTCCAAGTAACATCCTTGCACAAAAGTCTGGGTTAGGTAGTATAGGGCCAGTCCTATCTTCTGAAACAGATCACTTTGCCTTGAATGTAATTCACTGGACAAAGTGATTATTATTCATCTACATAAGAAGTTATTTTCATGGGGAGGATTGGGAGAGAGTTTTTTTTAAAGCAGAGACCATTTTTTATTTACTTTTATTGTAATGGGTTCTGGCAACAAATGTGTAGAGAATGAGACAGTTGACAAAGCAAAACACACAAATGAGAAAGCCTTCCAGCAAGATGGCAGTAAAAAATGGTAGAATCCTGACAACCATAATGATTTGTTAAAAGAACAAATAAGACAGAGTTTCCCAAAGTGAGTTCTATGGACCATTAATCTCTTGAGAAACATCTCAAGGTGTTTCATCACGGGAAGAGGGTGTTATTGTCAAATAACCATCAGGCAGCTGCCTATTCTACCTCTTCTAGAGGACTCACTGACAAATCCTGCAGTAAAGAAACCCATTTAACTTGAAGTTTTCCAAATTTATTTTACCAGGGACATGGGTGTATAGAGTTATACGGTGCAAGCAAGAGAAATCAATTCTGGCTAACTTAAAAGGGGAAAAAATGGAATTTATTGGAAGTGAATACAAAGGCTTGTAGAATTATAAGACCTTTTAAAAATTATTTTAATTTGTCTCAACAAGCATTCCATGTTAGTATACTAATATACGTATATATAAATATGCACATATTCATATATTCACCTCATTCTTTCAAATTGCTCAGTGGTATTGTATTGATGAGTATCAGTTATCCTTTGCTGTGAAACAGATCACCTCAAACTCAGTGGCTTAAAAAGGTCCCCTACACATTTCTTCTCAAATGAGAAAGAGCTCTGTGATCAGTTGGCAGGTAAGGTGGTGGCCAGATGGTCTAGGTCAGATTCATCTATCTTCTGGAGGTTGCCAGGCTACCAACTAATATGCTTCAGTTCTTCAAATGGCCTCTCATCCTCTAGAAGGCTGGCATTTGCATGGAAGTGTCATGGTTCCAAGCACAGCAAGAGAACAGACCCAAAATGCAAGGGCCTTTCAAGTCTCTGCTCTGTATCAAGTATGGTTAATATCCCACTAGCCAGAGGAAGTCACATAGCTAAACTAAATTGAAGGAATGGAGAAACAGACTCCAGCTTTTGCCAGGGCTACGGCGACATCATCCTTGAAGGGTCATAAATTTATGTAGAGGAAGAATTTATGACTCAACTTACAACCTACCACAGGATAAATCACATTTTCCCCTTTCCTTCCTCCTTCATTCCTTTCTTTCTTGGTACCTTATTAAATATAGGGGTGCTCTACCCCTGAAACAACACATTCCTAGTTCTTTTATTTATTTTGAGACAGGGTCTTTCTAAGTTGCCAAGGCTAACCTCAAACATACCTTCCTCCTGCCTCAGACTCTCGAATTGCTGGGTTACAAGCATGAACCACTGCACCCAGCTATAATTTTTTTTTTTTTGCTTTCATTTCTCTATTTTTGGACATTTGGATTGCTTCCAACTCTTCACTGTTTATTACAAGAAGTGTTAAAGCAAGCCTCTTTTACATACTTCTTTATACATACTTGGAATTGTTTTGATAGATTCCGAACTGAAATTGCCAAGTCAAAAAGTACAAGCTTGGGCTGAGGCTGTGGCTCAGTGGTAGAGCGCTTGCCTAGCATGTGTGAGGCACTGGGTTCGAATCTCAGTACCACATATAAATAAATGAGTAAATAAAGGTTCTTACATCTAAAAACATATTTTTTTAAAAAAAGCACAAGCTTTTCATATTTTGATAGCTACTTATTTATACTGCCACCCAGAAGAGAGATCCCAATTCCCTGAGTCTTCTCAATCACAGCAATATCTAATATTGATATTCGTTCATATATTCCTCCCACGCTCCCCCTCCATAACCCACTATGAGTCAGTTACCTTATATCAAATACAATCATTTGGGATATAAAAGCTGTCCAATTTAATTTTTCATTTGCATTTAATTTTGTCACTAGTGATGTAACATCATTTTTACAAGTCATATGTAGGTCTTTTATGGATAACTTATTCAAGTTCTTTATTATACTTGTTGCCTTGTCTTATTGATTTGTGAAAACATTCCATATATTCTTTGTAAATAGTTTCTATGAAATGTGTCTTTTGTCTTTTATCTATTGATAGCATCTGTCATTTTATAGAAGTTTGACAAATTTACCTGCATAAAAAATGAAAATCATTTTTTTCTGTAGGTCCTGAGTTAGGTATTGTCTTCCATGTCCATCCTTACTAACTAATGATGTCCATCACATTACACCATCCTTACTAACCCCACACCCCCTCCCTTCCCCTCCCTCTCTGCCCTATCTAGAGTTCGTCTATTCCTCCCACGCTCCCTGTTCATAACCCACTATGAGTCAGTTACCTTATATCAGATAAAACATTCAGCATTTGTTTTTTGGGTATTGGCTAACTTCACTTAGCATTATCTTCTCATTATCTCCAACCATTTACCTACAAATGCCATGATTTTATTCTCTTTTATTGCTGAGTAATATTCCATTGTGTATATATGCCACATTTTTTTAATCCATTCATCTACTGAAGGGCATCTAGATTGGTTCCATAGTTTAGCTATTGTGAATTGTGCTGCTATAAACATTGATGTGGTTGTGTCCCTGTAATATGTTGTTTTTAAGTCCTTTGGGTATAGACCAAGGAGAGGGATAGCTAGGTCAAATGTTGGTTCCATTCCCAGTTTTCCAAGGAATCTCCATACTGCTTTCCATATTGGCTGCACCAATTTTAAGTCCCAACAAGGTATGAGTGTACCTTTTTCCCCACATCCTCGCCAACACTTATTGTTGTTTGTCTTCATAATGGCTGCTATTCTGACTGGAGTGAGATGAAATCTTAGAGAAGTTTTGATTTGTATTTCTCTGATTGCTAGAAATGATGAACATTTTTCATATATTTACTGATTAATTGTATATCCTCTTTGATTGGGTTATTTGCTTTTTTTGGTGTTTAGCTTTGTATACCCTAGAGACTAATGCTCTACCTGATGTGTGAGAGAAAAAAAAATTTGCTCCCAAGATGTAGGCTCTCTATTCACCTCATAGATTGTTTCTTTTGCTGAGAAGAAACTTTTTAGTTTGAATACATCCCATTTATTAATTCTTGGTTTTAATTCTTGCGCTATAGGAGTCTTATTAAGGAATTTGGAGCCTAACCTGACATGATGAAAATTAGAGCATACTTTTTCTTCTATTAGACACAGAGTCTTTGGTTTAATTCCTAGGTCCTTGATCCACTTTGAGTTGAGTTTTGTGCATGGTGAGAGATAGGGGTTTAATTTCATTTTGTTGCATATGGATTTCCAGTTTTCCCAGCACCATTTGTTAAAGAGGCTATCTTTTCTCCAATGCATGTTTTTGGCACCTTTGTTTAATATAATTGTAATTTTGTTGGTTAGTGTCTGCATCCTCTATTCTGTACCCATTGGTCTACCAGTCTGTTTTGGTGCCAATGTTTTTGTTACTATTGCTCTGTAGTATAGTTTAAGTTCTGGTATAGTGATGCCACTTGCTTCATTCTTCCTGCTAATTATTGCTTTATCTATTCTGGGTCTCTTATTTCTCCAGATGAATTTCATGATTACTTTTTCTATTTCTATGAGGAATGCCATTGAGATTTAGATTGGAATTGCATTAAATCTGTATAGTGCTTTAGGTAGTATGAGCATTTTGATAATATTAATTCTGCCTATTCAAGAGCAGGGTAGATATTTCCGTCTTCTAAGGTCTTCTTTGATTTCTTTCTTTAGGGTTCTTGTAGTTTTCATTGTATAGATCTTTCACCTCTTTTGTTAAGTTGATTCCCAAGTATTTTATTTTACTTTTTTTAGGCTATTGTAAATGGGGTAGTTTTCCTCATTTCCCTTTCAGAGGATTTGTCACTGATATACAGATTTGATTTATGGGTGTTGATTTTATATCCTGCTACTTTACTGAATTCATTTACTAGTTCTAGAAGTTTTCTGGTGGAGCTTTTAGGGTCTTCTAGGTATAGAATCATATCATCAACAAATAGTGCTAATTTAAGTTCTTCTTTTCCTATATGTATCCCTTTAATTTCTTTCATCTGTCTAATTGCTCCGGCCAGTGTTTCAAGACCTATGTTAAATAGAAGTGGTGAAAGAGGGTATCCCTGTCTTGTTCCAGTTTTTAGAGGAAATGCCTTCAATTTTTATCCATTTAGAATGATGTTGGCCTGGGGCTTATCATAGATAACCTTTACAATGTTGAGATATGTTCTTGTTATCCCTAGTTTTCTGGTGTTTTGAACATGAAAGGGTGCTATATTTTGTCAAATGCTTTTTCTGCATCTATCAAGATAATCATATGATTCTTATCTTTGAGTCTATTGATGTGATGAATTACATTTATTGATTTCCATATGTTGAACCAACCTTTCATCCCTGGGATGAATCCCACTTGATAAAGGCACACTATCTTTTTGATATGTTTTTGTATTAGATTTGCCAGAATTTTATAGAGAATTTTTGCATCTATGCTCATTAGAGATATTGGTCTGAAGTTTTCTTTCTTTGATGTGTCTTTGCCTGGTTTTGGAATCAGGGTGATGTTGGCCTTATAGAATGAGTTTGGAATTGCTGCCTTTTTTTCTATTTCCTGAAATAAATTGAAGAGTATTGATATTAATTCTTCTTTAAAGATCTTGTAGAACTCTGCCCTGTATCCATCCGGTCCTGGGTTTTTCTTGGTTGGTAGACTTCTGATGGCATTCTCTCCTTATTCTGTATGTTGGGCATTTTTATTATAATGTGCCTTGGTGTGGATCTGTTGTGATTTTTTACATTCAGCATCCTGTAGGCTTCTTGAATTTGGATTTCCAATTCATTCTTCATGTTTGGAAAGTTTTCTGATATTATTTCATTTGATAGATTTTTCATTTTTCCAATATCATCACTTGATATTGGTCTGTTTAAATTGTGTATATCATCTTTATTCAATCTGGACAAATCATATGGCTTAAGAAATTTGTCGATGCCTTCCATGTGTTCTATTTTATTGGAGTATAAGTTTTCAAAATAATTTCTAATTATCCTCTCTATTTCTGTAGTGTCTATTGTGATTTTACCTTTTTTCATCATTTATGCTGGTAATTTGAGTTTTCTCTCCTCTTCATTAGCATAGCTAAGGATCTGTCAATTTTATTTATTTTTTAAAGAACCAACTTTGTTTTATCAATTTTTTCAATTGTTTCTTTGGTTTTAATTTCATTGATTTCAGCTCTAATTTTAATTATTTCTTGCCTTCTACTGCTTTTGCTGTTGATTTGTTCTTTTTCTAGGGCTTTAAGATGTAATGTGAGGTCATTTATTTGTTGAGTTTTTCTTCTTTTAAAGATTGAACTCCATGCAATGAACTTTCCTCTCTTGTTACTGCTTTCATAGTGTCCCAGAGATTTCAACATATTGTGTCTATGTTCTCATTTACCTCTAAGAATTTTTTAATCTCCTCCTTGATGTCTTTTGCAACCCGTTATTCATTCAGTGGCATATTGTTTAGTCTCCAGGTGTTGGAGTAATTTTTATTTTTTATTTTGTCATTGATTTCCAACTTTATTCCATTATGATCTGATGAAATGCAGAGTAGTATCTCTACTTTTTGTATTTGCTAAGAGTTGCTTGTGGCATTTTATATGGTCTATTTTAGAGAAGGATCCATGTGCTGCTGAGAAGAAAGTATCTGCTTATGCAGGTTGAAATATTCTATATATGTCAGATAAGTCAAAGTTATTAATTATATTATTGAGATCTATAGTTTCTTTATTCATCTTTTGTTTGGAAGATCTATCCAGTGGTGAGAGAGGTGTATTAAAGTCACCCAATATTATTGTGTTGTGGTCAATTTGACTTTTGAACTTGAGAAGAATTTGTTTGATGAACATAGATGCTCCATTGTTTGGTGAATATATATTTATGATTGTTATGTCTTATTGGTGTATGGTTCCCTTGAGCATCTGTAATGTCCATCTTTATTCCTTTTGATTAACTTTGGCTTTAAGTCTACTTTATTTGATATGAGTATGGAAACCCCTGCTTGCTTCCACAGTCCATGTGAGTGGTATGATTTTTCCCAACCTTTCACTTTCAGTCTGTGTATGTCTTTTCCTATCAGATGAGTCTCCTGAAGGCAGCATATTGTTGTGACTCTTTTTTAATCTAATCTGCTAGCCTATGTCTTTTGATTGGTGAGTGTAAGCCATTAACATTCAGGGTTATTATTGAGACATGGTTTGTATTCCCAGCCATATTTGTTTATTTTTGTTATTTAATTTGACTTGATTTTCTTCTTTGATTAGTTTTTCCTTTAGGGTACTACCTCCCTCTGCTGATTTTCATTGTTGTTTTTCATTTCCTCTTCATGGAATATTTTTCCAAGTATGTTTTGTAGTGCCGGTTTTCTAGCTATAAATTCTTTTGACTGTTGTTTATCATGGAAGGTTTTTATTTCATCATCAAATCTAAAGCTTAATTTTTCTGGATACAAGATTCTTGGTTGGCATCCATTTTCTTTCAGAGCTTGATATGTGTTGTTCCAGGATCTTCTAGCTTTCAGGGTCTGTGTTGAAAAATCTGCCATTATCCTAATTGCTTTTCATCTATATGTAATCTGATTCCTTTCTCTTGTGACTTTTAAAATTCTCTCCTTATTCTGTATGTTGGGCATTTTTATTATAATGTGCCTTGGTGTGGATCTGTTGTGATTTTTTTACATTCAGCATCCTGTAGGCTTCTTGAATTTGGATTTCCAATTCATTCTTCATGTTTGGAAAGTTTTCTGATATTATTTCATTTAATAGATTGTTCATTTCTTTGGTTCAGACCTCTATGCCTTCCTCTATCCCAATAACTCTTAAATTTGGTCTTTTCATGCAACCCCATATTTCTTGAATATTATGCTTATGGTTTCTTACCATTATCATTGTGTGGTCTACATTCAAGATTATATACTGTGTTTTCATTGTCTGATGTTCTGTCTTCCAAGAGATCTACTCTGTTGGTGATGCTTTTATTTAAGCTTTTAATTTGGTTTATTGTTTCTTTCATTTCAAGGATTTCTGTTTGGTTTTTTTTTCTTTTCTTTTTATAATCTCTATCTCCATCTTGAGGTGATCTTTTGCCTCCTGTATTTATTTATGTAGCTCCTTGTCAAAGTGATCTTTCACTGCCTGTATTTGCTCTCTTATATCATCCTTGAGTTTTCAGAACATTTTAACCATGTTCATCCTGAACTCCTTATCTGTAATTTCTTCTTCTGTGGCTGCAAAGGATTCTAATAATGTGGTGTCTTGATTTGTTTGGGGCACTTTCTTCCATTGTCTTTTCATGTTGCTCATGTGTCTTCCTTTCCAGCTCTCTGGGTCCAGGGTGTCATTGTTTTTACCCTATAGGTGGTAGTGCTCTTGTAGGGTTCCAAGACCTCTCCTGGTCAGCTGGAGATCCAGTCTGGGAGCTGACCCCACCAAATATGGTGTGGAAGGTGAGCCAAGATGGAGGCAGTCTGCTTCCAGTGCCTGGGTGTCTGGTGGGGTGGAGGGAACTGGGTGATGGCATTGTGCTGTGGGTAGGTAGCAGTTGAGTGACCTGTGTGGGGGCAGAGCAAAGTCTGGGAGATCTGGCATGGTACTGATAGGTGATTATGCTAAGGCGCTTGTGAGCCCTGCATTTGCTGGAACTTCGAGCTTTGGGTGTCAGGAGCCAGGAATCCGAAGTCCTGCTCTAATGCTGAGGCCTGGAGCCCTGCATGGGGTCACAGCACTGGTGATTTCTGTGGAGAGCAGCTGTATAGACGTCCTCTAACACTTTCAGGGATGCACTATTCAAAATAGATGACACCTGGATCATGGAGTGACACAGAATGCTGCCTCCCTCTGGCCCGCCATCTTCATTCTCCCCCAGTCCTTTTTATTATTATTATTATTTTTTTTTTAAATTTTGAAACCAGGTCTTGCTAAGTTGCTGAGGCTGGCCACAATCTGGTGATCCTCTTGCCTCAAGTCGCTGGGATTACAGCCATCACACATAACTCAGACTGTTTTTCTTATAACAGTCTTTTACACTTTTGTTCATTTTTACATTGAGTTTCTTAATTCATCTGGAGTATTTTTCTCCCTTCTTGTGGCCTCCTTCACCCTATGTGGTGCCCCAGACTTGGGCCCTGGACTTTTGCCCTTTCCCATTGCTAATGAGTCCTGGAAGGAGAAAACCAAATAGTGAAGCTCTGGGTAACACTGGGTCCCAGAGGAAGAAGATAATCAGTGAACACTGAGTTGTTGTTTTCCCAGTGAAAATGAATTTCAGACTTTTTACAACTTTTTTCCTGACTGTCCAAACTAACACATTCTGCCTCAGTCTCCAATGATTAACTCACCCTCATTGTAACTATAAAACTCAAACTCTTTCTGTAACTGGTGGCCATTTTTCTACTCAGAAAATGAGCCCCTCTGGTGCCTGATTGATTGCCTCCACTGCAGAATAAAGGAAAGCTTGCTGATCTGTTTGAAGTCTGCTTCTGTCCCTGTTATTTGTATTTTTATAAGAGTGCTGAAACCATATAGTCGGTTGCTTTTGCTTCCACTATTGCTCTGGGCCCAAGATGAAGCAGGGCACCATGTTGGAACGACAGGGTAAAAGAAAGCAGCTCACCTCCTGGTGCCCAGGAAAGAAAGAGGAAGCGGGTAAGGAGCAGCAGGTCACCCCCAACAGTGACCCACCTTCTCCAGCCACACCTGCCTGCTTACAGTACCAGCCAGCTAGTCCATTCAAACTAGGAAGAAACAACTAGGTTACAGCTCTTAAATTCCAATCACTTTACCTCCAAACATCCCTGTATTAACACAGGATCTTTTGGGGCACACCTTCTATCCAAACCATAACACTAAATTCTGCCATGTATAACGATCTGTGAATTTTCAGGAATCTTAGGGAAGTCTCTCCCAGGTGTGGAAGGTTCAGGTAATCTTATTTCCAACTCATGAGGCCTAGAGACCTCACTGACATATTGGCTATAAAAGGCTACGATTATTTACTGTGTACTTAAGCTCCATGTCATGCAATGTGACCCTATTGCCAAATAATCTTTACCAAAAAAGTAGTTATTTTTCTCATCATTTGGTGGCTGTTTAAATGAGTCTCAGAGGTCCTGAAATTTGCTCAGGGACTGTGGTGAGCCGTTCTAATTAGACCGTGGCCGCCATTAGAAGATGGCGCCGGCTTCCACTGTGGCCTGTGATAAACAACTCCTAATATGGAGAATTGGCACGCAATCCCTTACCACCCTATGAGAAAGGTCCACATGGCAGCTTAAGATTGGTATGCTGGAGGCTTTATTAGGCTGTGCTTGGGCACTTGGCGACGGGTCACTAGAAGATGATACATGAATCAAGGCCTGAATAAACTGCTGAAAGAAGAATCCTGTGTCGTGTTTTCCCTTGCCGGCGAGGGGTCGCGGCAATTGGTGGCCCGGATGGGAAATTATATTCCTCGAACCCAGGATCCAGAACTTTCAGCAGTCAGGGTGGTGCACCAGTAAGTTCCCAGGTAAGTGGGAATCCGCAAGTAAGTAGCGGGACGCTCCTCTGTAGAAAAGGAGAGAGCGGGG
>NW_026000221.1:30461254-30464921 GCF_001458135.2 Marmota marmota marmota | reverse complement strand
TTTAGGGATTGTGTTGCCAACTCAAATCTTGTCATTACTATCAGGCTACCTGTGTTATCCTACTTCTCGCCGTCATCACGATGCAGGATGCGAGGCAAGGCACTGCACTTGAGTGATCCCTCAACGGACCTCAAGGAAAGCATGTCCTATTGCATGCGGGTTTGACGTCCACGCCCCGCCCTACGAAAAAAGGCGTCGGCTGATATGGGACCAGGTCTAGGGAAGGGCCCTCCTTAGGACTGAACCATACATTGCAGCCACTTCTGCACAGTGGGATAGGACCTCTACTTTCGCCTGCATTGTTTTATAAAACAGAAGGGGGAACTGTGGTGAGCCGTTCTAATTAGACCGTGGCCGCCATTAGAAGATGGCGCCGGCTTCCACTGTGGCCTGTGATAAACAACTCCTAATATGGAGAATTGGCACGCAATCCCTTACCACCCTATGAGAAAGGTCCACATGGCAGCTTAAGATTGGTATGCTGGAGGCTTTATTAGGCTGTGCTTGGGCGCTCGGTGACGGGTCACTAGAAGATGATACATGAATCAAGGCCTGAATAAACTGCTGAAAGAAGAATCCTGTGTCGTGTTTTCCCTTGCCGGCGAGGGGTCGCGGCAAGGGACATTTACCAAGTTAGTAGTAGAGCCAGGATCACACTCAAGCTTGTGGTTCTTAAAGCAATGGTCTTACTTCACTCCCAGGAAAGAGGAAACAGCAGTAGGGACTGGTTTAAGGATTAATGTGGTGGTCAAACTGCTGTGGGAGCCCAGGGAAGGGAGAAGGCAGATCTGCCCCAGGGTAAAGTGGCCTCCTCTGTTCTGAGCATGTATGTAACAGCACTATACCTCCTGACGGGGAAGCAAAATCAGCCCCTTTCACACAGCAAAGGAAGAAACCCAGACACCAAATAACAACAATAACCATGGTAATGATAGTTTTTACTTCCACTTTAAAAATGTATCCAAAGATTTATTTTTCTTTCTTTCTTTCTTTTTTTAATAGCAGATTTGGTTTCTCAGTTATGCCTCCCTTGGGCAAGTTTAAAATATCTGTGCTCCTGAGAACACCCAGCAGGGGGAGGCTGCTGAGATGTGTTGAGCAGAGGAAGAAAATGGACCAAGGATTTGAAGTATCCTGGCAATAGTTCCCCAAGTGGGTAATAGTAACATTATAGCTCCTGTGAACTGAACACTTAACTGTGTGTTGTGTAACATGCTATATACTTTCTACATATTCACTGAATCCTTGCCACAGGCATATGATGTAGAAGCTACTTTTTTTTGAGATGGGATTTTGCTAGGTTCTTGCCTAGGCTGGTCTCAAACTCCTGGGCTCAAGCAATCCTCAGCCTACTGCCGAGAATACAGGCCCATGCCACCGTGACCAGCTTAGAAGTACTATTATCCCCCTTACATATGAAGAAATGGAGGACCAAAGAAGTTAAGTCTTGGACAAAGTCCCCTTTCCTCGCATGGTAAGAGGTGGAACAATGTAGTAGTCTGCTCTGATTGCCCATAACAAAACACCACAGACTGAGGGGCTTAAACAGCAGAAATTTATTTTCTTTCTTTTTTTTTTTTTTTAATATTTATTTATTTAGTTAGTTATTGGCAGACACAACATCTTTGTTTGTATGTGGTGCTGAGGATCGAACCCGGGCCGCACGCATGACAGGCGAGCGCGCTACCACTTGAGCCACATCCCCAGCCCCCAGAAATTTATTTTCTTACAGTTTCAGGAAGCTAAAAGTCCAAGATCAAGGTGCCTTCAGGGTTAGTTTTTCTTTCTGGCTTGTAAATTTCCTGGCTTTGTCATTGTGTCCTCACATGACCCATTCTCTGTATGCACCTGGAAGGGGCAGTGAAATTTGGTCTCTCTCTCTCTTTTCACAAGGACACCAGACCTAGCCAATTAGGCCTCCACTCCTAAGACCTGGTTCAACCTTGGTTACTGCTTTAACAAACCCTATCTCCAAATAGTGAGATGGGGGGTTAGAGCTTCAACATAAGAATCTGAAGGTAACATAATTCAGTCCGTAACAAACAAGGATTTGACTCTTCAGGTTGATTCCCCCGCTAGCCACTCAACAGCTAATGGGGAGGGGGAGGTGTATGCCTGCCAGATTTTGTTTCCCTGTTTTTGTACATACAGACAACAGTGACCGTACAGTTTGTGTCCCCTATCTAACCTGCCACCAGCTTTCCTGGTGAGCAATCTTCAGCTGGAAAGCCTGCCTAGGGAGGACCCTCAATCCCTCTCATAGGGGCCTACCAGCTCTAGCAAGTGTCATTTCACCAGCTCCAAAGGAGAGTGAGCAGTGATTGCTGCTAATTAGCAGCAATTAGCTGTGGCACCAAAGGAAAGAGGGGGGGGGGGTCTTTATGGCTAAATGAAGAGGCAATTAGTAGACAAGAAAAGAGATAAATGCTGGCCTGATTCTTACTTCCTCAATCATTGCAGTTGTTTTTCAGTCCTTGAAAGCGTCATTGCCCCATAAGAGCGACAGTTATCTCCTGACGGGCCATGTCTCTCTTAGCATCAGTTGGGAGCTAGAGAAGAGCTCTGTTCTTACAGGCAGAAGATCTTGGTTCCAGCTTGTGCCTGGATTCCTTGTGTATCCCTGGGTGAGTCTTCTCATTCTGCCCATTTTCTTATACATCAAACAGGTTCAATGGGTTCAACTAGATTACTGCATTCCTCAAATGCAGGTTGAAAGTCAGTTGAGGATGATGATATAAATGTAAGGACCCAAGTCCAGCATTAAAACTAGCATAAAAAAAAAAAAAAAAAACTAGCATAAGATACAACTGACAGTATCAGTATCAGAAAATGAAAGACAAGTTGGGTTTTAGTTAAACTTTTTCCTTTATTGAAATGTGTACATGAATGCATGCTGCGGCATGTGGGGGAGCGTGTACACACTGGGCTACAATGTAAAAAGTACTCCCTGCTGTGAGCTGTGGTTCAAAAAGTCGGAGAGTTACAGCAATAAATGTTCCCTGAGGGTTATTCCTGCCCTGTGGTCCAAGAATTTGCTTCCATGAGGTCGGGCTGCGTTTCCCATCACTGGAACAAACTGGTCTGCAAGAGGCAAATTATAGGACAATACAGCAGCAGAGAGTTATTTGGTCACATTCTCCCTTCACAGTCCACTTCTCACATACTCCCAAGTCACAGGGAAGAGACAACTGGCAGATTTGGCTCCAATTCATAGGCAAGAGTGCTAAGATGCAGCCTTTCACCAAGCGACCCCCACCAGGGTCCATTACTCCTCTGGGGAAAGGCTGCTTCCCCACCCCAACCCCATCAAGCCGTCCAAATGGCTCTGACAGTTCTTGCTGAGCCAGTTCTCACAGGAAAAGACTCTTTATGCTAGAGAAGCAAAAGGGAGCAGCTAAGGAAAAAGGAACTCTGGAAAACCCAGAAGTCTCTCTATCGACTGTGAAAATTTTTCAAGTGGCTGGTTCAATTATAAATTGCAACTATTTTTCCAGAGGGCAACCTAGTAACGCTGCACGCTCTTTGTCCCAGTGATTCTGCTTCAATGAATTTCTCCTGAGGAAATTATAGAGCAAAAATACAGAAGCAAAACCAATCAAAACGTAGAAACAGCTGCTAGTGGTCCAAGACTCTCATCCATGCAAGGACAAAAAAAAAAAAAAAAGAG
>NW_026000221.1:30423675-30460155 GCF_001458135.2 Marmota marmota marmota | reverse complement strand
GCCCTGGGCCGCATGCCAACCACTTCTCTGCTCCGGTGACCGCGCTGCTGGCCGCGCTCATGGCGCTACTGGCACTGGCCACGGTGCTGGGCAACGCGCTGGTCGTGGTGGCCTTCGCTGTGGACCGCAGCCTGCGCTCCCGCAGCAACTTCTTCTTCCTCAACTTGGCCGTCGCGGACTTGCTGGTGGGTGAGTGTGGCCCCAGGGGCTGGAGGTGCCCTGGAGGAGGTAGGAGGTATCCCAACATTCAGACATCTCCCTGGGGAAGTGGGGCACTGTGGGACACGGAGACAGGGCTAGAACGGGTCGCCAGGCTGTTTACCCTCGCTCGCTCACCGCCTCGCTTCGCCCACAGGCGGCTTCTGCATCCCACTGTACATCCCCTACATCCTGACCGGAGAGTGGAAGTTCGGGAAGGGACTGTGTAAACTGTGGCTGGTGACGGATTACCTGGTGTGCACCGCCTCGGTATTCAACATCGTCCTCATCAGCTACGACAGGTTCATCTCTGTCACCAGGGCGGTAAGTAGGAGGGAGACTTGACCTAGACCTGTACGAGGTGGGGTGGGATGGTGGCCAGGTGGATGGAGGCTGGGTGGTTGGAGTTGCTGAAACCTCTTGCATACCACTTCCATGTGTTCTCAGGACCCCACTATCCAAAAGGAAAAAGAAAAAGATGCCAAGACAAAATTACAAATACTGTCTTCTGTTTTTAATACTTAAATTTGACAAAGAAGATGCAGTGCAGGGCCCCAGTGGTAGAGCACCTGTAGTTCCAACTGCTTGGAAGGCTGAAGCTGGGGCTGGCCACTTGAGCCCAGGAGTTCAAGGTCAGCTTGGGCAACAGAGCAAGATCCAGGCTAACACAAACAAACAAACAAAAAACACATACAACTTAATTGCATCTTTCTCAGGATTTATTTTTATAATCACATGGTATAATACAGATGTGGTTATGAATGTTGTCAGAAAATGGGATGGAAATCTTAAGTCCTGTTATGGCACCTTTATCTTTCCTCCCAGTCAGTATCCTCTTTCTGTACATAGACTCACTTTGAGTTCACACAGGCCCCTGTTTAGTTGTCTGCTCCTCCTTGGTTATCCTCTTCAAATAGCAGCGCTGACACTCTCTTCCTTCTTCCCTACTATACTCAGGCTTATCACCACCTGACATTCTATTAGGTCTGTCTGTCTCACAAACTAAGTTCCCAGAAGAGGCAGAGCTGTTTCTCAGCCCTGTGTTTCCAAAGCCAGAAACAATACTAGACATATTTTTGGATATAATTCTAATTAAGTACCAGAAGCTGTGGCACACACCCATAATCCCAGTGGCACCAGAGGGTGAGGCAGGAGGATCACAAGTTCAAACCCAGCCTCAGCAAAAGTGAGGCCCTAAGCAACTCAATGAGACCCTGTCTCTAAATGAAATACAAAATAGGGCTGGGGATGTGACTCAGTGGTTGAGTGCCCTGAGTTCAAACCCCAGTACAGGCCCCCCCCCAAAAAAAAAAATTCTGATTAAGTAACCTCAACTGGAGATAAGATCAAAAGTCCAAGTTCAAGGCCCAGTAGAAAAGGATATGCGTGCTAAAGAGGCTTCTTGCCCTCACCAGTTAATTGTTAATGACTGTCTCCCCCAGAACAGTGCTAGGTGGAGAGGGTCCACTTGCTACCTCAGTGTTTTAAGGGCTAACAGCAACAGAATGGGTTCACATGAGCAATCACAAGTGTAAATTCACTCATCACAGTGCTAAATTTTTAGGCTGACTCAGGAGTCAGGAGAGCTGAGTTCCAATCTTACACTTCCACAATGTGTGACCTTGAGCACATCCTTGTACCTCTTGCCTCTTTTCCTATCAGAAAATGAGGGGTTAAAAGCCTTTTGACTCCAGTTTCTATGATGGCTAATTCATATGGTCCTTTCTTCCCTGGAAGATAAGTAGAAACTAAAGTTTACCCCCATTTTGCAGATGGGATGATAAGACTCATATAAATTAATCAGCAAGGGCAGAGGTGAGTATTAAATGAGATAGAAGTGAACAGGAACTTTCCTTTGAACTAAAAAAAAACTTTTATCTTTTATGTAAGTAATCCATGCTCACTACAGAAAAATTAGAACACAGAAACAAGCTCTGGGCTTCTCAATACCTACAATGCCTCATCATGGTCTAAGAAATCCACCCTCCATGCTTTCATCCCCTTATCCCCCAGCCCCCCATCTCCAAGTCCTCACTATGGCACCCACGCAATTTGCTTCATTTATTGCTGCAGTTCTCAATCTATTTTTTAATTGAATTGGCTTTGAGGAGGGTTCAGGTATTGGCATTTTTTAAAAATAGCTTTGGGTGGTTATAAGGCACAGCTGAGAATAAAAACCACTGGCTTTCATGATTGTTCCAGCCCAGCTCTTCCTTGTCTCCCATTCCTACTATTGCTTCTTCTGTTCCCACTGTATTTGGCTAAAATAATTTCCTAAGTATAAATATTGCCCAAAGTGGCATTTTCTAACTTTCCAGGAACACATCACTTGGGTTCACTCCCTTGAGATCCTCTATTGGTAATTAGTTTCCCTTTGCTCTCAGTGCAAGGCTTGTGCATATTACAGGTATAGGAAGTGAAACTGCCTAATAGTATTAAATATTTTGCACTGACCCATATAGAAAGCCAAGTGTTTTGCTCCAGTGACACACTTCAGAAGTGTCTGCAGCGTGGCAGTGCAGTTGGGGGAAAACTTCAATCTCCCAAATCTTCAAAGCACCTTTCATTTCCCCAGTTGGCTCTCACCTTCTCATAACATTTTCTGCAAACCAAAGATCAAAATTTTTTATTTCATGCTCCTGCCTTTGCAGGTATTTTTACACCCAATGATAATGTTAACTAATATTTAGGGTTTTATTTTAAGCCAGACACTGTTCTAAGAACTTTATCTGAATTATATTCAAGCGCTTGACATGCATTGGGTCATGAAAATCCTATAGTCTAGGGAAAAATACTGCCCGATTTTACATTTGAAGAAACTGAGACACATAGAGGTTAAGTAAATTGCCTAGAACAAACAGCTCTCCAAGTGACAGCATTTGAATCCAAGTTGGTTGACTCCAGACTCTGCTCTTGGTCATTGAGACATAGAGCCACCTCCAGGAACTGCAGGGGAGACTAAATGGGTCATGAGTAAAAATGTGGAATGAGCCAGGTGGTGCACGCCTATAATCACAGTGGCTCCAGAGGCAGAGACAGGATTGCAACTTTTTTTTTTTTGAGGATTTTTTTTATTGGTTGTTCAAAACATTACAAAGCTCATGACATATCATCTTCCATACATTTGATTCAAGTGGGTTATGAACTCCCATTTTTTACCCCAAATACAAGTTGCAGAATCACATCGGTTACACATTGATGCCAGCCTTAGCCGTTAGCAAGATCCTGTCTCAAAATAAAAAATAAAAAGGATACCCCTGGTTTCAATTCCCAGAAAAAATACACACACACACACACACACACACACCCACCCATATACGTATGTCACAAAGTTATGAGATTGTTTAAAAGTTGGAAAAGGAAGTACAATAGCTCAGTTGCAGGACACTATGAATTCACCAGTGATTTCACTTATAAACATTCTGGATGGTATTGAAGACATATGTTTCCACATGTGAGAGAGTAATACTAATGTTCAAAGAGACAGACCTTGACCATCTTCCTACGAGGAAAGCTCTTCACCTATTGCAAGGTGAAGTGGCATAGTACATCTGGAAAGAGTTGGCTGATGCAGAAATAAAACCCCCTTATCCCCCAGACACTGGTCATGTTCACAACTAATCTTCAGCCTCACGACATCTCACTGTACCAGACTGAGTGAGTAAAGCTGCCTCACCACTCCCTCACTGGTCTCTGTTGTTTCCTTCTAGGTGACTTACAGGGCTCAGAAGGGCATGACCAGGAATGCTGTCTTCAAGATGGCACTGGTGTGGGTGGCAGCATTCCTCCTCTATGGGCCTGCCATCATCAGCTGGGAGTATGTGGCCAAAAGAAGCATCCTGCCCCGGGGGGAGTGCTATGCTGAGTTCTTCTACAATTGGTACTTCCTCATGACGGCCTCCATCATTGAATTCTTCACACCCTTTGTCAGTGTCACTTACTTCAACTTGAGCATCTATATCAACATTCAGAAGCGCAACTCTCTGAGGAGTGACTACACTGTCCCCAGCCAAGATGGCTTGGAGATGAACTTCCAGGGGAGAAAAAAGAAGCACATCATATTTTTTGTTAAACCCGCTGAAAGGAGAAGCAAGAAAAGGAAAGACCAGGGCCTCTCTACCAAGCAAAACAGTGTTTCCTTGGATGTGCCTGGGACTCAAGATTTACCGCCTCTGCAGTTAGACCTCAGAACCAAAGCAGCACGGTGTCGGCAGAGCCACTACAGGCCCAGCGAAAGCATCTGCAATGCTGAAAGGCAGGCAGACCTTGCCAACACTGTGGCCAGTCGCCTCCGGCTTTCCCGGGATAAGCGATTGGCCAAGTCATTGGCCATCATTGTGTGTGTATTTGGCCTGTGCTGGGCTCCCTACACTTTGTTCATGATCATCCGAGCAGCCTGTCATGGGACGTGCATCCAGCACTCCCTCTATGAGACATCCTTCTGGCTCCTCTGGCTGAATTCCGCTATCAACCCTATTCTGTACCCACTCTGCCACATGAGTTTCAGAAAAGCGTTTATCAAACTGCTGTGCCCTGGAAAGGCCAAGATCCACCCTCATATGTACATGTGACAGAAATATCTCTTGTGCCAGGTTACCTAACCCCTACACACCACGAAGGAGAGGCAACCACAAACACTTTCCTAAGCCACTGCTATCCACTCCACCTGGGTCTTTGCCACAAGGAAACAAGGAATCCATATAACAAATGAAACAAGTTCCTCCAAATATTTTTTAAATATTGTCTATGAAATTGTCATCAAGGGCTTTGTCTGGCGGGGGGGCGGGGATGTTTAGTTTTGCAGTCTCTAACCCAGGGCTTCATGCAAGCCAGGTAGGGCTTTGTTAATTCAAAAATCTCTGTCCCGGAGTGGGATTGTAGCTCAGTGGTAGAGCGCTTGCCTAGCATGTATGAGGCACTGAGTTTGAGCTTCAGTACCACATATAAATAAATAAGTAAAACAAAGGTTAAAAAATTTTGTTTGTGTGTGTGTGGCACAAATTAAAATTTTAGTTTTATTATTACCAATCTGGATTTTTAAAAAGCTATAGCATACTATTTATGTTTTTGGCATAACAAAATATTATCACTTTTTTCTTTTTTTAATTTTAATTTGTTATATATGAGAGCAGAATGCATTACACATATAGAGCACAATTTTTCGTATCTCTGGTTGTACTCAAACTACAATTTAAAAAAAAAAAAAATTTGCTCTCTGGATCAGCAGCATGGGGATTACCTGAGAGTTTATTAGAATTCTCCGGCTGTACCCCAGACCTGCCGAATCCCAGAATCTGCATTTTTAACAAGCTCCCTGATTGATCTATATGTTTAATAAAGTTTGAGAAGCATTGATCCTAGGAATGTGTAAAAGGATAAAAATGGTTAAGAAAAAAATGTTTTTGTAATACCTATCTCCTGTGGAGTCATCCTACCTAAGGCTTAAAATTACTGAGGCTTAAGTTTGTTAATTTTACCAAATTTTCACACACTATCCTATCAATATATTTTACTTGTTGATAAGGCTAACCAGTTTAAATATGCAACTTTTGTATGAAGTAGCATACGAGAGTATTTCATCACTTTTGTGTATATAAATAAAGACAAGACATGAAAAAGGATAGAACCTAGTTTTACAGAATATACTAGGTTTCATAGCTTACCTTTATAAAAACATACCAGATAAATGCAAATGCAAGAGACTAACTAGGAATATGACTCAGTGGTGGAGTCCTTGCCTAGCATGGACAAAGCCCTGGGTTTGATCCCTAGACCACCACCAAAACAGTTTTAATTAAAAAAAAAAGTTCTCAAATGCTAGATATTATACCTAGTGGCCATGAAGCCTCCAAAGGGTTTGTTTGTTTGGGTACTAGAATTGAACCCAGTGGTACTTTACCATTGATATATATCCCCAGTTCTTCTAACGTTTCCTCAAACGTAATCCTCCTGCCTCAGCCTTCTGAGCTTCTGGAATTACAGGTGTGAGCCACCATACCCAGCTTCACAGTTTCTTTGTATTTGTACTTGGTTCTTTCTGATGAGTGAAAATGGATTTCAGTTACAACTTAATGCTTAGTCATAGGAAGACATTTCTGTCCTTAAGCTAATTAAACACTGTAATGAGTGGTAAAACAGTCTCTAGAGATTTTGGAAGCATTGGCCTAGTTTTGTTGGTACACTGCAGGTAACGTAGAGAAGTGAACAGCAATACGAGATCTAGACCACCCCACTTCCAGATGACTTCTTTTAAATTAACACAAGCTGGGAAGCTTGTCTTTAACATAGGTAACTGAAGTGTGCAGCAAATGTGTAGATAGTGGCACCTGAAATGTGGTCTGCTGTCCATCCCCAGGGCACCCCCATAGGGCCAACCCTAGCAAACAGGAAGGCATCCTTCTCCAGAGATTTCTCCACCCAGAACCTTTCATGGACAATATGTAGTCTGGAATTCCCATCATTAAAGAAAATTTTGTTGAAAAATCCTTTCAAATCGATTCTGCTTGATATAATTACCTTAGGTTCACAGAGATAGCAAATGTAATGGAAAACCCCTACAAAATCAAGTTAAATCCCCTCCCATTGCCTATGATGGTTAGCTTATTCCTTATGGTCTCTCATATTTCTCAGTGGCTCTGAGAATTGCACATGAACTGTTCTACAACTGCTCACCATTCTTCAAATTATTCTACCATGCCTCATCAAGTTAAATGCCTCCTTCCTTCCTCTTTTAGTTGTTCGGATAAGCTTACAATCTATGCAAAGTCATTAATGGCCAGAGTTGTGTTACAGTTCACTCACCTAATGGCCACCAGTCTCAGGGCTTGGGGAACAATCAGAAACATGAATTTCCATGTAAAGAAGCAATTGCTAGTCAGGCACAGTGGCACACATATGTAATCCCAGCACCTGGGGAGGCTGAGGCAAGAGGATTGAAAGTTCAAAACCAATCTCAGCAACTTGATGAGACTGTGTCTCTAAATAAATATAGAAAAAGGCTGGGGATGTGGCTCAGTGGTTAAGTAGTCCCTGGGTTCAATCCCAGGTACCCAAAAAAAAAAAAAAAAAGCAACACACTTTTTGCTTAGACTCTAATCATTGGTTTGCTGACTGGAGACAGGAAAAGGAGGTCAGGAAAGTGCTGTCACAAGAGGCATTGCTCATCCATTCATATCATCTTCCTAGATGTGGCCTCTAGTGACTATCTCCTCATCTTGGGGATTTAATGCCATTCAGCACCAGTTCTCCTCTGTTCTGTGCTTCTATCCATCTGTAAAGGATTTCCCCCACATCCATTAAGGACAGGTATTTTTTATGTAAGATGTAGTAGATATTATTAGAAAAGGGAGATAGACATAAAATAGCCAGGTGTGGTAATGCACACCCACTTCTAATTCCAGCTTCCCAGGAGGCTGAGACAGGAGGATTCCAAGTTTGAGGCCAGCCCGAGCAACTTAGCAAGACCCTGTCTCAAGGGAAAAAAAAAAAAAAAAAAAAAGATGGCTTATGTTGGCTGAGGATGTAGCTCAGGGATGGAGCACTTGCCCAGCATGTGCAAGGCCCTGGGATTAAACCCATAGTGCCAGAAATAAAAATTAAAAACACAAACTTTTTATACTTACACTCTACAGAGAGAAAATCATCAAAGAGCTATAAAAGTTTTTAAATGTCTCTTCAATTTTGCAATATTTATCTCATTGCGCATAGGCAACTTCTATGGGTTACTCTTTTAAATGCCTGGCTCTAGCTATTATAAATAGGACTGGAAGTTGGGCATTCACTTCACAAGAGGTAATGGGAAGTCCATACAACACTCTCCAGAACTCACCCAACCCCCCAACCCCCAAGTCCTTCTTCAGTGCTGTTCTGTCACTATGAATCTGTCTTCATACCAGACTAAAATTGTTTAATCTGTAGACCATATCATGTTCACCCTTAAATTCAGTGCCTAACTATATCTGGCATATGGTAGGTACTTCATTTTTTTCAATAAAGAAACGTATAAATTAAAAATATTAGCAATGCTTTGGTTTTTTTTTTTTCCTTCTTTAAATCTGGTCTCTTTATGTCAACCCAGAAAATCAAAGTTTATACCCTATACTGACATTAGTTTAACTTTGACCCATCTTTTCCAAATGAGTTCAAATTCAGGTATTGAATTATGTCTGTTTTACCTTTCCAGATACATTACAATGAAGATACAAGTAAAATGGACACATCTATCCCTAATTCACAGTCCCTATTATACAGTGTTAATTAATTTAATTTACAGTATGCAATGTAATTAATACTATAATTTAACACTGTAAACTAACACTGCAAAGAACAGAAAAGGTTTGCTGGACCAAGATGTACTACAGGAAGGCTTAACATAGTTGTTAACTTCTAATTTTATAATTTAGTAAACATTTGTTCTGATTTGTAAAATCAAACAAGTTCTAGACATCTGGCAATGGGAGGGCAGATGGTAAGGTGCTGAATGTTGTGGTAAGTTGAAAATCTTTATCAATTAATTGCAATGTCTCCCTTTAAGAGGTGGAGCTTAATTCCCTTTATCCTCTAGTATTGCCTTAATGGCCTTCATAAGGCAAAAAACAACATGTCATTTCCGAGATTAGATCATAAAAGGACACTGTCATTTCCTCCTTGCTCTTTCTCTATGGAATCACTCTGGGAAGGCCAGCCACCAACTTATAAAGACATTGAAGCTGCCCTATGGAAAAGACCAAAATGAGAGGAAATGAAGCTTCTATCAACCATGTGAGTGAATGAAGTAAAAGAGCTTAGAAATCAGACTTTACCAAACCTTTGGATGATGGCAGCCACAGTCAAAATCTTGATGGTAATCTTATAAGACACCTTGATCCAGGACCACCAGCTAAGCTGCTTCTAAATTCCTGATACTGAGAACTATGAGATAAATATTTGTTGTTTGAAGACACTAGGTTTAGGGAAAATTGTTACAAAGTAGATAGCTAATACATGTGATGAGCCTTTGGGGAGTTACATGACTCTTGGTGCCTTAGGAAAAGCAGGGTAAGGCTGGGGAAAAGGTTCAGCAGGAACATAAATGAAATAGTACAAGGTGCCTTGCTCCATAATTTTGTAAGCCAGAGCTCATTGTAAACATGAGATGTATGAAACTCCATAGGCATTCTACTAGTTCTTTTAATCAATCAAGACTGTAAAAAGGGGAAAAAAAGATACAA
This sequence comes from Marmota marmota marmota, assembly GCF_001458135.2. NCBI lineage: Eukaryota > Metazoa > Chordata > Mammalia > Rodentia > Sciuridae > Marmota > Marmota marmota. The sequence goes on along the minus strand of NW_026000221.1, from coordinate 30,450,748 downwards.
GAATTGTTAATAGCAACTTTATTGTTTCACTGGTGCAAAAAAAATCATAATTGTGATGCACTTCCCATTAAATTTACAATAATGAAGGTTATACATAAATTATACAGATCGCAAATTTTCTATTTTATACTATTCAAAACCAAATTATTTTGATAAATATATCCAGAGGACAACATAGGTTCTTAATGGATGGCTGAGTCCAAATATGCAAAATATAGCTTCTGGTTTTGACCATGGTGCTTTAAAATTCTCAAAACATGCATTAATATATTCTAGTTTTAGGGAAAATATTACACATGGCCTTGCATTTAGGGGAAAGCCCAAGCTGAATTACACATACAGTATTCCTTCTAAATTAATCTCAAATTGGACTAGAGAACAAAGAGACAGATACTTTTGGGTTAGTACTCCCAGTAATGAAGAAAATACACAATCAACAATGAAACAAAACAAAAGGAGAGAGCTTCATTAGTAGCCAAGGTAACTGTGTATGTCTTTTTTTTTTTTTTTCCTTCACAGATCACAGAAATTTTAAATAGCAGATCAGTCATGCTACTTGGGATGATCAGACAGACTTGAACATTTATGAAGTGAATAACTTTATTAAGGTCCTGAAGGTGAGTGTCCGGAGGTGCTGGGTAAAAACATCACAGGTAAGAAACGGGAAACCTACCTCAGCATTTCTGAAAGGCACAATCTATGGAAGGGATACCTAGTTTAATAAAACCCTTACTGGATGTACATGGAAAGAAGTATGGTGAGCTGTTTTCTTTTTAAAGGATGAGACCTTCATAAATTGGCCCCTCAGACTCTGGTGATTCCCGCCTCAAACGCAAATGCTCCAATGTATTATGAAAATGTTTGTTAATCTGCTCTGTTTCTTCACTGGACTCAAGATTTGGGAGGTCTTCTCGAATCTTCTGGATAAGCTGGTTCAAAACCTGAATTGTTACCTACGAAAGAGTATGTATAATTTCATGGTCAAACATGTATCACAAAAAATAAGATTTAATAACACCATTTTAAGAAATTTGTATTCTCACCAATTACCTGAGTAATTATGAAAAAAGACAGATGAGAACGTGATTCCTAGTTTGAGCAACAACTATTGGCTAGTCCCAAAAAAACAAAAACAACTTTTAAAATAGAGTAACTTGAACCAGTAAAAAAGAAGGACAAAAACAAAATTTTATTTAACCTACAAATTTGGACCAACAATGTGCTGCTAAAAGGATAATATATTTAGGAATTACTCTAAATTAGTACTTAATGAGAAATCAGCCTACTCTTTGGCAATTTATAGATTCTTTTTTTTGGTACCAGTGATTGAACCCGGAGCACTAAACCACTGAACCACATCTTAGCCTCTCACCCCTACCTTTTTTTGTGTGGTGTTGGGGATTGAACCCAGAACCTTGTATATGTGAGACAAGCACTCTACCAACTGAGCTATCCAGCCAGTCTTTTTTTTTATCCAGCCCAATCCCAGTCTTTTTTGATATTTTGTTTAGAGACAGGATTTCATTGTGGAAAGTTGCTAAGGATGGCTTTGAACTCAAAATACTTCTGCTTCAGCCACCCAAGCCACTGGGATTACAGGCATGTGCCACCACACCCAGCTATTTTTGTTTTTTTTTTCAAATGTATGGGCACTCTACCACTCATCCACAACCCAGTCCTTTTTATTTTTTTGAGACAGGGTCTCACTAATTTGCCAAGGCTGGCCTCAAACTTGAGATCTTCCTGCCTCAGCCTTTTGAGTTGCTGGGATTATAAGCATGCACCAGTGCCCAGCTGTGATAAACTTTTGTTATACATCAAGTCTCATAAGGTGGGAAAGGAAAATACTAGTCCACAAGTAATACTTTATTAGTTCACTTACCGCATCATTTTCCTTTTCATAAAAATAGATATATCTGTTCAGAATTTCTATAAAAAGCTGCACTTGTAGAGAGGGATCCATGCATTGATTTGCTATTTTCAGAGCTTTCTTTAGGCACTCCATTACCCTCTTGCCTCCGTGAAGCTAAAGTAAAAGGGCAAGGAAATATGGAAGAGATTAACAAACTGCAAATGTCCCGTTGTCAAACAAAGAAACACAACACTACAATGTTCTTTCCTATTTTAAAGGAACAGAACATTCTTCACTATTCTTTTAGCTAAAAAAAAAAAAAAAAAAGTATACAGCTATATTTAAAAGAACAGTTAGTGGTGTACACTTGCTATGTTATGATATCCTCAAAGTGGAGGCTTCACCACAGGCTAAGACTATCCACGTGATTGTCCACTTCATTCAATAAAACAAAATAACTTTGTCAGATATTCAAATACCCCAAATGTTTCACCTCCAGAGCACAAGGCCATGGTAACTAATCACTGTTAACGGTCTCCACATGGTCAGGAATAACCTTACCTCCTCCCCATTTTTGTCTGTGTTTCTGCCAGACCAGAAGAGATGTGCACAGGTGCTCACAGCTCGGCCCTGATCTGGTTTTTTCAGAAGTTTGGATGCAGCAAGTGCACACTGAGTCCTTAAGGGTTCATGATTCTCTTCACTGAAGCACTTCATCCTCTCAAAAGTGCCAATGATCAAGGTGATGGCAGCCAGCTGTGCTTTGGAATCACTAATTTCATCCTCATATAGAGAAAATGCCTGGTGGACACAAAGCAGAAAGGACTTTTAGGGACCAGAATACTTTCCACCAAACCCACATCCTCTAAGATATTCCACAGTCCCTTCATATGAGAGAGTGCTATCCTGCCCCTCAGAGAGGCACAACTTATAGCTAAGATGGTAAAGATGCCGATAAATTGCAGAAAAGAACCCGTCTCAACTTTGTTTAACCCTAGATCCCCAAACTCAAGAGACAAAGGAACTTTTTTTCCCCCATGAAACACTTTTACCATGACCCTCTTGAAAATTTTAGACTTCATCAGCACTGAGTAACTGAACAATTTTGCTGCTCTGCACCACTCAATATGGCTATACAACATGAAGAGGTTCCAGGGCAGTGGGAAAACAGTAGTTACATACTCACTCAGTTAAAAAAAAGAGAAGACCAGCCATGTACACTACCACCATAACTACAAACAAGTGACCAAACTCAGGAAAACTGATCAGACAACCCAGAAAGGAGAACAGATCTTCACCTGGGACATAAATTCATATGCTACTGTTTCATGATTTTCAAAACCAATTTCTCCAGCAGCTAGAGCTCCTTGAAGGAAAAGTCTTAAGGGTAACTCTGCCAGTTCTGCCTTGATCAAAGCACTGATAGTCTGGTGAGCAAATGAGAAAATCTTCTGGCATTTCTTTTCCCATTTGTCATCCTAAAATAAGGAAAAAAAAAAATTACCATCAGGTCAAGATTAATTTACATGACAATATTCGTTTTATTTAAAACGTCTAATATAACAGTAAAAGTAGTAAAACTGAACTCAGAATTTTCCTGTCATTTTCCTTTTCTTATTTATGGAGCACACAGATAAATCAAGCTGGATGTCTTCTTAAAACATCCATTTAAGGCTACTGCCTTAGCAATTTTTTGTATATTTTCCGTTTTTTTTTCCTTCTGATCAGAAAAGTAACATATCCCCAATTGGCAAAATACACAAAAGAATCTTAAAAATTAAATCATTCCTAAATCTGCACCTAACAATAATCACTGTCATATCCTGATGTTAATGTCATCATTTTTTTCTCTGTGTAAATGGAAGGTAACTGGGTTCTTTGCATATGGATTTGTTTTCTACTTTAAAGCTCAATGGAAAGAGTTAAATGAAATTGTTTTTATCAAAACCATTTTCTTCATGATACTAAATTATTTGAGATTATTTTTATGGATAGAAAATATTCCAACTGAATTGTGTAATATAATTTGTTACTCTCCTATAGAAACAATCCATAATACCACAATGACTGGTTTATATACACAGAGCTTCATCAAGTCTAATTATTTCCTTAGTATAAATTCTTTTTATTTTTTATTTTTTTGGCACCAGGGATTGAACTCAGGGGCACTCTACCACTGAGCCACATCCCCAGCCCTATTTAGTATTTTAAGAGTCAGGGTCTCAAGAGTTGCTTAGCACCTCGCTTTTACTGAGGCTGGCTTTGAACTCGAGATCCTCCTGTCTCAGCTTCCCAAGCTGCTGGGATTACAGGCGGGCGCTACTGCACCTGGCTCCTTAGTATAAATTCTTAGAAGTGAAATTTAATAATTAATTCCACTTAGTGGAATTTATAGAAGAAACTGTCTTTTGCTCACTGTGTATCCTCAGCAGCCTGATAAGGATTAAGACTGTATATGTATGGGTTTATTTCTGGACTTTATCTATTCTATTCAACTGATCTGAGGGTCTGTTTTTATTAGTACCATATTCTTTTGATTATTACAGCTTTTTAATATAGGCTAGTTGCTATCTTTTTATTGTTAGTCATAAATAACATGCTGGAAAATACAATGAAATTGAGATGCTGGCCTAATAAAAATAAATTAAAAGCTGCTATTCCGGCTGGGGTTGTGGCTCAGCGGTGGAGTGCTGCTCGCCTCACACGTGCAAGACCCTGGGTTCGATCCTCAGAACCACATAAAAATAAATAAGTGAAATAAAGGTATTGTGTCCAACTACAACTAAAAAATATATATATTTTTAAAGCTGCTATTCACGCTGGTAGATCTACTGAATAAACCTTATTCTCCATTATTAAAAAATTAAGTTACTGAGGTTTATTCCTTAACATAAACCTGGCTGTCCAACTTTCAAATACATTGAGGTATTTTCTTCAAATCCATACTACTGAATACATTAGTCATGAGAAAGAAAGAGATTCATAAAAGAATTGCACTTATAGCTCATGATATTGTTCAAATACATGCTTTTAGAGAGAAGTGATTATGTAATGCTGAGCCCTTTTATTAAGCAAAGTTAATCTGAGTTAGGACCAATGAGAAAGTTCTAACATAAATTAAAACTGGTTTAATTTTTCATTTCTAAGTTTGTTTGTTTTTTTATTTTTAGATAGTTTATTTTGCCCAGGATAGTCTAGAACTTGTGGGCTCAAGTGATCATTCTGCCTCAGCTTCCTAAGTATACAGGTACATGTTATAACACCCTATTTCTAAGTATTTTTATGTGATCCCTCAGCTAGTATGTGATCTACCAACATTGCTGTTAGGAACACATACCACAGGATGAGTAACAAATTAAGAATTATTGAAAATAGGAGCTTATTATACCACTATTTTTATATTTGTCTGAAATTTTCCATAATACAAAACTAATACACAAATTGAGGAAAAGGAAAAAAGTAGTGACATACTTAAAAGTAAACTCACCACTTTAGAATTCTCTTTGTATCGAAAAGCCAGCTGATAAGCTGCAAATACCAAAGGTGGTAGTGTGAAACGAATCCGTTGATTTCCCCCAGCTCCAAAATGTTTTCGTGCTGTGTTTAAAATCTGACCAAAAAAAAAAAAAATTTTTTAATTTTTTCCACACTATGATTAATCATTTATAAACTAAATGCAGCTCTAATCATCATTACTTCTATGTACAAATATACTGGGCTTTATAATGGTAGGTACTTTATATATTTTTTGTCTCCCCAAGTTGTCACAGTCACCCTAGAGACAGACAGTAACTCCATAAATGGAGAAACCTGAGGTTCAGAGAGGTTGCATAACCTAACCTAGGAGTAGACAGATACTTAAATATATTTTTGTACACATGTGTAAAAGGTATAGTGTTGATGAAGAATGCAGGCTTGGAAATAGGACAGACTTAAATTTAAAAGTAGATTCTAATACATACTACCTGTGTGACCCTGGGCAAGTTACTTTCTCTTAGCTCCAAGTTTCATTTGAAAAATGGCATAACATGCTCCTAGAATTGTTGGGAAAAATCAAATGACACATGTAAAGTGTTATCAGTACCTGACACGACATGTGCTCAGAAAATGTTGGACATTATTTTATGTACATTGCTGGTAGATAATATCTCCTAATTAAGAAAAATATTAAGCCCATTTAAACCAAGGGACATGCCAATACACTTTAAAAGAGCCATTATGAAACAAATATACAGATGTCTCAGGAAAAATTGCAAACACAGAATTTATGAAATATTTAGTGATACATATAATAGAACGTGATATATTCAGGCTTTGTGAATGTCTCTGATATGGTAAATGGTTAAGTGAATGCATTCTCCTTTGGGACAGTTGAAACTAATGATTCTATCCTTAAAGGCTCTGCACAAAGGCATAACCATCTGTCAATGTTGAAGGCATGCTTCCTAACCTCGATATTTGGTATGTAACAGAAAATGACACACAATCTCACACAGAAACATGAAGGAATCATTTAAAATACTTCAACAATCAGACAGTCACTGTACAGATCACATAGTACACAGAACATGACAGCACAATGCTCAGAATGTTTACACTAAGCAAAATCAAAGACGATCATACTACCAATAGAAACCAGTCTCTTTTTCACATCAGTTATGAAGGAGTACAAGAGTGTCAACAACGACAAAGTCAATAGAAAACAGAACTTATCCTCAAACAAAAGTACTTGTCATTATAGCCTTGTGCATTCAACTACTTTGCCCAGTTATGCATACTACCTTTCTTTAAAATAAATTACACAGTATCAGTTGCCAAAACCCCTAATAAGGCAACATGTCTTTATTTATTTCACAAAGATTAACTGAGAACTAATGATAAAAAAGAGAACTTCATCCACTAGATGCGGTGGCACACGCCTGTAATCCCAGTGGCTCCAGGAAGCTGAGACAGGAGAATTTTGAGTTCAAAGCCAGCCTTAGCAAAAGCGAGGCACTGAGCAACTCAATGAGACCCTGTCTCTAAATAAAATACAAAATAGGGCTAGGGATATGGCTCAGTGGTTGAGTGCCTCTGAGTTCCATCCTCGGTATCCTCCCTCAAAAAAAGAGAACTTCATCCAATTGTTCTTTTTTTTTAAATATTTATTTTTTAGTTGTAGTTGGACACAATACATTTTATTTATTTATTTTTATGTGGTGCTGAGGATTAAACCCAGGTCCTTGCACGTGCGAGGCAAGCGCTCTACCTCTGAGTCACAACCCCAGCCCATCTGTGTCACAACCCCAGCCCCCCAACTGTTCTTTATTAGGCAATTAAGGTTAAGGAAGAAAATTGAATTTTAAAGTTTTTGACATATTTTAAATGTGACAAATACAACTTACGTTTACAAACCTTGGAAAAATAAATAAAATTTAATATAAAGATTATGTTTCTTATACTTAGGGGTTTATTGTGATAAGCAACTGAACCTTTCTTTTATTTCAGTAGTGATCAAATCCAGAAAATAAGCTATATCCCCCTATCTCTTATATTTTTTATTTTGAGACAGTATTTTGCTAAGTTGCCTTTGCTAGCCACAAACTTGCAATCCTCCTGCCTCAGCCTCCCAAGTAACTAGGACTATAGGCATGTACCACTGTGCCCAGCTGCAACTGAACACTTCTAAAAGTAATACACAGTTCTAAAAAAAAATAAGAATATGAAATACTTATGGAATATCCAACTAAAGGAAGTAAGAGTTAACTCATACCAAGTACTGCTGATCAGGGTCCTCAGACCTCAGAAGATGAATAAATCGGCCCACAAGGCTCTGCTCATCAGCAAAGTCTTCTGGATCAGGGTCTTCTATAGGTTGGTCTGGTTGATCTTGAATCAACGTGGATACCAAATTCATTATGGAATCCACCTGTAACATGGGAGACACAAGAAACCCACTAGGGTGAAAACATCAAGATATGAAACCATCGTCTAAATATTTCCAGTTGTATATAAAGTTATGAAAAATTATCAGCAAAATAATTCTATTTTTAGGGGCTGGGGTTGTGGCACAGCAATAGAGTGCTCGCCTCACACATACGAGGCCCTGGGTTCGATCCTCAGCACCACATAAATAAATAAAATAAATACATTGTGTTAAAAAAAATAAAAATAAAAATAAATAATTCCATTAAAAAAAACCCCACATACATATGTATATGGGCAAAAGTCTGAAAGAGATGCACCAAATATTAACAATGCTTATTCTTTTTCTGTTGGAATTATAGATGTTTGATTCTTCTATATATATCTATCTCTAATTTTCTAATTTGTATATTGAAAAAGCTACTTGCAACTTTCCGTTAGTATTAAATTACCCTCCCCTATTTCATGTGTCTAGGTCTGAAAGTCTGAAATTTTAACTATATTGCCTGTTTCCCTAAAGTAGCATGTTGGTTTTTACTTACTTGGTCTTGAGAGACAATTTCTGTGTTATAATCCAGAACATTACTAAGCACATAACAACTCATGCTCTTTCTGGACTCGTAGTCAAAGTACTCAAAAAGTGGGTGGAAATGTTTTAATTTTAAGACTGTTAAAATATTGTTGTAAGTATCAACAGGTATCTTCAAAAGTCTGGTGAGTTCCTTTGAAACTGCACTACTGGTAGCAATACTAAAAAAAAAAAAAAGAAAAGAAAACAGTAACACTTAATGAATAAAATCAACTTTTATAAACAAGTAGTACCTGCTTCACAAAAATTTTTAAAATTTCATTTACACTTTAAAAAAGAGGGTCAAGTGAATCATACTATCCCAAAATACCCCAATGACTTCATTCACACACACTCAATTTATCTATTATTGTTCTGGTGATAAATATAGTAGTCTCTAACTGGCATGATGGTATCCCAGCAGCTCAGGAGCTGAGGGAGGATGATCAGGAGTTAAAAGTCAGCCTCAGCAAAAGCAAGGCACTAAGCAATTCAGTGAGACCCTGTCTCTAAATAAAACACAAAATAGGGCTGTGGATGCGGCTCAGTGGTCGAGTGCCCCTGAGTTCAATCCCCAGTACCAAAATAAATAAGTAAATAAATAAAATAATAGTCTCCAACTCATGAACAGGTTGTATAGCTGGAAAGATGAGTGTCTAGAATTTGACAACATTTCTAAGGTAAAGTATTTTAAGTAGCAGTTTGATTCCTAGAGCAACCAATAAATATTGCATATTCATGATGAAAATAAGAAAAAAATCCATGCAAAACCAGCAATTCAAAAGAATAGAAAAATACAAAAAATATATATAAACATATATAAACAATTGCACCAAATGTTGGTAATCAAGTAAAGGCAAGTTGTATTTAGCTTGTAGCATCATTCTGTGGAGATTAAGATATATTTGGACGTTTATAAGACCTTTAGAGTTTGGGATTTCTAATTATTTTGTCTACTTTGACTTTAAAACTCATTTAGTGGGTAAAGAAACAGATACATCATTGAATTTTCTCATGCTCGTCATTCAAGATCTGAACTATTTTTCAGTTCACACCCACATAAAAAGATAATAAGTAAAGGAAAAAGAAGAAACTTTCCTGATGCAGCTGAACCACCAGAAGGGAGATACAAAAGAGAAAAACTGCTTGACCCATTGACCCAAGTTCAGAAGCAGGGGGGAATGAGTCAATAAGGGAGCTGCTGGAAAAGATAATAAGATCAAAACTGCCCACAGTAGTCACTAGAGGGTGCTACAGGTCTAGGATAGCATGGTTGAAGTAGCTTCAAGTACAAAACGGTATAGTAATTTCTCTAAAGGTATGAAAATTAAAGTTCAAAATAGACTAAAAGTATTTAAATCAATTTAATTTCTGTACCTTAAACATTATATGTATTTATGTATATATATATGACATTTAGTATAATATTATATATTTCCCCTAATTTTTTACCTTAAATATACATATCCTATTTTTTTCACAAATTACTCATCTGTAGGAAAATAATTCTTATGGAAATATTCCTTGAGTAAAATTTCCTTATAGTTTAAAAATCAGCTTATTCATTTATAGAAAGGGATCTGAATCGCAGACACTGCTCTCTGAAGATTGCCTTTGGTCCTTGAGTGTCACTATTTCATTAATGACGAAACTAAATAACTGGTGGTAACTTTCTGATCTGATTAGCACCAAGCATGACAATTTTAACAAAAGCTTAAAACATAACAAATGCTAACATTTCAAAAAGCCTCTGAGGGAGAAAAACAAATCTAGGACAAAAAAGGTGTTTTACATGTGTTTTTTACAAAAATATAACTTTGACTTACTGTTCAAGGTTGAGCTTATTAAATATCTCCACTGTTGTTTCTAGAACTTTATCAACATAATCCACCCGATCAGGGTAACATTTCATGGCAAGATTAATGAGAGAGACTTGTAAAGATACAACATCCTCCGAAGGCATGTCTTGTCTAGACTGGAATGTTTAGAAAAACATACAATTAATTTTAAACAATTACAAAAGGATCTGCCAGCAGAGAAGTTTCAAAATTTTGAGAACTTAGGAGAAAAGCTATACAAACCTGTATCACTGTAGCCACCTGCTGTGAAAATATGTCAAAAAGTTTAATATCTGCTGGGATTCCAGGTCCATCTTCCCTATGAGCAAATAAAGCTAATCTAAAAAGGAAAACATTTATTTCAAAAAATATAAGAAGTGGGATCATGAATGACATTTTATTCTGTATTGCTTTTCTATCTTGTACAAATCTATTTGTTCTAGCACATTAAAAGAAGTTTTTGAAAAGGACAATGAATACCAATAATTCCCTCAACTCATTCTGAACTAAAAAGATTGGCCAACAATGCCTTTTCATCAACTTTCTTATTTTTTACCTTATTAGACATTTTCAACAGGATGATTTTCCTAAACTTTTTAAAGTCTTTAATTGTAGACATGGAGAGAAATACATTAAAATCACAAATGTATCTAACGACCATGACTTAATCTTTAAAAGATAAATATAGACTATTTTAAGATACTGTATGTTTATAACTAATTCCGAAAGTAACAAAGTTAACTATTATTTCCCAAATCTTAAAATATTCAAAATCATGTATGTTCCGTTATCTGTTTGCTAAGGTCACAATTGCATTCAGTTTGTTATGCAGAGAAGAATCAGTACTAATCAGGATAGCTAAATGACATTACATCTTACACAGGAAAGTCCAGTTTACTAGCTACCTTTAACAGCAGGCTCAACAAACACGGAATTTTTGCTGCCCAGGATAGAGCTGATAATTTGGAGAATTCGCCTGTATAAATTTTCAGACTCTAAAACTAATAATTAGATAATTTTAAAATATAAGAAAAGGTATTTGTAGAAATAAATCTTCAATTGGGTTTCTGATTTCATGACAATGTATTATGCTCATAAGTAGGAAATATATTACGTACTACTCACAGCCTGGTTACCAAACATTTATTCACTAACGCCATTACCAAAGGCCAAGATTTTTGGGTTTGGGGAGGGGGTTTTTTGGCAGTGCTTGGGATCAAATCCTGGGCCTTATGCTAGCCAAGTACTCTACCAATGAGCTACATTTCCAGTCCTCAAAGGTCAAGTTTTATATTTTTAACACACCAACCAAAATCAATGGCTAATAAAATAAAATTTAAAGGGAATTTACTAAACATATGTAATACTTAAAACTTCTTCTTTAAGAAAAAGTAATGGCATTCTAGGTGCAGGAGAGCACACCTATAAACCCAAGTGACTCAGGAGACTGAGACAGGAGGAGCACAAGTTCAAGGGGAGGATCACAAGTTCAAGGGTAGCCTCAGTATCTTAGCAAGACCCTGTCTCAAAATGAAAAATAAAAAGGACTGTAGCTCAGTGGTAAAGTACCCCTGGGTTAAACCTCCAGTACAAAAAAAAAAAAAAACAAAAGAAAGAAAAAAATTTAAGAAAAAGGGATGGCAAAACAAATACACACACACACACACACACACACACACACGCCTTATGGTTACTTAATAAAGAAAACTCTAAATCAAATCAGGTCTCACTGAAAAATAACTTACATCATGGTGAGAAACAAATTTTGTTTTTCAATATCTTTGGACTTTCAGGATTTAAATGATGGGTCTGTACAAAAATGTCTACATGTCAATTAAATGGATGAAGTAAAAATACTTATTATCTCCATGTCTCTACACAATTAAAAGTTGAACCTCTTTCATGCATATTCACACAACTAAATTATTTATCACTGATATAAAAGACAGAGACAAATAATTATGAAAATGTTTTAAATTCATTATTCCTAAATCAGGGCATTTGCCCTCTAGTGTTGGAAGGTCTTACCTATCAATCAAAGCAATGATTATGTTTTTCACGTTTACATTTTGGTGTAACTCAGCACAAGCCCGAAGAAAAGGATTCAAAGTCTGGAGGTGGAATTCATCAGGAAAAACCTGAAAATCAAATAATAGTTGACTGATACCAATAAAAGTTATTTCACAGGATATTCAGAACTCATCTATTTAAAGTTCTTATTCATGAAAAAAATAAATTTAATCTTATACAACTACACTCAAATATATTATTTTTTAACCTTTCTACATATAATCCCAGACAGAAATATTCCACTAACAAAATACTCCTATAATTAAACTAAAACTAATGAGACCTAGAAGACTCAAGAGATCACTCTTTCCCACATTTTTCGGGAAAAAATATCAACACAAAGATCAAGTTATTATTTGGAGAAAGTAAAGTTCTTTATTCAGGAAAGTTGATTTTTTATTCAGTTAAGATTTTTCTTCTTTCTGAGGTAGTATCTCGCTATGTTGCCCAGGCTAGGCTGGCTTTGAACTCCTGGGCTTAAGTGATCCTCCTGCCTCAGCCTCCTGAGTAGCTTGAACAACAGGCATGACAACACCATTCCTGGCCCAAGCTTTTTTTCAAAATAATGAAAATTAACAAAGATAAAATGAGTCCTTTTAAACACGAAATAAATTTCCCACCTACCTGAATAATACACTCCATGAGATATTCTTGAGCCAAAGCATCCCTACAATTCACAACTTGTTCTAATATACCAGTCAATACAATCTAAAAGAGGGGAAAAAATATATAAGGGTTAAAAGATCACTTTCAAATTCCAAACCCTCTAATAACACCCTAAACTAACTTGAAAATCATATATTAAATTGTTCTCACCCATATTTCATTATAAAGTTTTAAAATTTTACAGATGTTTTCAATAAAAAATTTCTAGGTTCCTATTTAGTATAAAATTCATAATAAAATGGAATCATGTATTCTGAGAAATATATATAATCCAAGGTCATAAAGATTTCCTTCATCTTTCCTAATAGTTTTAGATTTTATATTTGTCTCTGATCCATTTTTAGTTTTTCTACTTGGTATGAAGGACTGGTCAGATTTAACTTTCGTTGTTTGGATATAAATATCCAATTGTTGCTGAAACATTTGTTTAAAAGGCTGCCTTTACACCTTTCTCCAAAATACTGAGCTTGGGATGTAGCTCAGTGGTAAAGCACTTGCCTAGCATACATGATAGGACCTGGGTTCAATCCCCAGAATTGAAAAAAAAAAAATTGATCACATATGTGTGAGTCTATAACAAATTATCTAATCCAGAGATCAGCAATTGCCTATCTTTGCAAATTAAGTTTTACTGAAACAGCCATATCTCTTTACTTCTGCATTTTTTGTGACTGCTTTTGCACTATACAGCTGCTGAGTTTATTAGTTGATACTATAAGAGTTGTTACGAAGACAAAATATATTCACTGTCTGTTCTTTTATAGGAAAAGTTTGCTGATCTCTGCTTTATTCACCTCCAGTGATTTATTTATTTATCTCTTTTACCAACACCACACTATCTTCATTTTATTGTAAATTATAAACTCGGGTTGTCCAAGCACTCCAACTTTTGTTCTCTTTCAAAATTGCCATGGCTATTGAAGGTTCTTTGCTTTTTCATATAAATTTTAGAATCAGTCTATTGATTTCTACAAGAAAACTTACTGGGATCTTTATTGAGGTTACATTAAATCTTAGATCAATTTAAGGAAAACTGCTATCTTGACAATATTGAGCCTTCCAATCCACAAAAACTGTTTTTTATCTTTCAGTTTATTTAGGTCTTCTTTGATAAAAAGTCACTTAAAAATGTTTTCCAATGTCATATTATTCAACAAAAATGTTTTTATTTTAAAAATTAGATTTCAATTTACATCTCACGACATGAAGTGACAAGCAAAATATTAACCTGTTTGTAACGTTCCACATTTACACCTTCCAACTGGCTGAGGCGCACTAAATTTGTTCCCACTAAAATTCTCAGTTCTTGTCTTTCTCGTTCTCTTTTTTCTCTATCTCGGCTATGTCCCTGATGCTGCATTCGCACCCAGAGCTTGTTCATTTCTGCAAAGTTGAGTAGTACAAAATCCATAGAATCACTGATATCACCTGTTGTTTCTTCACTGCAAAAAAACAGTTGGAAAAAAGTCTTTATACTGGATTTAAATTATGGGACTACTATCCCTCTCCTTTGTTCATTTCTTTCCTATCTCTGTAATACACTAGTGCTTTATTTTAAAAAACACAACTTCATTCGCTTAGTGTTAAATTTTAAGAGAACCGCCTCAGGGAAATAATACAATGCAAAGGACATAATACAATTTTCAAGAGACAAATTACTTTCCCCAACTCCCTATCCTGAGCTACATGGACTTGCTCTTATGGCAATTCCCTTAATTCAAAAATATAAAAAATCCAACACTTATATGTACTATTAACTACATCATTTAATTGTTGAATTTTTTTTATTGCAATGTAAACTTCGTGAGAAAGGAGAGCTTACATTTATGCATTTCCTAATTTATATTTCCTAGGATGGGGAACTCAGCAGTTTTCCATGTTTTTTTTATTGATTGCCTAATTACATGCTCAAAATTGAGAGTCAAAGTGTAATAGAGCAAATAACTTCATCATATTTTCTATATTCAAATTTTTATCTTTTCAGTACTTTTTCATTACATACGTGGTAAAAAAAAATTTTTCCCTTAAAAATAAATTGAAAGTGATATTAAACATCATTGATTTGTTTACCTTAGTATTAAAGTCATTAAAAACATAAATTTTTTAAAAAAAAGAAATTAAATTCTTCAATCTAGGGACCTGTGACATGAAGAGTTCACCCAGTTGTTTGAAGATCACAGCTAGCTGACCATCTGATGTTGCTATAGGTAAAAAGTACAAATGGACTTGGACTCTAGAATACTGGTTACATGAGCCATAGATAGGGGCCTCTTTGAATGGCTTTTCTTTTGGGGGGGGGATTTGAGGAGGGAATTACTATCTGTGTGCAAAAATGATTAAAATCACTTAGAGTAATTAGCAGCTTATAAATTACAAAAACTAAAAGGCATTCAAGAAACAATTATAAATGCTGACTAGCTCATGGGAAAAGCTAAGCACACCTAATTATTTTATCACAAATATAATTTTTAAAATGTAACTAATTTTAAAAGTCATACTTTCAAAGAACACTTAATAGAAAAAATTATGTTAAATGAAAAAATAGATACACACATAATTTGCACATAAAGTGATAAGCAAAATATTAACCTGTTTGTGTGTATGTGTGTGTGTGTATATATATATATATATATATATATAAAACGCCTTAGTGTGTGTGTGTATATATATGTATACATGTATACATATATATACACCATATATACTAAGGAGTTCTGTATGACAATGAAAATCTATACAAAAAACGCGAATGACAGTGGGTAGGAAAAATATTTATTTTCTTATTTCTGAATACTTTTCTATAGTTTTTAAATATTCTATAATGAAAAAACATTACAACTAAACTGAGAGAGAAATTACTTACTCTGTTGGCTCTCCTTCATCAGGTAAAATGTTTCTGGTACACTGAAGAAGATAATTTCGAAGAAATAAACCCCTTAATGGATGCTGCACACCACGGCACATTTCTACCAAATCTTTCAAAATATCTTTCCTAGACTGAGGAAATGATTTGACATATACAACTCCAACTGTGATCAACAGATAACTAGAAGAATTATAAAAAGACATCTATTAGAAATACAATATTCAAATCAAACACTTTATTATGCCCAAAATACTGTACATAAACATTAAAACAGAAATCATGTTGCTTTCTCCTGCATTATTAATGCCATCTGATTTAAAATATAACTGATTAAAATACAAAAAATAAAATAATCCACTGACCGATATATTAAAACACATATATAGCAGTCCCCTCTGAAGGATATGTTCCAAGATCCCCAGTCAATGCCTGAAACTGCAACTGATAGTATGTTTTTTTCCTATAATATATACTTAGGATAAAGTTGAATTTATAAATTAGAGATTAACAACTAATAAAATATAACATTCATAACAATATATGTAATAAAAGATATGTGGTCTCTCTCTCTCATGTCTTATAATAGTGTACTCATCCTTCTTGTTATGATGTGAGATGGTAATATGCCTACATGATGAGGTGAAGTAAGGTGATTGAAATAGGCAATGTGAGTTGGTATTAGACTACTACATAAGGGTTACCTGAACACAGCACTGACATAACATGACAGTTGATCTGATAACGAGACAATTAACAAGTGACTAACAAATAGATAGCATAAATAGTGTTGATATGCTGGACAAAAGAATGGGACAATGTAAGATTTCAACACACTACTCTGAACATTACACAATATGAAACAAGTTATTTCTACTATTTTCCATTTAATATTTTTGGACCCTGATTAATAGTGGGTAGCTAAAATCATGGATAAAGTGGAGGGTGACTACTATCTATATGCATGTGTCTGTGTGTGTGTATGAGTGTGCATGTGCGTTTATTTAAACATATTAGCAAGAAAATAATTGCCATATCAATTTTTTTAATAGTCAAAACTTTATAAAAAATAACATCTATTTTTTTCTATTTCTAAAATTCTTAAACATCTATTTAAAAAGTAAATCTACTCTAAAACTTAGATAACAAAATACATACCAAAATGTTAATCTCAATTTGTTAAGAAATTAAATATTCATAAAATTGGTTTTTCAAAGAAAGGATATAACATAAAGTGGGAAATATATATGTAAAAAGCCTCCAATTCTATTACTTACAGTCTTGGGATAATGTTCCCAGCATACTGTACAAGCTCATAAAGATCTGCCACTTTTCTTCCTTTAGCAAATTCATCTGTTAGGTAGACTTCCAAATAATGCAGTTCATCAGAAATAGCCATATCTTTTAATCATGATTAAGGATTAAAAATAAAGACAAGCCATCCTAAACAACTCTGTAACTTGTTGGACTCATTAATAACTATTAATAACTATCTTAAATTTAGGCCTGTAAAGAAAAGAGTGTTTAAACAGAAAATAGAATTTCAGTTATATTTTCCGTACTTTAAAATGAAGATTTTGGGGCTGGGGTTGTGGCTCAGTGGTAGAATGCTTGCCTAGCATGTGTGAGGCACTGGGTTCAATTTCCAGCACTGCATATAAATAAATGAATAAAATAAAGGTCCATCAACTAAAAAAAAAATTTTCAGCCAGGTATGACAGATGAAGTGGGAGGATTATTTGAGTCCAGAAGTTTAAGACCAGTTCAAAATCAGCCTGGGAAATATTGCCAGACTTCTACTCAAAAAAAAAAAAAAAGAAAAAAAAGATTTTAAAGGATATCTGGTGAAACAAAACAGTAAATACACAATGGTCACCTGGTCAGTCTGATGAGGGTTTTAAAATGTCAAATGACTGAATTCCTTTCCATTTCAGAGTCCTATATGATAAAATCTAAGCATTAAGAACCAACTACCTAATAACTTCAATATCCTTCAAGAAAGGCCTGGAAATTGAGATACAGTAACAAACCATTTAAAGAAGTTTAAGCACAGGGCTGGAGGTTTAGCTCAGTGGTAGAGCACTTGCTTAGCACACATGTGGTCCTGGGTTCAATCCTTAGTACTGGAAATAAACTAAACAAAGAGTATTAAGAAAGAAAGTTTTCCTTTTTCCTTATTCAGCCATTTAAGTTAAGACAATGAAGAATAATATGACTCCAGAAAAGTTTAATAAAGAACAAACAAAATTGGCCTTTTCAAGAAATAAGTATGGTACAAATGTTCATTCTTCAACATTAAAAAGATACAAAGTTCATAGTAGCTCTTTGGTGATAACATAGAAGTCCGGAGTTCACCAAGCATATTAGAAGCATGTTTCAAAGCATCCATAAGCTTGTTTTTGTCCTATAGAAATACCAAAAGGATTGATGAGAATGCTTCATTTAAATAAACATTTATCTTAGTTATATCAATCCTTTACAATAAGGATTTGTTACATAATTGTTAAAGCTCTTGAAATAATTTTAACCACATAAAAATTAACATTAGGGGCTAGGGTTGTGGCTCAGTGGTAGAGTGCTTGCTTAGCATATGTGAGGCTGGGGTTCAATTCTTAGCACCACATATAAATAAGTGAATAAATAAAGGTTCATTAACAACTAATATATATACATATTATAACTAATATATATACATATTACAACTAATATATATACTCTTCAGAGCTGTATAGAATGACTATCCATGTAAGCATGATTTCCTCCTGTATCCTTCAAACCCTCACAGTGCCC
Organism: Marmota marmota marmota; assembly: GCF_001458135.2. Taxonomy (NCBI): domain Eukaryota; kingdom Metazoa; phylum Chordata; class Mammalia; order Rodentia; family Sciuridae; genus Marmota; species Marmota marmota. The sequence continues at coordinate 30,432,197 of NW_026000221.1, read as the reverse complement.
ACTTAACTCAAACAGACAATTCCTTGAAATACAAGAAACAGTGTATACACAAAAAGAAGCAAGCAATAACAAACCTATTTTCTCCATTCCATGAAATTTATTTTTCTTTCCAAATAACCCAAAAATCAGTAAAATATAAGAGCATTAGAAAGCATTCTAAAGCATAATTCTAATGCATAAACCTGCAGTCTACATATATCTTTCATATTTTCATTCTTACCATTTAGAAATTGTGAGACATTATCCAAAGGTAAGACAGTATCACCACCACCACAATTTATGGCTTGTGGTACAATGGTACTTATTTGGTTCAATTCCTTAACTTTTAGTCCAGCCGGGCACGGTGGCACACACCTGTAATCCCAGCAACTCAGGAGGCTGAGGCGGGAGGATCATGATTTCAAAACCAGTCTCAGCAATTTAGTGAGGCCCTAGGCAACTCAGTGAGACCCTGTCTCTAAATAAAAATAAAATATAAAAAAGAGGATGCGGCTTAGTGGTTAAGAGCCCCTGGTTCAAACCCTGGTATCAAATAATAATAATGATAATAATAATCTAGAGGAGCTATACTATCTATACAGATTATCTCCTATCTTTTAGAATATGAAAATTACATAAATAGGTGTAAAGTGTAATTTTATGTTAGCTTTTACATTATGATTACAGAGTATAAATTGCCAATTGTATCTATTCAGGATGGAAATTAAAGTTTCAAGATAACCAGGAGAAAACAATTGAAAGAATTTAAATCCATTAATTCAAAAAATTATTTATTGAGCGCCCATTATACGTCAAGTATAGAACCAAGAAGCTAGTAATTCAAGTCAGATCTTAGTGTGGTAATGATAGTGATATATAAATAAAAGGCTTACATTCTAGTAGGGAAGACAGACAATCCCAAACCATATATAAAATTGTGAATAAACAGAGCTCTCTGTTGAAACTGCTCTACATACTTCAGAAAGGAAGAACTGAAGACAGAAGCTTGTAAACACTGAAGATTAGATTTACCAGAAGCAGTGGTACTACAAATTTTCAGAAAACACTGTAGATGTTTCCTGAGAAACCTGCAGTCTACATATATCTTTCATATTTTCATTCTTACCAGGCATCTCTTCATCTGGAAGGACTGAACCTTCACAGCCTGTATGGCTTCATCCAAGAGCTTCTCCTGCTCATCTTGAGGTGACTGCTGTGTTGTAGGCTGAAATTTTAAAAAATAAAAACTTTTATTAATATTTCATAATAATTTTCTTCTAGCAAATTTTTTATTTCTATAGTTTGAATCTTAGCCTATCTCCAACACTTTAACATTAAATTCCAGTTCTACATCTTAAACTAATTTATCAATTTTTGACAACTACTGAAAAAACATGTTGGCCTCAAAGAAATTTATGGTAATTTATTGCTATATTCTGCTAATACGCTCTGAATCCAATTAGAACACAGCCATCCAACCAATCTAACACTTGTGATAGATAAAGTCTAAAACACTCTCCCTTTAGGCTACTTTTCATCTGCATTTAGATCAACTACTTTATAAGAACACTGACACCCCATCACATTAGGCAATATATATATATATATATATATATATATATATATATATATTAACAAGGAACTACAGAGCTTAGAAATATAATAACTGAAATTGTTGTTAGCAACTTATAGTAGGAAATGAAAAGAGTATTTTCCTCAAATAGCCAGCTTATGTCATTTCAAATATATAGGTCAATAGCTATAATGGACAAACTATATCTACTCTGCTATCCAGTCAAAAGGCTGCCTAAAACATGAATTAATTCTTCCTATCAAGTAGAATTAACCATTCCCTCATGTTGTATAAACACTGTGTTTACATCTGTACCACAACATCCATCAGGTTACAATTATAAATGATGATCACTTTCATACACTTGGGATTCAACATACATATGCATGCTTTATAAATGTTGACTTCATGAAAAGCTGGTTTTAAAACATTTAGATTGTGTATTTAATATAAATTACTAAATAATCAACAGGTGAATGGATAAACAAATTGTAGTTTACAATATATACAATGAAATTATTATTTAATCATATAAAGGAATGAAGTTGCCTGGCACAGTGGCACATGCCTGTAATCCCAGCAACTCGGTACGCTGAGGCAGGAGGATCACAAGTTTGAGGCCGGCCTCATGGCAAATTAGCAAGGCCCTATCCAACTTAGTGAGAACCAGTCTCAAAATAAAAAACAAATAAATAAATAAGTCTGGGGATACAGTTCAGTGGTAAAGTGCCCCTGGGTTCAATCCCCAGTATTAAAAAAAAAAATTTATATAGGAAATTCATTTGTAGGAAATTCATTTGCTAGAAAACATTACACTAAATAAAGAAGACATACACTAAGAGTCACATATTGTCTGAGTCCATTTATATGAAATATCCTGAACAGATAAATTATCCATAGAAACAGAAAGGTGGTTATCAGCAGGGAGGGTGGGGGAAAATCACTTTTTTTTTTTTTTTTTTTTGGTAGTTGTAGGTGGACAGAATGCATTTACTTTGTTTTGTGTTTTTGTTTTTTAAATGTGGTGCTGAGGATCAAACCCAGTGTCTCATGCATGCTAGGCAAGCACTCTGCCACTGAGCTATAGGCCCAGCCCAGAAATCAGTATTTTATGAGTTCCATTTTTGAAATGATGAAATGTTTTAGAATGAAGTAGCGGTGGTAGCTATTAGCTATACAGTATTTCAAATTTATGAAAATGCCACTGAACTACTCATTTTAATATGGTTAATTTTGTCAATTTCTCTCCAATTTTAAAAAACAAGAAGTCTCTTACATAATAAGTTTAAAAAGGTAGAAAGCAAAGACATTTGCATAAATGTGAAAGTAAAATCTGGTCTGTTTCATATCCAAGACTATCAAAAAAACACTTCATTTTGAGATTAGTGAAACACGAGCCATATAAAACCCATTTCTGAACTATAATCATTTATTTTAAAAAATATTGAACTTTCTCTTGGTGGTTTAATTTTGGGAAGAGGAAAAAAAATTAAGTAAGCAGCAAAGCCCTGTATCTCCTTTAATTATGACAAACTCCAATGAACTGAATTCCTCTGCAGTCTACCTCAGATGCATAAATAAATTTCAAAGAAAAAGTTTAAGTCCTTTTAATCCTCACTTTAAAAGATTGTTAATTTATACAGCAGAACTGTAAGTATAAAATTTGGTTTCAGAGTTAAGGAGAACACCAGCATTTAAGGATTTTAACCTAAAGAAATTTACTATTATTCAAGGGCTAGTCCTCTAAGAACTTCAGTAAACCAACCTACTGTGGATTTTTTTGGGTATATTAACTCTAGGTAGAATAGATTTAATAATTAGAATCAATAGACTACATTAAGGTCAAATGGTCAATTTAGAAATAAGTAGCAATGCATCAGGATATTTTTATAACATTTGTTTTTATTGAGGTAAGATGTATTTAAATTTACCATTATAATCACTTTTAAGCGTACAGTTTTGTGGCATTAAATACATTTACAATGTTGTACAGTACCACTTTCTTTCTCCAGAACTTTTTCATCTTTTCAAATGGAAACTGTATCTATTAAACAGCAAGAGCAACAGCAACACCATTACCACACCACACAGCACCATACCACACCCCAGGTTCCCTGCCAGGCAATTGTACTTTGTGTTTTAAGTACTCTAGATACCCCATATAAATGGAATCATACAACATTTTTCTTTTTTGTCTGGTTTATTTCACTTAGCATGATGTATTCAAGGTTCATCTATTTGTACTATGTATCAGAATTTTCCTCCTTTTTTAGGTTGCCTATTCCACTGTATATACATACCACATTTATTTATTTACTTATCCATGTATAAAAATGTGAGTTACTTCCATCTTTTGGCTACTGTGCATAATAATTTTTATTACAAAGCATATAAAATAGTTCCTTGAAATTTGAGTAGAATGACTAAATTCTGTGGACCTATAAACAAATGAATACTATTTTAGCAAAATTCTTCTATTTTGTATCAGCTAAGCTTAAAGTTAATAGAAAAAGTAAATATAAATGTAAAACATTACCAAAGACAACTTGTTACAAAGTAGGCTACAAATTTTTAAAAAGCTATAGTAAAGAAATATATTTTCACATTTTATCAGTGTAGTTGTGCTACAAATGGCTATTCTAAGGGCTATTCTTAATGCCCTTTCTAGGAAGTGTCACACAAAGCAGGGACAGTTATATCACAAACATCCTATGATTAAACACAAGCCAAGGAACCAACCAATGTCTCCTCATTCATGAAAGTGGTTTTCCATTTGCAAATATCTGTGCATTTTACAGCTCATGGATCAGAGAAAAATGGATACATTATAGATTCAAAATCCAATTAACATTTGTGATAAGGCCCATTTTGCCTTTAGACCCACAAACAGCCCTCAAGTCTACAAAACCACTCTCCATTTAAAACAATGTACTTTTAATTTACTCTTTCATAAAAATGAAGAGATTTTCATCAATATTTTGGGAAGTAAATGACACAAATAAAATGTGCATAGCACGTAGTAATCACTTAAACTGTGATACAATTATTATTTAGATGCAATTACCTCCACACCTTGTAGCAACCTACTTGTTAATTTTCCCACTCACAGGCTGAGATGTAAGCTGACAATACAAAGCAAATCAATTGCAAAATGAAAACTAATCCTAAAAAAGACACAGAATACTATCATGTTAATAAAAGTGCTATTTTTATAATGATGATATAACACAAATTAACAATTTTCAATAAGAATTAAGGATAAAGAGGTGATGAGCACTTTAAAATATAATTTGAGCTGGGAATGTAGCTTTGTTGTAAAGTGCTTGCAGAGCATGCCAGAACAGGAGTGGGGACGGGCTCAACTACCAGCCCCCCCCCCCCAAAACCCACAAACAAAAGGCCCATAATTTTAATGCCAAACTGATGTTAATTTACCAATTCATTCGCCCAAGAAACCTAGGATGGAGTACACCAAGAACATTCTATTCTCCTGGCTTCACCTATTTGCAATATCCTTTCTTCATGGTGTGGAGAATTTCCGGCCATCCTCCTCAGATATTCACGTGTTACCACTTCCTGTAGTCTTTCCCAAGGTCTCTGGGTAAAACTCTCCTTAAAACTTGGAGTTGACAGTGTTGTGAAGCAACCCTCCCACTGCATTACAGTAAGTTCCATAAGCATGTCTCCTCCACTAGTTTATATCCAATACCTAGCACAATCTATGACACTGAAAGCACACAAGATGTTCAATTAATTGAACTGGAGTCTAGATATTTAAGGTCTGGGAAGGGACAAAGAAACCAACATTTATTTTCAGATGCAAAAATGACTGATATTTGCCCAAAGTACTTGCTCAAAGCCTGAGTACTTCCCCAGGTCACACACAGTGACTGTGAGAAGACCAATACCTAGGCTTCCTTTTTCAATTTAATTTATGAGGACTGGACTGTGTCTGGCTAACTGCTCAAACCTTGTTGGCCCAGGACAGAAATGACGTGCACAATAAGAAGATCCTCAATTAAGTGCTTTTCATTACAAAGCACTAAAATATCAATCCACAAACATCAAGAAACAGACATCCTAAAATTAAAAGTTTACATTAATTATGTATCATTTCCCAGTTGTAGAAATTCTGAGAAATAAAAATCACTTTGTAAGTCAATACATTATATGAAAGTAGTATTGTCAAAAATTTAATCCTGATTTCTCTTATTAAATAACATTTAAAAGTGAAATCTGTGTCGAGGTTTACAGAAACCTGTCTACAAAGAGTGAATAATGAGATAATTAAAACTGACTACAAAACATCAACATCCAAAAGAATCATTTATACAATACACACACCAAACGCTAATAAAATGCAAGTGACAACTTGCCTTTGTGGAAACTACACCCAGGATTCATATTTTGAGGAAGTTCAAGCTTATCGGCCAATGCCACACCACGATTTGCTACCATCACAGAGAGGCTTAAAGAAAATGACTACTTCCAACAAGAAAAATACTTGGATTTCATCAAAGGGAAGACAACCGAGCCAGGGTGTTCAAATGAACAAATGAAAAAGCAGTCTCCTTTCTGACTGCCAGGATTAGTGGAAGATAACATGAGTCCTTCTAGGAAACAGGTCCCTAGAATTCACTGACAAGCACGGCAGCGCAAGGGGTCTATGAGGCCAAGAAAGGCCGGGAAACCAACGCGGCCCCTCTGAAAGCTATTTTTTTGCAGAGAAAAGGGTGTGGGGATGGCTGAACACAGCTAAGCACAAAGGTGGAAATGCACCATCTGGGCGGGTCCCAGCGCTACACCATAGGCTCTGGCGCTCTCCAAGCCCCCAACCCGGTTGGTAGCTTAGACCTGGGACTCGGGCTCCCCTCTTGGAGGGGAGGTGGCCGATTCCACTTAAGCAGAAGCCGCAGGTATTCACAGACCCACAAAATCTACAGGTCGAGACACCCCCTCAGAGAAGTCGCCTACTCTCAGAGCAACGGCCGCAGCCAGGGGCCACCGCCCACCCCGGCCCATAGCAGACTGCTTGCGGCCTTCCTCGGCCTGTCCCCTATCCGGCAGGCCAAGCCGGGCTGGTCTTAGCCCCAGTCGAACTGCTGGGCCCCTATTCCGCCCGCAGGGCTCCCGATCGGCAGGAGAAAGCAGAGGCTGCAAAAAGGGTCTGCCCTGGGTCTGCCTCCCCCTCAGCACTCACCATGGCGACTCCCCCGAGCCTGCAGCAAGCAGCACCTACCCCAAGCTGAGCCTCCCGCGATCAGGTGACTCTGCGGCCCCTCCAAGCTCCGCCCTCTTTAGCCCCGCCTTCGGGCCCTGCAGGAGGTTCCTCGATTGGCCCGCTTCTGGGAACCCAAGTCTCGCGTGTTTATTGGCCCTTGCCAATTCACGCTAGACTGATGGACCTGGGCGCCAGCCAGTCTCTCCATAGTGTGTGAGAGGGGGCGGTGCGGTGCAGGGCAGCGGGTGTTGCTTAGCGGCAGGCAGGAGACAGCAGGAAGGAAAGGCGGGTTCAACGAGTTTGTTAGGAAGGAAGGAGTAGAAGGACGGGGAGCCGCCTGCCCACATTCACTGTATCCGCCTAGATCAGCACACTCGTGTTGCACCTGCGCAGAAGAAGGACCAGGATTGGTTTGTGGGGCGTTCTCAACTTGTTCCAGCCAATCCAGATGTGCCGGGGGTGGGGTCCTGACTCTCACTGGCTGGCGCTGCGTCTGCGCGCGGGTTTCGTCGTCCACAGCTGTTCGCGCGTGTAGTGCAGGCTAGCGCCATGGAGTCGGGGTTGATTGGGCGCTTAGCCCCGCGCCTGGGCCTCACTAAACCTGAAGTGCTGAGGTGAGTCCGGCCGCTCACGCCCCGGGAGAGGTCACTGTCTCACGATCCTGAGCCATTAGATTTGGCCCGCGCCCTTTTACAGGACGGGCGGTGTGGGAATGGAGCGTAGAAGGTGGATGAGACTTAGGCCCTTCTTCAAGAAAAGGTTCACCATCGTGGACTTGTATGAAATGATAAAAAGGGTCAGTTGTAGACGTCCTTAGGAACATCCAGCTTTGTGGGATGCACGGGGGTAGGAAAAGGAACGTGTCAGGGATTTCTTCGAGTCATTCTGTAGAATTTTATTGAGGGTTTATTTAACTTAGTGACCCAAACACGGTACGGACCCTCTGGGGATCATGGTCTGCCAGTGGCAAAAACCACGTAGAACACTGCAGGATAGTGTGCCCGAGCGATTGTGGGGCAGGGCGTGGCCTGTCAGCCACCTTTAATAATAATTCAGGAAAGGCCCTGGAGGAGGTGCCTTTTGCTCAAAGACGCAATTGATGTGAGGTCCAGACATGGGAAGATGTGGCAAGAGCAGCTCAAGCAGGCAACTGTTGCAAAATCCTAGAGATCAGAAGGAACATTGCAGGTCCGAGGTTCAAAAACACCTTTGCAGCCAAAGGTTAAGCCCGGGAGGGAGAAGCAAAAGAGCACTCCTTAAAAAAATTTAATTTAGGGACTGTGGCTGTCGCTCTCCGGTAGCGCACTTGCCTGTCATGTGTGACGCACTGGGTTCCATTCTCAGCACCCCATATAAATAAATAAAATAAAGGTCTATCAACAAGTAAAAAAAATAAAATAATATAGGACTAGGTAATCGTTTAGAACAGCGGTTCTTTTTAAGTGTGGTCCCTGGACCCGCAGCAGCATTATCATCTTGGCAGTCTTTAGAAATACAAATTCTTGAACCCCACTCCACACCTACTGACCAAACTGGCCAATGGGACCCAGAATCTGTTGTCATAAGCCCCAGGGTGATTGTCCTGTAAAGTTTGAAAGCCAAGAATTTAAAGGAAGGGGAAATAAAGGAGGGACCCTGATCCAACCTGCCCACCTCTGATTGTTCTTGTTTGTTCCCATAATGGATGGAGGAAAGAAAGGTTGGTTTTTTTGTTGTTGTTGTTTTTTTTTTTTTTTTTTTTTTTTTTTT
>NW_026000221.1:30401234-30423651 GCF_001458135.2 Marmota marmota marmota | reverse complement strand
AACCAATTCATAAGCAGCATAAACTTTTACCTGAAAGCACTTGGAAAGTGATGTTGGGAATCAAGGTTTTGCTACTGTCCTTTAAAACTTCCCCTCAGCACAGAATGTGAACTTCATTCTCAACCCCAAATAAACTTGCATAGTAGTTAGGCTCAGGATGAAGTCCATCCAGTTGTATTCATTGTTTACATAATTGTCAGACAAACTTCTGAAAATAGGGTTTTTTCCTTTAATACCACTATTTTATTTATTTTTATGTGGTGCTGAAGATCAGTCCCAGCACCTCACACATGCTAGACAAGCTTTGTACCAATGAGCTACAACCCCAGCCCCTTTTTTTGTTTGGTTTTGGTTTGGGTACCAGGATTGAACCCAGGAGTGCTTTACCACTAAACCACATCCCCAGCCCTTTTTGAGACAGGCTCTCAAGTTGCTTAGGTCCTTGCTAAGTTGCTGAAGCTGGCTTTGAACTTGCCAGCCTCCTGCCTCAGCCTAGGATTATAGGTAGGTGTGTGCCACTACTCCTGGCCTGAAAAAGATTTTTGATTTGCATATTGCCTTTATAGAAAAGCAGAGGAGTACTTGAGACTGTCCCAGGTGAAGTGCATTGGTTTATCTGCACATATCACAGAAACCAGCAATGCAGTCATGTGCCTGGACCTTGCTGCTTCCTGGATGAAATGCCCCTTGGACAGGGTAAGTAGGTCCCATCAAATGTCTGAATAACCTAGCACAACACTAGAGCTTAGCTGTTATATTTTACTTTTTGTTAGATTAGACCCAGTTAAAAACTTTTCATGTTTTAGAATTTTGGTTATTATTATATGTTATTCTAGATAAAACTTTAGACTCATTTTTGTCAAGTTGGCAAAAAATATTTTTTGCAATGTTTTCTCTTTACTCTTTATTTCCCTAACCACCTCTTTATTCATAGAAGCCATCTCCCAAGGGGTTGTTAGCTTGATCTCCTGAAGTACATATTTTGAATCTCTGATCCCCATCCCCCACTGTCACAGTGATTAAGAGAAGCAGCTTTGGCGTCGGAAGAGTCAACAATGTTGAGATCAAATCTTAACACCATTCACTAGCTCTGTGAGCCACCAGTTTCTTCAACCATAGAGATAAAAATGTTCATTTCACTGGGTTGTTATTATTATGATTAAACAATATTACTGTATGTAACACCATTAGCAATATGTGTGTCATGGTGGATACAATCATTAAATGGTGTAAATGTTAAAAACAAAGCTGTTTGTAGCTTGAGGTTAGACTCTCTTGAGCCCTGACCTCAAGCTACACTATTCACTTAATAGACTTGTTCACTTTAATAACTTTTGGCTTTGAAAATGCACCTTTATTTCCTGGAGTGCTCTTCTGGAAAGCTCCTATTTGTCTTACATGACCCCACCTTGTTGTTATATTCTTTTTATATTTATTTATTTATTTATTTTTTACTTGTAAAAAAGATATGTGGACACATATCTTTATTTTATTTTATTTCATGTGGTGCTGAGGATCGAACCCAGGGACTCTAGCGTGCCTAGGCGAGTGCTCTAGCTCTAAGCCACAATCCCAGCCCCTGCTGTTATATTCTTTATGAAGCTCTCCTTAATTCTCTCAGAGTTGTTTCCCATAGTTATTGATTGTCCTGTTTTTTTCTCTCCTGGTTTCCTTCTCTTCTCCCTTTCCTTCCTCCATTACATGCACCCTCCCCATATCCTTTTCACCACTTTCCTCGTTCTTTTTCCCAATCATTTGTACACTGGGCACCTTTGTTGAAAAACAAGTAACCTTATATTTGTTCCCATGTTGTTGTTGTTTTTAATTATTTGTGCATATGCATAACTACCTTTCTATTTTAAGAGCTTCCTGACTAGGACTAGGTAATCCTTTAGAGCAGCAGTAGTCTGCTTGACATGATTACTCATTTTCTATTAAATGAAGTTAAACCTTTAATTAGAGTGATTTGCCACAGAATTAATTTTGAAAAGTTTATGCTGCTTATGAATTGTTTAAATCATAGAATTTATTATTTGTGTTTTTCCTTTCAAAGCCTTATTTAATTAAGCTTTCTGGTTTGAACAAGAAGATGTATCAGAGCTGTCTTAAATCTTTTGAGTGTTTACTGGGCCTGAATTCAAATGTTGGAATAAGAGACCTAGCTGTACAATTTAGCTGTACAGAAGCAGTGAACATGGCTTCAAAGATACTGCAAAGGTATGGGCATAAAGAACCTTAACTGAAAGTGCATGCTGTAGATAAAGCAGAATCATACAGTGATCTATTCGGGTTAACTTTCAGTCTTAAAAAAAAGAACTTAAGATGCTAAATCAAAGAGTGTTTATCTCATGTATTTAAAATATATTGTAAGTTCTGATTTGCATTTTCAGTTCCTTTTGAAATACTATTTCCTAACAATTCTACAAATACACTATTCCCCCAGTTACGAGTCCAGTCTTCCCCAGACACAACAAGTAGATCTTGACTTATCCAGGCCACTTTTCACCACTGCTGCACTACTTATAGCATGCAAGTAAGTGTTTCTATTAACATTCAGAAAAGCTTTCAAATTTTTAAGTGGGTTTTTTATTCACAAAGAATACTTCTAACTTTGGTTGATTTTAACTCAGAACATATTTTCCCCTATAAATAACACTAGGAATATTGGCTAAGTGACCAGATTCTCAGTTATCTCATAATGTACCCATAATGTAGCTGACAAGTTGGAACTAGGGCTGCCAGAAGCTCATTTGCCAAGTGGCAGCCATATATGTAAGATGGATATTCTAATTTCAGAGTCTGCTTTTTATAAGTGATGAAATCTGTCAAAACAGTGGTCATGTGTGATTTTCTAGTCTTTTTTTTTTTAATGTTAACTGTTCTTCAATTCATCTTAAAATTATGGGTTATCTATGTATATATCAAATTGTTACCTAATTGTCACAAAATTACATGTGCATTTTAATTCTATTCATCTAATAAACAAAGAGCTTAAAAAGGCAAATTTGCATGGTGCTAGCTAATGACATGTTTAGAATAAAGGTAAAAAACTGTAAACAGTTGGGTTTTTTAATAAAGCATAGGCAAAAAGAAATAAATATAATCTAGGGCTGGGGTTGTGACTTGCCTAGCATGTGTGAAGCACTGGTTCGATCCTCAGCACCACATAAAAATAAATTAAAAAGGGGGCCTGAGGTTGTGGCTCAAGTGATAGAGCGCTTGCCTAGCACCTGTGAGGCACTGACTGGGTTTGATCCTCAGCACCACATAAAAAAATAAAATAAAGATAGATAGATAGATAAGGTCCATAAACAACTAAAAAAATTTGTTTTTAAATAAAGGTATTGTGTCCACCTACAACTAAAAATTAATGTTTTAAAAAAATTATAATCTGGTTGGTCAAAGAAGAAAGCTGTGCTGGTCCTGATGTAAGCATTTATGAAATTCTTTCATAGGATTCTAAAGTTAAAAGTGGATAAAAACAAAATGGCAGCCACATCTGGTGTAAAAAGAGCCATATTTGATCGACTATGTAAACAATTAGAGAAGATTGGGCAGCAAATTGACAGTGAGTATTCTGTAATTCAAGAATGTATCATTTGAAAATGTGGACTTGCTGGTAAAAGTAAGATATTTTTAAACTTGTAAACTGGCTATTTTCTAAATTCTGTACTTAATGTGGGCCAGATAATGTTTTTAGTGAGAAAACTGATTTTTGTATTTTTCAAGTAAAACAAAACAAAAAAAACCCTATGATTCCATGAATTTATACCTGGAAAATGGATTCTTTTTTTTTAACATGCTGTAATGTAAAATACCATCTGCCATATACATAAGCTAGGATACAAGTGGTTCTCAAATCTCATAAGAGGAACAGCAAGAAAAGGGCAAGATCACTTGCCTTCACCTTATCCTGCTATTTTTTTTTCATCGAAGTATCTAATTTTTATTTGTGATTCAAAATACATCCAAATACTAAAATTGAAAATAGGAGGAAAAGTAACCTTGATAACACTTTTTTCTTTCCATATAGATAGAGAACCTGGATATTTATCTAGTCCACCCCAGAAGAAAAAGAAAATAGTGGTTGAACCACCAGTGAAGGGTAAGGCTTACTAACACCATAATGACATTGAAATTAATGCAGTGTGATTAAGGCAGACTGCAGTCCTGTGCTGCTGTAGCAGCTCCCCTGACAAAGAGTATAAATCCTGACCATTAATCATTTGACACAACCAGTTTTCCAAGCAATCAGTGGAAGTAACAGAAACATTATGTAATTAAGAATGTGTCTGAAGCCAAACTGCCCAGGTTCAAGTCCTGCTTTCCTACTCTTAAGAGCTTTTGACAAATTTAGCAGTTTTTTGAACAAAGAACCTCATGAATTGGACAACAGTCAAATCCGAAAGAAGTTCAGAGGGTTGCAAAAAGCAGTATGAACAGTAAGATTTTATAGACTGAACCTGGAAGTAGAGAAATCACCTAATTGATTATGGCTAAGCATTTTTCTCTTTGAGCATGATCAGATATCCGGGATGTCCCTAGCTGGTTTTTGAGGCTTTTTTTTTTTTTAATCTTAGCTTCAAAAAGGTAAGTTCTAGTTTGCTTACATAGAAAATCCAGCTATCTCATATTTGTTTTAACACTACCTACAAGCTGGGTGATTTTTTAAAAAGTCACATAATTTCTGTGAATCTCAATTTCCTAATCCTTAAAATGTGATTAATATTAGAACTCACTTCATAGGATTGTGATAAGGGTTAGATGAGATACTGTTTAAAGTGCTCAGTTCAGTGCCTATTAAACACAAAAAGTGATAAATGTTGACTACTATTAGATGTCTTGGAATGCTTGGAGTAAATGTAGAAAAAAGTGATATGCCATTTCTGTATTTTATTACCTTGATTAATTGAAATAAATACTTTAAACAAATTTGCTTTTTTTTTTTCTATTTCATATGTAAACATAGGAATTTTAAAGCTAGTTTTTAACCTTTTCTCTCACAGAAATAGAAAAAGTAGTAGAGATCCCACATACATCTCAGAAAGATGAAGATCTGACACAGGATTATGAAGAATGGAAAAGGAAAATTTTAGAAAATGCTGTGAAAGCTCAAAAGACTACAGCAAAGTGATTGCAGTTTCCAGACTGGTATGTGCTGCAAACCTACGGTACACTGCCACTTCCAGGAAGATTTTAGGACTTTGGGATTTTGTTTGAACTTTTATAACAATACCCTATTGCCTTCATAGTAAAGAAGCCAGCACTAGGGCTAATTTCTGTTCTGGGCTATGGGCTGGCCCCTGCCTTGACAATATTAAATCAACTACAGTACTTCAGCTCTCCACAGGTCTCCACTCTCCCACAAGATGTAATAGAAACCACTTTGCTTTTCGATTGTGTTTTAAGCTAAAGGCAGTTTCCATTTCTATCTGGAATATAAATTTCAGGCTGAATGGAATCTTACCAATTCTACTTAAGTTGTTTGTGTGTGTTTTTTGGTTTGACTAAATATATTGTACAGCCTATATTAATAAATGTTATTTTTATATACACTCAGATTGCAGTTGTCACCAGTTTGGAAGAATCTTTGTTAGGCCAGAATCTGTCCACTCTTGCAGGGGGAGAAAACAACTTCCTGTATGTTCATAGAATTAAAAACTTGGGACTTAACGGGTTAAAATCTACACACTTCAAAATGTAACCTTCATAAATAGTACTTAATTTTAAATTATGGAAAGGTCTATTATAGAGGTTAGGAAGTTGCTTGGCATCATGCCACACATGATTTTAACTAAAATTAAAAATATATGATCTAATTCAATACTTCCATGATGGTATGAATTTCCATGATAATATAATTGCATTCAATTTTAAAATCTATTCACATTGGCCTCAGAAATAATAGTTGCTTTTTGTCTGCTACAAGTGGAATGATTCAGGGTGTTTTTTTTTCTCTCCTACCTTTTTTAATTCTAGAAATTTATCAAACTAAAGCTAAAGGAATACCATAGTCATATTACCTCAACAAAGGCATATTTGGCAAACCCCATGGTATTGGGAAATGAACATGAGCTTTAGAACCACACACACTTGGATTTAAATTCTGGCCAGGAGTGATGGTACATGCCAGTAATCCAACAGCTTGGGGAAACATAAGTTCCATAATTTTTAAAATGAAAATTCAAGTGATTTAGTCAGGAAGATTGCAGGTTTGTAGCTAGCCTCAACAACTTAGCAAGGCTATAAGCAACCTAGTAAGGCCCTGTCTCAAAATAAAAGAAGGTGGGGATGTGGCTCAGTGGTTAAGTGCGCCTTAGTTCAATTCTTGGTACAAAAAATAAATTCTGGGGCTGGGGATGTGGCTCAAGCGGTGGCGCGCTCACCTGGCATGCGTGCGGCCCCGGTTCGATCCTCAGCGCCACATACAAACAAAGATGTTGTGTCCGCCAAAGGCTAGAAAATAAATGCTGAAAATTCTCTCTAAAAATAAATAAATAAATAAATTCTGTCTCTGCCACTTCTCTCCTAAGAAGAGTTCAACACTTTAATAAGCCTGTTTAATGCTTATAAAATACATGACATATAGGAGGTATCCACTAAGTAGTAGCTTTTGTTATTAATTTGAACTAATATGGATAAGGGGATCATCCCTATTTATTTTAAAAGCTTACATAATTTGTTTTTATTTGGTGCCAATATTTAAATTTCTAGCTTTGAACCAAAAGCAATGTATTCACAGTATCACATTCTAGGCAAACGCTTTACTACTGAGCTATATCCCCAGCCCTCCCTTTTTTAAGTGTACTGTTCAGCAGGGTGTCTTGATCCAAATGCCCTTTTAGGGCAGGAGTCCATTGTTTTGCGACCAATCTCCAGAATTTTTTTCATCTTACAAAACTGCCAATTAAACAATTCCCCATTCTTACCTTTCCCAGCCCCCAGACACATTCTTTTTGTCTCTGAATTTGATTGGGTACTTCATATAAGGTATTTCTTTGAGATTTATTTATTTTACTTAGCATAATGTCTTTAAGATTCATCCATATTGTAGCATGTCAGAATATCCTTCCTTTTCAAGGTTGAATAGTTAGTCCATTTACTTTTTCCCCATCTATTCATGAATCAATGGGATGCATGTGTTGCTTCCTCTTGGTGGTTATGACTAATGCTGCTGTGAACATGGATTTATAGATACTTCTTGGCAATACTGGTTTCAGTTCTTCTGGGTATGTACCCAGAAGTGGTGTTATTGAAATGTGGTAATTCTATTTTTAAATTTTTGAGGAGCCTTGATATTGTCCATTTCACATTTCCATCATTAGTTCCCATCAGTAGTCCCTACGTGCTCACCAATGCCGATTATTTTTGTTTTATTTTCCTGTGTTGGTTTTGGTTTTAGGTTTTTTTCATAGTTGCCTTCTTAGTAGATGTGAGGTATCTCATTGTGATTTTAATTTGCATTTCCTAATGATTATGTTAAACATATTTTCATGTGTTTAGTAACTCTTCATATTTTCTTTGTAGAAATGTCTATTCAAGTCCTTTGCCCTTTTTTCGGTAGGGTTGTTTAGTTTTTGTTGTTGGGTTGTAGTTCATTATATATTATAAATACTAACCTTTATATATTGGGGAAATTGGAAAATGTTTTATCTTGTTCTTTAGATTGTCTTTTCACTCTGTTATATCTCTCATGCAGTTTTTAATTTTGATGTAATCCACTTGGTCTATTTTTACCTTTGTTGCCTGTGCATTTTGCTCATGTTCCAAAAAAATCATTGCCAAATCCAATGTTATGAAGTTTTTCCCATTTTCTTCTAAGAGTTTTATAGTTTTGACTCTTACTATTAGATATTTCATTCATTTTGAGTTTATTAGCACATTTACTTTGAAATTACACTATTAAGATGAGATTCTGGTAAATCTGAAATTTCTGAGCCTTATTCATGTGTGAGAATAAATTTTCTTTAAAGGCAGGTATTAGTAATTATTTTGATTATTTAGAATGTAGCAGAGGGAGTGGGGAATTGCTGAAAGCAGTCTTGGTCCAAATGCCCTTTTAGGGCAGGAGTCCTTTTTACAATTTTCCAATACATTCACACCCCAGTGATGGAAGATTATACCCCAGTAATGGAAGATTACTAATTAGTAAATCCATCTGTTTCAGTACTGTTTTTATATAAAAAACTTTTGGAGGCTCAGCTCTATCAAACTTAAAATTAAATTCCCTCAATGACTCTGAATTATCTTTTTACTTTTATTCAAATAAAAGTCCAAACAAAGTCCACACTTAACATTGGGTTGCTAATTTTTAGTTGTAAAAGCAATACATACATGTTCATTGCTTAAAAAAGGAAAAATTCAAATGATTCAGAAAGTTATGAAGTAAAAAGTAGAATACCCCTTCCCACTCATCTGCTTTTTGGACCATATTGTGAAGTTTTTTTGCATATCCTTGAGTTTTTAATGCACATATAAGCATATGTCTCTTCAAATGGGTTGATGCCATACATATGTTCTATAATTTTAAAAAAATTACATATACATATATATGTATATATATAATTTTTTTTTAACTGTAGGTGGAATCAATACCTTTATTTTATTTATTTGTACATGTGCTGAGGATTGAACCCAGGGCCTCACACATGTTAGGCGAGTGCTCTACCACTGAGCCACACCCCCATCCCATGTTCTATAATTTTTTAAATGAGAAGATGACTTTTAGTAGATCTAGATCTATCTTTAATAGCTGTGAATTATGCAAAATTTATTTAACTAAACTCAAACTTTCATTGAGTCATTAGCAACAGTGCTATAGTAAAAAAAAAAAAAAAATTGTATAAACCTCTGCATATTTTTTCAAGTACTAAGAGATAAATTTCCAAAAATAGAATTGCTACATAAAGTGTAGGTGCCAATATTTAAATGGAGAAATGACATTTTTCCCACACCCTTACAAACTTTTCACCAGCCTTATAAATGAATAAGGTAGACCCTGATACCTTTTAGTTTCTCTGCCCAAGAATTTCCAATGACTATTCATCAAATGATTAAAGTCCCATTAGAAATAGTTGATACTAGCACTGTTCTAATCTAAAATATTTTGAGGTAAGTACACACCGGCAAGTAGAGAACTAAAAATATCCATAAATTCAAGCTTCATAAAAACTCCTTTTTTTAATATTTATTTTTTAGTTATAGGTGGACACAATATTTTATTTTTATGTGGTTCTGAGGATCAAACCCAGTCCCTCATGCATGGGCAAGTGCACTACAGCTGAGCCACAACCCCAGCCCTCATAAAAGCTCCTTTGAGTTTCAAATTGGGGGCTAAATGTTGTATTACCTCTTATTTGTGTAGATTCATATTTCCCAAGGATCATACGTCCCAGAGATAAGAACTGTTGTACAAAGGGAAACTACAAAATATCCTAATTAACTTCTATAGGCTGCCCTCAAAAAACTTTTTCCAGAAAAATAACTGACACTTAAAAAATAAAACATTTTACCAAATTGTTAGTATTGTCTCAGATAGTTTCTGATGTTTACTTATTAATTGGCCAAGTTGGAGCAGGCCTGGAGGTGCTGACACTGAAAATCTGACCTTTCCTAAGAGGGTTAGCTTCCCAGACAAAAGTTACAACTTGAGAACTGCACCATCAGGATAACCTCTCCATCTTTTGCTTCCTTCTCTACACCAAGAAAATTCTTTATTCTGGACGGGAAGAATCCTGGAAAGGCTGTGAAACTGCTGCATGTCTGATTAAAAATTAAAAATCACTACACCAACTAAACTTGAGAAGGTATTGGTAACTTGAGAAGGTATTGGGAATAGCACAAGAATCAAAACCAAAGAAATTAAAAAGAATGTTTCAAATAATAAAGTGTTCCTTTTAATCGCTATAAGTTGGGAAAGTGTTCAAATATACACAGAAGTTAGTAAATATGTTGCTTGCTACATTGAGAAGATTTCAGTGAATGGATGATTTCATAAATGCTTACAATAAATGTTTAAAAATGCCCCTACATTTTTTGTCTGTTTAAGTATGAAGTGAGATGTCTTTCTGCCCTTTTCACATGAATTGTCTGTTTAAAGAATGACAACACTGAAAGTAGTATGTCCTTACTACAGCAGTAAGAGAGCAGTTTTCCTTTATTGCTTCATAATGTAACATTCCTGTATTTCTCTCAGCTGAACATCATTACATTATATTTTATAGATCAGCTTCCAGGCTTACAAAACCAGAGATTCATACCCAAGAAAAGGGAGTCAGGACGGGACAAAATTAGGAAAGAATGAAGGTATGTAGAGTTTAAAAAACACATTCCGAATTATCAGATTTAGCTGTAACAGTTGATATATTTCAAGATTGCAAACGATACTAAAGAATACACATCAATGTTGATTCTCAAAGGGAGCATAAATTAAAACAAATTTGAGGATTACTGTCCTAAGCCCACATAGCTTGACACTAGAGCAGGAAGTCCAAGATAAATCAAACGTCTAGGAATTCTTGTTTTGGCATTCTTTGTACTGGAAGAGATAATAATAATATATCTTTGTGTCTAATGAGTTCTTTAATCACATTAAATTTAGAATTTAATTCGATTCTA
Source organism: Marmota marmota marmota (assembly GCF_001458135.2). Taxonomy (NCBI): domain Eukaryota; kingdom Metazoa; phylum Chordata; class Mammalia; order Rodentia; family Sciuridae; genus Marmota; species Marmota marmota. Next base: position 30,413,034 of record NW_026000221.1, on the reverse strand, counting down.
TGCAAAGTAGGACCTTTCCTACCTACCTAAGCATGCCTACGCTTATTGTCAAAAGGAGGAATACTTGAAAAGTAAACACAGCATTTCAAACCTAGTGATCTTACAAGGCAGAAACAAAGCTCCTAAGATATTTTCTTTATAGACACTTTTGTCCAGAAGGCAATAGCCAGAACTTTTTTTTACAAAATAAGAGGAATCAATAATAGTAGAAGGTCAGATTACTTAAAATCTTGAGTCATCTCTTCACATCACCACTGGCCTCAATAATTTCTGGGCCCATTGGAGCAGCAGAGTTGAAGATTAGGGACAAGTTGGAAATTTCCTTAACCTGTTCGCAGCAGCCACCACATAGAAATGTTTCTTGAGGAAAGAAGTTAAAAAAAAAAAATAAAAAGAAAAAGCATATTTTTAGACCAATGGCTTTAAGAAGATATATAATGACTTAAACAAATCTACTACTTGGGTTTGTTCAGAACAAATTTCTAGAATAATTATAGTCAAATAGTTATATGACCTTAAATGGTATGTTTCAAGTAAGTATGAAGTGAGATGTCTTTCTGCCCTTTTCACATGAAAAGGGGAGCACCCTAGAGCAGTGTTTTTCAAACTGAATCACAACTCACCAGTAGGTTGTGTAATCAAATTCACGGGTTGTGGGGCTGGGATTGTAGCTCAGTTGGTAAAGCATTTGCCTAGCATGTGTGAGGCACTGGGTTCGATCCTCAGCACCACATAAGTATAAATAAATAAGATGAAGGTATTGTGTCTGTCTACAACTAAAAAACATTAAAAAAAAAAAAGCTCATGGTTTTTTTGCAAGGATCTGAGTCCGTACCAAATTGTTGGAAAGCTACTTGTTTTTAAGATATATTCTATGTCTGTGGTATGAATGAGTTCTGTTATAAACAAATTATAAAGTTTTTAAAATTTAAATAGGACTTTCTCAACCCCCATTTCAGCAGCTTGAAAAGTAGGCCTCAAGCTATAACCAGTTAGTTCAGGAGCTTCACCACTATTACCACTGAGAACCTATACTCAACTTCATTCTGCCATTTCAAGTGTCCATATAACTACAAACTAAAAGTCACATTTATTCCAGTTAGTTTTGGTGTGTAGTTTTGTCTTGTTTTGGTGCCGGAGATCAATCCTCAGTGCTTTACCACTGAGCTATATCCCCAGTCCTAAGTTGCTGAGGTCTTACCAAGTTGCCAAGGCTGGCCTCAAACTTGTGATCCTCTTGCCTTGCCTCCCAAATCCTTGGGACTCCAGGCATGCACCACTGCACCCAGTTAGTGTGTGGTATATTTTAATCAAGTAATGGTTTTTGATATGAATAGATTTTTTCCCCTAAATTATTCAAAATCAAAATGTAAGTAAAAACTTAGCTAAAACTCTTACAAAGTACAGAAGATAAATGTTGCCTTTACTGAAAGAAAAAAATACCTTCCATTTTCTCTGGGCCATGTATTTCTGCAGCAATAGTTGGGATTTGAGACGAACTTTGGATTTCGAGGCTTTGGCAGGCAAATTATTCAACCATTCGTGTTTCAGGCATTGTGTGGCACTCATTCTGCAGCTGTGAAATCAAATAGGAGTCAAACTTTTAGTTGAGGTTACCCTTTCTAGTTGTCCAAAACTTCCATTGGATGGAAGCCTGAGTCAGTGGAACAAATTAATCATTCAGACAGATTCATGCCATATACCAAAAGGGAACTCCTTGTTATCTAAAATTTCGCTCCTTAAAATTGCCAGTAAATTGCCATCAGAATGTTCCCTGACCTCTACAGAAGTGATTAATTTCCACCACCCAGAGAGGGCTAGGAAACAGAGCATTAGAAGGCCATCTGTACCTCAGATTTCTCTTAATAGGTAAAAGAACCTGACACTTAAAGGAAGTTTATTTTTCCTTCCAGAGGATAATGTCAAGTGATTCTTTTGAATTAGAATTATTTTTATTCTCACATAACCTATCACCATCAGGAAAAAAACTGAAGATCACAGAACAATAAGCTGCCTTAGAGACCAGATTCTTGAGCCTTACTCCTGGGTCACTAATACTTTTGGTTATTTTCAGTTACTATTTTGTCTGAGTATCAAAAAACACAGTGGTTCAATCCATGACTTTAATAAGAGCTGAAGAAGTCAGCATAGATTTCCATCACTAAAAAATGAGATATTCAGACCTTTATTCTGGAGAATGATGATTTTTTTTCTTGACTTTTTTTTTAGTTATAACTTGAAAATGTGACCCATTTGTAAATAATGCATTTTTCTAAAACTCTCCTAGAGCTTATGCTTCTAGTTGTTTTAAAATTGATTGTCCCTTCCTCTGCTCCCTTTATTGTTCTGAAGAAATACAGACTAAGAAATCCTAAAGAAAGAAAGGACTCAACAGGCCAGAACAGCACCCAGATTAGGGTAACCATCAGAATGGTCCATGACAAGCAGTAAAGGGTACCTCTTCTCTTTGACAAGTAGCCGGGAAACAAAGTCCTTGGCCTCCTCTGACAGCCCTTCAAAGGTGTCAGCATCGAAATCCCAGCTACAGTTCACAATGAAATTCATGGTTTCTGCATCTGTTTCCCCTAGAAATGGGGACAAACCACTGAGTCTATAGAGGAGAGAAAGAACCATCAGTTTGTGGAAGCCACATTTGCTGCACTTCAAAAGAATAGAGAAGAATCATGAGGGTCAAGCAGACCTAACCAGAATCAAAAGGCTTCAAAAGAAAAATACTCCTATTATTTCTTCATAGGATACAGTTCAGCGTGTTAAGAGAAGGAGACAGAAGTTTTAAAACTTTAGAGGTAGGAATGGTATTTGGAATAAGTTCCCTATCATTCTCACCTCTTGTCAACTCAGTATGTCCAGAATATATTAATTTTTTAAAATTTTTTACTCTAACTTGTTATATATGAAAGCAGAATGTATTATAATTCACGTCACACATATAGACACAATTTTTCATATCTCTGATTGTATACATAGTATATTCACACCATTCGTGTCTTCATACATATACTTAGGGTAATGATGTCCATCTCATTCCACCATCTTTTTTACCCTTTTGCCCCCTCCCTTTCACTCCCTCCCCTTTGCCCTCTCTAGAGTTCGTCTAATCTTCTCATACACCCACTCCCAGCCCCACTATGAATCAGCCTCCTTATATCAGAGAAAACATTCTGCATGTGGTTTTTTGGAATTGGCTAATTTCACTTAGCATTATATTCTCCAACTCCATCCATTTACCTTCAAATGACATGATTCTATTCTCTTTTATTGCTGAGTATAATATTCCAATGTGTATATATACCACATTTTCTGTATCCATTCATCTACTGAAGGGCATCTATGTTGGTTCCACAGTTTAGCTATTGTGAATTGTGCTGCAGTAAACATTGATGTGGCTGTGTCCCTGCAGTATGCTGTTTTTAAGACCTTTGGGTATAGACCAAGGAGTGGGATAGCTGGGTCAAAAGGTGGTTCCATTCCCAGTTTTCCAAGGAATCTCCATATTGCTTTCCATACTGGCTAAAGAATACATTAATTTAAAAATAGTTTTCCATGTCTCTTCAACAAGCAGGGGTCATTCAGATACTACCCTCACCTTGAGCCAAAGGGAAATTGGCTTTGTTAGGCTCCTTCTAAATTCAGGACCGAGTGGCAGGGCAACCTAAGTGTCTGACTCTAAAATTCCCCAGCCTGATGCAGCAGACACAAAGTGCAGGGATGTAGGTAGCAGTAACACAGTAATGATGAGAATAAGAAGTAAAACACGACTTTTGCCTCTAAAAAAATAGCAAAGGGGAGTCCACAGTTATAGATAAGAAACAAGGAGAAGTGACAAAGTAAGATGACACAATAGTGTCCAACCTGCCCATCCCCTTGCCTTAGCCTCTGATACATTCCAGCCCCTGGTGACAAAGCACCCACATTTCTTTCCTGAAGCTTTTCCAATTAAATCTTGCTTTACTAACCAGGAAATTAATTCTACCCTCACGTACACACCTGGGATTAGCCCGCAAACAAGAACAAATAAAAATTGGTATATAAATAACTCAGTAAGTACTCCACAATGATTTCAGAGTTCCCTGGTAGAATTAAACTTCAATTGCCCGCAGATGGACCTTACCGCATTGGTTATTTCCAATTATTATTTTATGTCTTGAGTCTCAAAAACTCAGTGGCTCAACCCATGACTATTAACCCATGACTTTGATAGAGTGCTAAGTCCTAAGTAAGCCTTCATTATGAAGAAATGAGGTATTCAGACTTTTATTTTGGGGAATGACAACTTTATATCTTAACTTTTTTTCCCCATATTAGCCTATTATAATTGGTAACTTTTGGGGCTGGGGCTCAGCAGTAGAGCCCTCACCTAGCACGTGCGAAGCACTGGATTCGATCCTCAGCACCACATAAAAATAAATGAATAAAATAAAGCTATTGTGTCCAACTACAACTAAAAAAAAATTAAAAAAAAAAAGAAATAGGATCCATTAGTAAATATGGTTAACTGGCTTGATTCACTCCCTTAACTGGCTATCTTCCCATCTCTCTACCCTACTCTTCTATTTGTGTTTCCTGGGAACACTTCCCAAATAAACTACTTGTGTTCAAGTTTTTGCTGCTCCAAAGGATACCCAAAGTAAAACAGATGGTCCCCAGCCCCACCTCAGAGCCCCTAAGCACTCACAGCATGTAGGTGATGACTCCCACACTCCACATGTCCGTGGGGAATGAAACAAACTCATAGTTGACAACTTCTGGGGCCAGGAATTCAGGAGTACCAAAATTCACCTTCAGCTTTTCCCGAGGCTTGTACCTGAGAATGCAGAAAAACATGTGAATGCTGGGACTAATTCCTGGTGGGAGGAGACATTGTTTGACCCTCTGTCCAGCATATTACCTGAACCTCACACACCACACATGTGGCTTACAGAAAACCACAATCCTCTTCTAGGCATTTACAGCCAAAAAAGGAGAGAATATCAATACATCTTATTGGGCTATTCAGCTATACGAGTGAGTACAAATGGGATAGAAGATGTTGGGAAGGGACTGCTCTGTCAATGTGCACAAAGTGACTTAAGGGATGATGGTAAGAATTAGAAAAAGAAAAAAGCTAGACATGGTGGTGCACGCCTGTAATCCCAATAGCTCAAAAAGCTGAGGCAGGAGGATTCCAAGTTCAAAGTCAGCTTCAGCATCTTAGACCTTGTCTCAAAATATAAAAAGGGATGGGGATATGCTTCAGTGGTTAAGCGCCCCTGGGTTCAATCCCTAGTACCAAAAAAAAAAAAAAAGAAGAAGAAGAAAAGATTTTGTTACTTATCATTAGGGAATGTAAATCAAAACAACAAAGTGATACCACTTCACTGAACCCCGGTAAGTATGTGTACCTCATAGAAGGTAGAAAGGAAGGGAATTTCAATTAGATTGTAGAGGTACTAGAAAATTTATGTTGGTGGGAATGTAAAACAGGGCAGCCCTATGGAAAATAGGAAGGGAGTTACCCAAAAAGTTAAAAAATAGAATTACCATGTGATGTAGCAATTCTACTTCTGGGTAAGTAGATCTGCAATAATTGAAAGTAGGGGCTCCAAAAGATATGTATATACCCATGTTCATAGTAGCATTACTTACAATAGCAAAAAGGTAGAAGCCACCCAAGTGAATAAAGAAAACAGAATATTATTCTGCCTTAAAAAGGAAGATAATTCTGGGCTGTGGATGTGGCACAAATGCGCAGGGCACTGGGTTTGATCCTCAGCACCACATAAAAAATAAAATAAAAATGTGTGTCCACTGAAAACTGAAAAATAAATATTAAAAAAAAAATTCATCCTCCCTCCCTCCCTCCTTCTCTCTCTCTCTCTCAAAAAAAAAAAAAAAAAAAAAAAAAAAAAGAAGAAGAAGAAGAAGAAAATTCTGATACAGGCTTCAACATGGATGAATATAAGGACATGCTAAGTGAAATCAACTAGTCATAAATACCATGTGATTCCACTGATGGGAGGTAACTAGAGCAGTCAAATTTACAGAAACAGAAAATAAAATGGTGGTTACCAAGGGTTGGAGGCAGGAGAAAACTGGGAAGTTATTTAGTGGATATAGAGTTTCAGTTTTACAAGATGAGAGAGTTCTAGAGGCTGATTGCACAATAATGCACTACTACAGTTGTACTACTGTACACTTAAAATTAAGATGGTAATTTTTTCAATTATCTTATCCTAAATGGCAAAAATTATATATTTATGATGTATAGCATGGTGTTTTTGGTATATGTATAGTTTTTGAAATAGCTAAATCAAGCTAATTAACATGCACCTCACTTTTTTTATGTGGTGAGAACACTTAGAATCTATTCTCTTAGCAATTTCAAATATACAACATATGTTATTAATTATAGTCACCATGTTGTACTATGAATCTCCTTAACTTACTTTTCTTCTCTCAAATTTTGTTATCTTTTTTTTTTTTTTTTTCCCTGTACCAGGGATTGAACTCGGGCACTCAACCATTGAGCCACATCCCCTTCCCTATTTTGTACTTTATTTAGAGACAGGTCTCACAGAGTTGCTTTTGCTGAGACTGGCTTTGAACTCACGACCCTCCTGTCTTTAGTCTCCTGAGCTTCTGGGATTATAGGCATAAGCCTCCATGCCCAGCTGAAATTTTGTATTCTTTATCCAATATCTCCCCAATGCCACTAACTCTCCCCCTAGTAACCACCATTCTATTCTGCTTCTGTGATATCATCCTTTTTAGAGTCCACGTATTAGTAAGCTTATGCTATATTTGTTTTTCTATGCCTGACTTATTTTACTTAATATAATGTCCTCCAGGTTCATACATGTTTCAAATAATACTTCCTTTTTTTAAGGTGAAATAGTATTCTATTTCATATATATTCTACATTTCCTTTATTCACTCACCCATTAATGGACATTGGGTGGTAAATGTATATTATGTGAGTTTTTAAAATCATGATTCCCAAAACAAAGAATTAGAAGATGTTATGGGCATGAAGTTTAAGCAAAGCTAAAAAGAGAGTTGATGGCTGAGTGGAAGAAGGGTGGCAAACTGTGCTTTTTAGAATCACTCTAAAAGGAGAAGAAAATCTCTAGTTAAAATTTAGTGGGTACTTTCTGTCAGGTACTGTGCTAACATTTTTACATACCAATATTATACCTTTCATTTCACAATAGCCCTATGAAATAGGTAAGGTAAGGTTATTGTCTTCATCTTATAGATGAGTCAATTAAGAATAAAATGAATCAAATAATTATTCTGCCAAAATACCCTGTTTCCTTCAAACCACTTTCTAAAGAATCTTCTCTTCCAATTTACTGGGATCTAGGTAAATACAGACCTAGGGCCAATACAACCTACATTCATCCAGGGAAAGAACAACAAAGGGGTTGATGGGATGGGATTTCCAACAGGAAGCTGAGAGAACATGTAAACCCTCCTCTGGCAATCTAATCTTCCCCTGCACTAGCAACTGGCCCAATACTTTTGGTAAAGGAGGAAAAATGAGAGGACCAGCCTTCCTCTCGAGAAGGCCTATTCTCTCGACCCCTTCCCAGGTGGCATTATCATTCCCAATGTCTCATTGTGTCCCTTTCACTAAAAGTATAATATATTTATTGACTCCTCCCCTTAATGTTGGGGTTGGCCATATGAGTTGCTCTGATCAACAGAATGTGGGTGGAAGTGACATTGGGCCAATTCTTATCTAGGCCATGAGAGCTTGTCCTTTGCACCTCTACCATTATTAACATGAGAAGTGAATGAAATACACATGGAGCTGATGTGACCTCACTGATCACATCTTGGATCTAAGCTCAGCCTAGATCAACTGACTCTCAGCCAGTGGTGTGGAGATAAATGTTTAACAATCAGCTATTAGTTTACACACACACACACACACACACACACACACACACACACAGCCCTGATTTGTAGCATTTGCCAATTACTGGGGTGTAAATACTAATTTCCCATGGCTGATTTCAAGGTACTATGATAAAGTCACTAATTCACTAATTGAAGACTTGGGAAGAGCTGCTTAATTGCTTACCATTCTGGAGTATTTCTACCATACAGCTATAAGAGACATAAATAACCTCAGGAGCATAGACTGTAGTAAAACAATTAGGTAGGATGTTTTTAGTACATGGTATCTTAGTTTTTAATGTAATTTCTTTAATTATAAAGAAATTTAATTTATAGTTTTAGTTTTAATAATAGCTGTGTTTAACAGCTGAATTACAAAATTCCAACTAGTACAATAGGTTTCAACTGAGTTAGGTTTAGTATACCATTACCTGAGGTAACTCAAAAATGTGTATATGAGAATACATCATCAGGGGATGTGGAGAATAAGAAAAATAGTAGAATGAAACAGACATTATCAATGTATGTATGTATGTGACTATATGACCAATGTGATTCTATAATATGTGTACTCAGAAAAATGAGAAATTATATCCTATCTATGTATGATACATCAAAGTATATAAGTGCATTCTACTGTCATGTATAACTAATTAAAACAAATTTAAAAAAAGAATACATCATTGTTGTTTTAACTCACTGGGTTTTGGGGTGGTTTGTAATACAGCAGTATTGTGACAAGAGTTAACCTATGCATTCACCCCAAAACTGTGTCAAAATATCCAACAAAACCCTCCCTCCAGATTCCTCTATGACCATAGTCTGATATAGGAAGTCTCATAGCACTTGGAGTAAGCACCCCCTTGCCCTGCTCAGGACCTGATAAAAATGATTTTGTGTTCTAATTCCAATCTGAACCCTGGTCTGGGAGCTGGGAGACTTCCAACATGCTGGAGATCCAGCTTAAACAAGATATCTCCCATCCTGTTCTCATCCTTTACCCTTAACAAGTCATTACTTAGATCCACTGATGGCTTCATTGTCCAGCTTGGGTTACCCTGGTTTCCTCTTTCTGAATGCCGGGGCCTCTGAAGATCTCTGTATACCTCTACTCTGCCAGGGACTGTAAATCTAAGCATCTTTCAAATCCCCATCCAAAAATACAACAGCTTTTTTATAGTTCGTATTGTCTTTATAAACATTTTGTTATTCTGAGGTATAGAACATGCTTTCTGAACCTGCATGCTCTCCCCACAGAGCTTTTGACTAATTTTTGGTAAGTTGACCTTCAGCCCTTTTCACTTCCCTACCAGGTACAACTCAATGACCTATAGGATAACATGTAAATTTGTGAACCTAACATTCAGGACTCCTCATTTAGCACCCTCATTTTCTACCATATCTCTCTCAGATCAGCCTGCTCATACACAGCATATACACTTTTCTGGTCCCATAACTCCCATTGTCTCCCCTGCCTCCACCAACTCTCGTAGCTACACTAAAGTCTATTATGTGCACCTCCTCCCAACTATTCAGTGATGTTATATTGGTTGCTTGAAATTAGCAAAAAATGGTAAACATTACAAATCAACCTTACATCCTCTCACTTTCCACCTCTTCAGCTCGTGGTTAAACATTTGCCAGCACACCATTGCTCACTGTTAACAAATCCTGTCCATCCATCCCTTCTGGCTATTCAGAGAAGCCTTCCCTGACTCCAGAGGTGGTTGCTTCTTACTCTCAGTTCACAGTGTGTCACTGTAAATACCCATGTGGTAAATGGTATCTGACATTCTTTTTTCATTGTAGTTGGACACAATACCCTTATTTTTTAATTCTTTATTTTCATATGTGCCGAGGATCGAACCCAGCACCTCGCACATTCTAGGCGAGTGCACTACGGCTAAGCCACAATCCCAGCCCAGTATCTGACATTTTGAGGAGTTTTGTCAAAGTATCAAAATAAAATCATCCCCTTACCTTCTGGCCAGCCCAAAGTCAATGATCTTAATTTGGTGTCCTGTTTGATTTACACACAGTATATTCTCTGGCTGAAAAAGAAAAGAGAAGTCTGCTTAGCTCAATCAGCAGCTAAGGAGGTCCACAGCTCCCATTTACTTGTCTATAGGCCTCAGTTTCCCAGCTTCAAGAGAAATTAATGACTTGGGGCAGCCCTACAAGGGTTATATAATGAAAATAAATGAAAGGGGCTGATGAGCCAAAAGGATTGGTTGTAGACTGTGAGAAACTGGAAGACTTCTGCCTATATAAAAGGTCAGCCACTGCTCAGCTCCAGCCACTGGCCACTGGGCAGACACAACTATTAATCCTTAGAAGGAACCAAAAACATGGGTTTTTATATGAAAATTCCATGTTTTTAAATGTCTACAACCAAATCAAACTTAAACACATTCATTATGGGTGGGAACCAAACAGAACACCTCTGTAATACAGATTTGGGTCACATGCTGCTTGTTTGAGACTGTTGGTTTGGAGTAATGGTTCCCAGCCCCAGTTGCCCATTAGAATCAAGGAGTTTTGAAAGTCCCAGTGGCAGGCCCCAGCCCTGACCCATGACACTGGCATCTCAGGGATGAGACTACAGCATCACTCAAGGAAAACAGAGCTGCTAAATGTCAACCTGCCATTTGGTGGCCTTGATATGCTTTTACTTTTAGGTCTTTCTGATCAGCTCCTAGACGCTTAGGTAGCCTAAAACAATGCTTGCTGCTTGAACATGACAAATTTGGGATGGTGGGAGAGCTGAGTAAAGATGGAGGGCTTAAGATAGAAAGGACATGGAGACTTAGGGTCCAGTGCCTGAGGTCCAGGCACCCATTATCTGATTCTGTAGCCCTAGATGAGTCCCTTCCCATTCCTGAACCTCAGTATCTTCATCTTTAAAATGGGAACAATACCACTTCCTGCCTATATTCCTGGGAGAGTCAGAGGATCAAATGACATGCAAGAACACTTCACATCTTCTAAAGCAAATGTCAGGTATTGACTTTCTCAGCAAAAGAATTGACTATTATCTGTTATAAAGTGTGCAATTCCTCAGATAAGTACAGAAGAATGATATTTTAAAAATCTCTGTCTTCTAGATCTCGGTCTAGAATACCACCATCCAATATAAATATAACATAAGCCACATTTTTGAAAGTTTTCTGTAAAAACAGCCAGTCGCAGTGTAATCCCAGCAGTTTGGGAGGATGAGGCAGGAAGATCTTGAGTACAAAGCCAGCCTCAGCTGTTGGGTGCAGAGCAGGCTGAACTGTGTTGTCTGCAGGGCAGGCTGAACAGATGTTGGCTGCAAGATAGCCCACGCACTCAAACCCCCCTCTATCTGGTCCTTTATCACCTGTTTGTGTCAAGTCCCGCTCAAGGCTGAGCACTCAACCCCCTTGGGCCAACAAGGCAGCTTGCAGACCCAGAGGCCCCATTAGATTTGGGCTATAAAAACTCCCTCCTGCCAGGCCCCCCTCTCTCTCCCTCTCTCTCTTGCTCTTTCTCTCTTGCTCTCTCTCTTGCTCTTTATCTTTCTTACGCGCGCTCTCTCTCTCTCTCTCTCTCTCTCTTGCTCTTGCTCTCTCCCTGTTCATCTCTTCTCTTTTCTCTCTCTCTCTTTCCTTCTTTCCTTTCTCTTTGTTGCACTGCTGCAATAAAGATCGTTTGGTTGCTCTGAGTGTTGTGGTCACTTTCCTTTCATTGGTGCCGAAACCCGGGAGAGGGTTAAAACCCACTTTTGGGTCCCTCTTCCTTCGGAAGTGCCACTCACCGGATGGCCTGAACCCAGGCCTGAACCCATTTTCTCGACTGCCAGAACTCCATCCACCACCGACCTTCGATTGGTGAGTTTCCCCTTCCTGGAGTCCTAAACCCAATGGTGGTGTCAGGA
>NW_026000221.1:30361063-30398959 GCF_001458135.2 Marmota marmota marmota | reverse complement strand
TATTTATTTTTTTTGGTACCAGGGATTGAACCCAGGGGCATTTAACACTGAGCTACATGGCAAGCCTTTTGTTATTTTATATTTTGAGACACGGTCTTACTGAGTTGCTTAGGGCCTAAGTTGCTGAGACTGGCTTTGACTTGTGAGCCTCCTGTCTCAGCCTCCTAACCAAAATTCACCACTTTAAAATACATAACTCGGGGGCTGGGGATGTGGCTCAAGCGGTAGCGCGCTCGCCTGGCAAGCGTGGGGCCCGGGCTCGATCCTCAGCACCACTTACAAAAAAAGACGTTGTGTCCATCAGAAAAATAAATAAATAAATAAATAAATTCTCTCTCTCTCTCTCTCTCTCTCTCTCTCTCTCTCTCTCTCTCTCATTCCCTCCCTCCCTCTCCCTCTCCTCTCTCTTAAATTCTATCCTCAGTACCACATAAAAATAATTAAATAAAAATAAAATATTGTATTGATCTACAGCTAAAAAATATCTTAAGAAAATTAAAATAAAAATCATTCCCATCATAAGACACTGTATTCTTTCCTCCCCCTCAAATACTGGCAACCACTAGTGTTATTTTGTTTCTTTGGATTTGCCTATACTGGACATCTCACATACATGGAATCATATAATATATATGTGGCCTTGGATATCCAGTTTCTTTCACTTGCTACAATTTTTCAAGGTTCATCATGTTATAATATATATAAGTACCTCATTTCTTTTCATGGCTAAATAGTATTTGCTATATGGATGTGTGCTACATTTTATCTCTTCATTGGTTAATAAACATCCAGGTTGTTTGTACTTTTTGGCTATTACAAATAAGACTGCTAAAAACATTTGTTTACAAGTTTTCATGTTGACTGTGTTTCAATTCTCTGAGACATATAACTAGGAGTAAAACTGCATAGTCATATGGTAATTCTATTTTTAACATTTTTAGGTACTGTCCACCCAGCTCTTTTTTAAAAGTAGATGCACAATTTTATAACCCACCAGTAATGTATGAGTTTTCCAATTTTTCCACACCTAACCATCACTTCTTATTGTCATTTCAATTTTCTATTTTAGTCAGTTTAGTGGATATGAGGTAGTACCTCATTGTGATTTTGATTTACATTTCCCTAATGACTAATGGTATTGAGAATCTTTTCACATACTTCTTGACCATTATATGTCTTCATTGGATAAGTGTCTATTTAAATACGTTCATCATTTTTAAAGGCTTATTTGCTTTTCTATTATTGAGTTGTAGGAGTTATTTTTATATTCTAGGTATAAGTCGCTTATCAGATATATGATTTGGAAATATTTTCTCCCATTCTGTGAGCTTTCATTTTACTTTCTTTTTTAAAAAATTTGTTCTAGTCAGTATACATGACACTATAATGCTCTTCAATTCATTGTACACAAATGGAGCACAATTTTCCACTTATCTGGTTGTACATGAAGTAGGGTCACTCCATTCGTGCAATCATACATGTACCTAGGATAATGATGTCCATCTCATTGCCCCATATCCCCTCCCATCCTTCCCTTTTGCCCAATCCAAAGTTCCTCCACTTGTCCCCTGCACCCCACCCCCATTATGGATTAGCATCCACTTATTAGAGAAAATATTAGGTCTTTGGTTTGGGAGGATTGGCTTACTTCCCTTAGCATGATATTCTCCAACTCCATCCATTTACCTGAAAGTGCCATAATTTTATTCTCTTTTAATGCTAAGTAATATTCTATTGTGTATATATACCACGGTTTCTTTATCCATTCATCTATAGAAGGGCATCTAGGTTGGTTCCACTGTTTGGCTATTGTGAATTGTGCTATTATAAACATTAATGTGGCTGTGTCCCTGTAGTATGCTGTTTTAAAGTCCTTTGGGTATAGACCAAGGAGTGGGATAGCTGGGTCAAATGGTGGTTCTATTCTAAGTTTTTTAAGGAATCTCCATACTACTTTCCAGATTGGTTGCACCAACTTGCAGTCCTACCAGCAATGTTTGAGTGTGCCTTTTCCCCCACATCCTCGCCAGCACTTATTTCATTTCACTTTCTTGATGGTATCCTTTAAAGCACATTTAAGGTTTTTTCCTTAGATGAAGTCTAATTTGCCCTTTTTTTCCTTTTCTTATGCTTTTTTAAAAAATATTTATTTTTTAGTTTCAGGTGGACACAATATCTTTATTTTATATTTATGTGGTACAGAGGATCAAACCCAGTGCCTCATGCATGCTAGATGAGCACTCTACCACTGAGCTACAACCCCAGCCCCTCTTTGCTTATGCTTTTGATGTCATATCTAAGTAACCATTGCCTAATCCAAGATCATAAAAGATTTATTCCTGTTTTCTTCTAATAATTTTGTAGTATTAACTCTTACATTTATATCTATGGTCCATTTTGAGTTAATCTTGTTGTGAGATAAGGTTATAACTTCATTTGTTTTGCACATGGATAATCTAGCATGGTATCCCAGCACTTTTTGATAAGACTTTTTCCCACTATCATGGCACCATAGTCAAATCAATTAGCCATAAATGAAAGGGTTTATTTCCAGACTCTCAGCTGAGTTGCTTTGATCTATATGTTTAACCTTATTCCAGTCTTGATGTCTCTAGCTTTGCAGAAAGTTTGGAAACCAGAAAATATGAGTCCTCCAAACCCGGTCTTTTTCAAGACTGTTTCTGCTATTTTGAGTCCCTTGAATTCCCATCTGAATCTTAGGATTTGCTTATGAATAACTGAAAAAGAATCCATCCATGATTTTTAGGATTATGTTGAATCTGTAGATGAATTTGGGGAGTTTTGCCACCTTAACAGTATTGAATCTTCCAACTTATGGCAATGGAGTACATTTACATTTATTTAGGTCTTCTTTACATTCTTTCAACATTTTTTTGTAGTTTTTGGAGTATAAGTCTTACATTTATTTTTTGTAACTTGTTCCTAAGTATTTGATTCTTTTGATACTATTGCAAATAGAATTGTTTTCTTAAGTTGACTTCTACATTATTCATTGCTACTATAGAAATATAGTTGGTTTTTGTATATATCCTGCAACATTGTGAGTTTATTAATTTTCCAGTCTTTCCTCTTTAGGATTTTCCCATATACAAGACCATGTCATCTGTGAATATAAATATTTTATTTCTTCTGTTCCAATAAAAATGACTTTTATTTATTTTCTTCCCTAATTGCTCTAGTTAGAACTTCTAGTAAATCATTTAATAGAAATGGTAAGAGGAGAAATCCTTGTCTTGATATGAACTTAGAGGGGAAAGCATTCAGTCTTCTACCATTAAATATAATGTTAGCTATAAAGTTTTTCAGAGATGGTCTCTACCAAATTAAGGAAGTTCCCTTCTGTTCCTATTTTATCATGAAAAAAATGTTGATTCATCAAGTGTTTTTCTGAATCTATATAACTGATCATATGTTTTTGTCTTTTATTCTATTTTGATTTTTATATGTTAAACCAACCTTGAATTCTTGGGACAAATTCCACTCCGTTATGCGTATTAATTCTTTTCATATGTTGATATATTCCATTTGTTAATATCTTATCTAGAAATTTTATATCAATCTTCATAAAGCTATAGGTTCTTTTCTTGTGATGTGTTTGGTTTTGGAATCAGGTTACTGACCTCATAAAATGAGTAATAATAATAATTTTTATTCCTCTTTCATATTTTAAGTTTGTGGAAGCTTGGTATTGATTTTTCTGTAAGCATTTAGTAAAATTCACCAGTGAAGTTATATAAGCCTGGTCTTTTCTTTGTGGGTAGTTTTTGATTACTTATTAAATCTCTTTAACTAGTTATAGGCTTATTTCTATTTCTGTTTCTTTTTTTAAATTTTTTTTATTTGTAGATGGACACAATATCTGTATTTTTATTTGTTTATTTTTATATGGTGCTGGGGACCGAATCCAGGGCCTCAGGCATGTAAGGCAAGTATTCTACCACTGAGCTACAACCCCCATCTATTTCTATTTCTTCTTGAGTCAGCTTCATTACTTTGTATCTTCCTAGGAATTTGTCCATTTCATCTAGGTCATCCTTTTTATTTTTCTAAGGCCAGTAGTGATATCCTATTTTATTCCTGATTTTAGACACTTGGGTGTTCTCTTTTTTCCCCACCTCAGTCATATAACTAAAGATTTGCTAATCTATTGATTTTACAAAGAACCAACTTTTGGTTTCACTGATTTTCTCTCGTTTTTCTATTTCATTTATTTATGCTGTAATTTTTATTATTCCCTCACACTGCTTGCTTTGAGTTAACTTGGCTTTTTTTCCCCTAGTTTCTTAAGGTGGTAGGTTAGCTTATTGATTTGAGATCTTTCTTCCTTTGATTGTTTTCTTTTCAAAAATTTTTTATAGTTATAGATGGACAGTATGCCTTTATTTTATTTGTTTATTTTTATGTGGTGTTGAGGATCAAACCCAGTGCCTCATGCATGCTAGGCAAGCACTTGCCACTGAGCTACAGCCCCAACTCCTGTTTTCTTTTTTTTAAGAGTCCTGATGTCAAGCAATCCTCCTGGCTCAGCCTCCCAAGAAGCTGAGACTACAGGTGGTTGACACTATATCCAGCTATTTCTTTCTTTTTAATACTGATATTTACAATTATAAATTTCCTTCCTGGTTTAGATATATCCCATCAGTTTTGCTATGCTGGTGTTTTTTTTTTTTTTTTTTTCCATTTTCATTCATCTCCAAATGTTTTCTAGAATTTATTTATTTGAATAAAATATTTTATTTAATTCAATACATCCAAAATAGTAACATTTCAATAGGTTATAAATACAAAAATATCAAGGAAATATTTTCCATTCTTTTTTCACATTAGTTCCCTGAAATTCAGTATTTTTTAAAGACAAATATGTTTGTTTTTTTAATACCTTTATTTTGTTTGTTTATTTTTATGTAGTGCTGAGGATTGAACCCAGTGCCTCACACGTGTGAGGCAAGCACTCTACTGCTGAGCCACAATCCCAGCCCCTGGAATTCAGTATTTTAAACTAAAGAATTCATCTCAATTCAGATCCTAAGTTTTCATCAGAGCTATTTTATTTGTATTTAGAGTCCATGAAATTTGTAGATAAAAAGTAAACCCAAGTTGTTCCAGACATACTACTAAAAATTTTTCAATAACTGAATCAAGTATCAGTTTTTAAATTTAAATTAATAAAACTTAAAATCTAATTCCTCAGTTAAACTATCCACATTTTAAGTGCTTGATAGCCACTGTATTGGACAGTGCAGCTCAGAAACTCTTCCACCATTTTTAATCCACACAATACTCCTAAGAAATAGTTATTCTTTTTTTTTTAAATATTTACTTATTTATTTTAGTTTTAGGTGGACACAATATCTTTGTTTTATTTTATATGGTGCTGAGAAATGAACCCAGTGCCTCACGCATGCTAAGCAAGTGCGCTACCACTTGAGCTATATCTCCAGCCCCGGAAATAGGTATTCTTATTTCCCATCTTGCAATTGGTGAGCTCAAGGAACTTTCCCAAGTTTCACAACCAGACAGGGGATAAACCAATGTGTTCCATCTTGTCACTGGGAAATGGGCCTTGGTAATTAACTGTATTATTGGGGTCACAAAAATTGCACCCAAAGCTGGTTGGTCTTTGACACAGAACTACAGAACATATTCCTAAGCTTTCCGTAATTTTTTACCCCACAGAGAAAGATGGACCCAGAAGCCTTGGCATTAGTACTAATGAGCAGAAGAAGACTGAGGCCAGTTCCCCACCATCTCTGTTATTTTTCTGAGTATCCTAATCTAACAGTTAGATGCCAATTAGGAAAAATGGTCAGAAGGAGCAAAGCACAGCCCTACAGATGCATCAAACCACTTCCCATCTTCTACATTGAAATTCTTTCCCTTCTTGAAATGAGTTGTAGAGAAACACCTCATGTTTGTCCAATGGAATGGAAAATCACAGAAATTTATTTAACTACCATCCAGGGACTTTGCCTGGGACTTTATGTACATGTCACACCAAGAACACTCCTCAGGGGACAAATGAAAGTGTAATACGTTTATTCAATGGAGTATCACATGGCCCTTAAAAAGAATGGGGAAAGATGTCTACTCTGTATTGTTGAATTTAAGTAAGTAAGCTTAAGCCAGGCATGGTGGCACATGCGTATAATCCCCATTACTTGGGAGGCTAAAGCAGGAAGATTGAAAGTTCAAGGTGAGCTTCAGCAATTTAGTGAGATCCTGTCTCAAAATTACAAAACAAAAAAATTTAAAAGGCTGGAGATATAGCTCTGTGATAGGGGTAGAATACCCCTGGATTTAGTCCCCAATACCACCTCTGCAAAAAAAAAAAAAGGAAGCTCAAAACCAAGATACATTATATGATCCCTTGTATATTTATAGGTTTGTGTATCATGCCATGTTGCTCATAGAGAGCTCTCAGTGTGGAATGGGAAGAACTTCTATACTGTGTATTTGATACACATTTAGAATATGTAACCTTTTGAACTTTAAAAAAATTAATCTTAAAGATATTTTTAAAGAAAAAAGTTATTGTCTCATTTAATCTTCAAATAATACTTAAAAAGATACAACTATCCACAAATTACAGATGGAAAAACTGAGGCTCAAGAAGTTGACATGACTAGTCTTCTCTAGGCTCCAGAACTAGAAAATAGGGGAGCCAGAAAGGGAAACCAGGATTATCTATTAACAGAGCTCTCAGTGATGGGATGGGAGTACATCAGAGGCTCAAGAACTGGGCTCCCACCTACCACATCCCTAGAACTTACCTTGAGGTCTAGGTGCAGAATGTAGTGCTGGTGGAGGTAATGCACACCCTCGCAGATCTGCTTGATGAACAAGACCACGTCCAGTTCAGTCAGATGGTACTTTTCATCTGTGATCCGGTCAAAGAGTTCACCCCCATCCACACTAGCAGAGGAAAGGGAGAGGCAGGCAGGTAAATGAGCAAAGCTCTCATAGGATTTGCCCACTTTTTTGCCAAGGACCAAAAGACAATGGCCTAGGAGAACTCAAAGTTGGCTGTATCCCATGGATCACAGGGCTACTGCCACTGCCACCTGAGTTTTCTGGAATACCTGTGTTCTAGCCCATTCCTAGTAAAAAGTATGGGATGGTCTTCCAGATTGATAATCCCTGACTCTGAATAATCTAAATCAGGGCTGCAAACTCTTCTACTTAGTGGGGAGCCAACTAGTACCTAAGTGGCAAGAAGCCTTAATGGGCAAATTTGACCATATGTGAGATAAAAGTTTTATGAAAACACACAATCCTTAGTCTTTTATTTTTCTTTTGAGAGAGACACGATATGACAAATGATTTGCTCTCCTCAGCCCTGCTGAAAGCAAAACAACAACATGAGCCTAATCCTAAATGGCCTCTGAGACCACAACTTCAATGCCCAGGGTAGTGGGAAATGGTAGGCATTGTGGCAAATCCTGTCCACAAATGGCAGTCACTGAGAGCTCCAGCTCACCGTTTCCAGCAAGGAATGCAGGCCAAGCATTATTAGACTCTTTTCGTTTTCAAGAAAAGCCAGATATCTAGATTTTCCAATTTCTATTACCTAAATTTCCCAAAGTAAATAATTCATTCAAAATCACCAAAAACTCTTTAGGCCAAACTGACAAAATATCTGCAAGTTAAATCAGGCTCAGTAGCCACTTGTTTGTAACAAAATGGCTTTGTCCTCCACGCCCCACTTGGGGTTCAAGTAGCCAAGCCAGAAAAAAGGGGGATTGCATGGTCGTCTGTGTCCCAGTGAGGGGAGGAGAGACAAAGAGCCTTGCTTAGAATGAACAAAGGCTCTGAGTTCCAACCTTGCACCTAACCTGAGGAGAAGCCACTGCCCCATGTCTATGACACTTACTACTCCATGACCAGGGTAAAGCTGTTCTTGCTCTCAAAGGCATCATAGAGTTGGATTAAGTTCACATGGCTGAGCTGGTTCATGATGTTGATCTCATTCTTCACATCCTCCTTGTGGAACCAGAGGAGAAAGAATTTACAAGCAAATAAGTCAGGAAGAGGAGAGAGTTGTACCTCCCAAGACAGACAGACACACAGACAGACATATACCCCTCATCCTTTTTGAAAAATATCCTATTGTCACCCCAGGTCTCCTTGCCTCACCATCCAAACCAGGGTTTTGCAACAGGAAGGACCTTAATTTATTCACCCATTTCAAAAGATACTAAACCCAAGGCCCAAGAATTAATGAGCCTTATTGCCCAGGGTCCCACAGGCCTCTTGGCAGAAGCCATGCCACGACACCCACATGTAGGCAGGTGTGTCTGGACTGAGGAGTGTGAGGTGACCTGCTGAGTGGAATATAGGAGTCATAAGAAAAAGGCAGGAAAGGCAGCAGCTTCTCTGTTCAGTATGGAGGGGCAATGTGGGTGCAGGGGGCTGTGAAGGAAGTGAGGGAGTCCTAAGCTTGGCTAGAAGGATCTGCTGGCTCAGGGCAGACGCCTCACCCGGTCTTTAGCATTCTTCACTTTGATGATCTTGGCGGCCAGTGGGAGATCTGTGGACTTCTCTGTGCACTTGTGAACCTGGCCAAACCGGCCCCTACAGAAACATGAACACAGCAGGCTGAGAGTACAAGAAGCTCACCCCATACGTGGTAGGCCACCTGTCCCCTGAGCTTCCTGGTCCTACTCCTTCCTCCACACACACACCATTTGCACTATCCTAGTCATAGGCCCCACACCACATGGGCTACCCTGACATCTAGAAAATGACCTCATGACCCCCACTATATGGTCTACACTACACCCTAAGGGAAAACCTCCCTGCACCCCAGGGAACATGCCTCTCACCACTCCATACCACAAGAGCTATCCTGCACCAAAGAGAGTATACTCACTGCACCTATGTTGGATCTCCTTCCAACTCCAAGATGCTCCCATATCGTACCACATGGGTCCCCCTGCACTTCCCCTCATCTATACCATGTGGGCATCCTGCACTCTAGGGATAGTCTCTTCACCCCATTCTCATGCTCTAAAGGATATCCCATTCCTGGCTTTGGTTCAATTAACCAGTTCCTGAGAATTACCTAGCAGTACCCCAGCTCATTCTCCAAGTGGTTCTGCCCTGCTATTCCTCCTCCCACCCCTTACCAAAGCAGACAGCCCACCTACCCTCCCAAGACTTCATGCTGGCACACCGTGTAACCTGCTGAGATCGAGGTCTCCTTGACACTCACCACCCGGTGTTCAAAAGGTGCTGGTGGAGCTGGGCTGTCATCTGTTTAGGAAACAAGAGACCTGTGAGTTTCCTATATGCAGCCACCCATCCCAGACCCACTTAATTACATTTGGTTTACCAGGTGACAAGCCCTTTGCCTTTCCTATAACCCAAGGATTTGAAAGCCCCTTCTCAAGAATAATCTCACTGGAGCCACCCATTTGGCAGAGGAGGAAGATGAGTCTCAAAGAGGTGAGGGGACTGGTCCAAGATTACACAGGGTAACAGTGATAGGAGGCAAACTCAAGTCTCCTGGCCACTAGGACAGTGCTGTTTGCAAGGTCAAGACATTTTGGCAGCCTTCTCATGAGGTCTAGAAGGGGAATCCTGGATGGGTTAGTGCAAGCCTGCAGGAAACAGTGCATACTGGAAAGGTTGAGCTTGCAGAGTTTAAGGAGGAGACTATTTTTAAAGCAAAAGAGGGCTACAGAGATCAGAAAAGGTGGTACGATAGGGAGGCAGCTGTAGAAATAAACACCCCATCCTTTCTCTTCTCTCACCTTCAGCTGATCCTAACCAAAGGCCAGACAGCCTGCAATGGAGCCCATAAGAGGCAGCTCCAAGGGCACAGGTGGATCTGGAGGAGAAATAAAGGATAGCCTATACTTGGAAAGATCAAAACTAATGACTTAGGGTTTTCTTGTCCTTCAGAGGTGACAGGAATACCTAGAAATGTTTCATGAAATAGAGTAAAGAAATAAAACAGAATCCAGAATATACATCAAACACAATAACATAAACCAGTTTGTACATGAAGGGCTGGAAGATGCTGAGGCAGGAGGTCAGGGGCTTGGGTTGGCATTTGTTTAGAGCTTGTCATAGGAGAATGCTGCTGGTTCTCTGGCTGCAGGGATCACTCACAATATTCCACAAACTCTGACAAAGGAAGATGATCCCAGAGATGGAGGGGTTTAGAGCCTCGGGGTCACAAGAACACAAGGATGCCTCCCACCACCCTGGGATGGTAAGCAGGTCAGCAGTCCTAATACCTCCTCCTTGTCCTGAAGAAAATCAGCTTCCTGGTCACAAATGGCCAATGATTGTTATATGTACCAGTTAATGTCATCTTTTTTTTTTGACAGGAGTCTTCCCTGTCTCAAACCAAAGTAATACCAATGGTGAAAGCTCAGGCAGCAGGTGGTTTTGAGAAATATACCAAGATGGGCCACATGGGTCCCTCCTACCCTAATACCAAGCTGATCAGAGTTTTCAGTCTTTCTGTCTCTGTGCCTTGGTGTCCAACCCCAGGATGGATAAGTAGGCTGTTCTCAAGTCTTGGACTCTCCCAGACCTGCTTAACCAACCCTGAAAGCTGCAGAAAGCAGCCCCAGGAACATAACCTCCCAATCCACTCACTTCTGGCCTTGTGTCAAGTCAGGCAGCAGCCTCACTTACCCAGAACTAGGCTGCCAGCCCCATCATCTGGGGGTGTCCTCCTTCCTGTTTCAGTTCTTGGAGTGACCCCAGCTGCATAGTCATTCCCAGGCTCAGGATGTCCTGCTCCTAAGCTTTTGTCCTGCTGCAGGGCTGAGGTCCCAGCAGGGTCATCTCCCTTGTCCCTCCTGGTGAAGCTTGATCCGGTGGCAGGCTCAGCCACAGGCCCTTGCTTCTCCTCATCATCTGCTCCCGCCTCGCTGCTTCTCTTCTGCAGTGGGGTAAACTCTTTGGCTTCTTTGGGGTTTTGTTCTCCCAGCTCAGTCTCAGGAGCTTCAGAGCAGCACCTGGGCCCAGGCAAGTCCTGCTCACTGGGATAAGCAGCTGCTGGAACCTCTATAGGGGGAGTGGGTCTGAGGCTGCCCCCTCGTGTCACAAGAAGTTCCCCGGGAGTATCCATCTCTTGCACGTGGATGGAGATTCTGAAGCAGAGAGAAATATGGCCCTGAGATTAAAAGCAAAGACTCCATAGTTAGTACAAACCTGGGTTCAAAGGCCTACTGCTGCCACTTACTGACAGTGGCCTCTTGGCTTCAATTTTATCATCTGTAAAATTAGAAATTTAGGGCTTGTGGTGGGAGACTCCAACTCCTGCCTCCTTGGAGACCTGACCACCACTGCCCAGACAGGACATCAGGAGAAATAAAAGTAGAATTACTCTATGTTCCAGCAGTTCCACTTTGGGGTATATATCCAAAAGAATTGAAGCCCATATTTATAGCAATTTTATTCACAACAATCAAGAAGTGGAACAACCCAAATGTCCACTGATGGGTCAAAGGATAAACAAAATGTGGGAAAGACAAACAGTGGAATATTATTCAGCCTTTTAAAAAGGAAGGAAATTCTGACACCTGGTACAAAACAAATGAACCTTGAGGATAATATATGAAGTAAAATAAGCCAGTCACACAAGGACAAATAATGCATGATGTCATTGATATGAGATTAAAAAGAGTAGTCAAGTATATAGAGATAGGAAGTGGAAGAGCAGTTGCCAGGGGCAGGTGGAATGGGAGTGGGAAATGGGGAGTTGTTTAATGGGTACAGAACTTCAGTTTGCAAGAAGGAAATGTTCTGGAGATCTACTTCCCAACTCTGTGAACACATACAACACTATGGAACTGTTCACTGAAAATTAGTCAAGATGGGCTGGGAGAGTAGCTCAGTGTTAGAGCACCTGACTGGCATGTGCAAGGATCTGGGTTCCATTCCCAACACTGGGGGAAAAAAAGTTAAAATGGTAAAATTTTTGGTATGTATTTTTCTCACAATGAAAAATAAATAATGAGGCCTTTCTCTAGCAACTGCTGGCCTACCTCCACTGAGCTGCTGGTCCTCTGAGGGCAGTGCCTGACCTGGGTGGGTTGTCTGAGAAACTTGGCAGCCTGTTCATAGGGAAGCACTGGGCAGGAGGAATAGAAATCCTTCCAAAACTGTGCCCTGTGGGACTATGTATGGGTCAGTGATGAAGGGTAGGTTGGGAAGGATGGCATCTAAGCTAAGCCACCCCAAACCTAGCCTAGGTCAAGGGACATGGGAACCTGTGACTTGTCAGTTGCAAGAGGAGTATCCAGGTAGTCAGTGGACAAGGTCAGCAATCACCACTCCCTCTTATGTCTTCCCTTACAGAAGGACAGAGGATGACCCTAAAACCACTGCCATGCAGTGCCAGGTCATTTTGAGTGTCCCAAACTTTCTCATCTACTGTCTGGCACACCCATGGCAGGCATTTTTAATTAACTGCAATATTCTGTACCACCAAGTTCAGATACTGCCTCAGGATGTACTGCATGCACGACTACAGAGCAGCCCCTACAAATCACAGTTGATGCGTGACTTCCAATCTATTGTCCTCAAAATATATTCTTGTGCTAGGGGAAGAAGGACAGGTAGTGACCTCCCCACTACCTGAGACCCGCTGTAAATCCAGTATGCTTGAAGTTCAGCTCGGGGCTGAAACTGAGATACAGATCTTTTCTTCTCACTCAGAATGGCTTTGGGCCTCTACCGAGTTCATGGAAAGTTCACCCCCAGCCCTAGATACCATATTTATGGCCCTGGCCTGAATCCAAGAATGCCTGCCTGGAATCCCTCCCTGGGGCTGTCAGGTCTCCTGGGAGGCTCCCATTTCCTTCCAGAACAAAAGCAGACAAATGATCTGGACTTCTCTGCCAGTCACCACAGCAAACACAAACCAGGCTTCCTCCAGGTTTGTGGTCAGGCCTTGGGGTCTCAGTTTTAGGTCAGGGCAGCCCAGGGCAATCACAAAGGGATGAAGTTCATCTGAGAGAAACTTGCAATGCCCAGAAGAGGCTGCTTGGGGATGTGAATGTGCCATCCCACAAAGATGACAAATACAGGCCTGGGGACAAGGGTTGGGAGTCAGCAGGTTCTTCATTCTCCCACACTGTCTGCTGAGCATGGTCAGAGGCCATGTTCTAAGGGTCAGGGTGGCTGCCATAACTCCACTTCCAGAACCCCTACCACAATCCTCCTGAAAGCCTCTGGGTTGACAGCCTGCTTTGATAGATTTTTCAACATTTGAAAAGATAGACTTTTCAACATTTGTTAATGGTGCTGCCAAAACTGGAAATCCATATGTAACAAAATTAAATTAAACCTCTCTCTCTCACCCTGTACAAAACTCAACTCAAAGTGATCAAGGACCTAGTTATTAGACCAGACTCTGCAACTACTAGAAGAAAATGTAGGCCCAAATCTCCATTATGTCAGCTTAGGAAGTGAAATCCTCAACGATACTCCTAAAGTGCAAGAAGTAAAATCAAGAAATCAATAAATGTGATGGTATCAAAATAAAAAGCTTCTCAATAGCAAAGGAAACAATCAAGAACATGAAGATAGAACCTACAGAATGGGAGAAAATCTTTGCCACCTGTACCTCAGAGCATTAATCTCCAGGACATATAAAGAACTCAAGCCAGCGGCTCTGGAGGCTGAAGCAGGAGGATTGAGAGTTCAAAGCCAACCTCAGCAAAAGCAAGGTGCTAAGTAACTCAGGGAGACTCTGTCTCTAAATAAAATACAAAATAGGGCTGGGGATGTGGCTCAGTGGTCAAGTGCCCCTAAGTTCAATCCCCAGTACCAAAAAAAAAAAAAAAAAAAGAACTCAAAAAACCTAACACCAAAGAAACAAATAACTCAATTAATAAATGGGCAAAGGAACTGAATAGGCACTTCACAGAAGAAGAAATACGATCAGTTAATATATGAAAAAAATGTTAAACATCCCCAGCAATTAGAGAAATGCAAATTAAAACTACATTGAGATTTAATCTCACTCCAGTCTGAATAGACAACAATAAATGTTGGCAAGGATGTGGGGGAAAAGGTACACTCATACATTGCTGGTGGGACTGCAAATTGGTGCAACCGCTTTGGAAAGTAGTATGGAGATTCCTCAGAAAACTTGGAATGGAACCACCATTTGACCCAGTTATCCCACTCCTTGGTAGATACCCAAAGGACTTGAAATCAGCATACTACAGTGACACAGCCACTTCAATGTTTATAGCAGCTCAGTTCACAACAGCTAAGCTATGGAACCAACCTAGGTGCCCTTAAACAGATGAATGGATAAAGAATGTCACACACACACACACACACACACACACACACACACAGGAATATTACTCAGCCATAAAGAAGAATGAAATTATGGCATTTGTCGGTAAATGGATGGATCTGGAGACTATCGTGCTAAGTGAAATAAGCCAATCCAAAAAAATACAAAGCCGAAAGTTCTTTCTGATATGTAGATGTTAACACACAATAAGGAAGGGGAGAGAGGAATAGAAGTTCACCGGATTAGACAAAGAAGACTGAAAGGAAGGGAGGGAGTGGGAACAGGAAAGACAGAATAAACTGGACTTAACTTTCATATGTTCGTATATGAATACACAACTAGTTTAACTCCACATCATGTACAACCACAAGAATGGGATCCTAGTTAGAATAAGTAATGCTCTGTGTATGAATAATATATAAAAGAAAAAACACTCTACTGTCATGTATAGCTAAAAAGAACAAATTAAAACAAAAACTATGCCTAAGACTCATTCCAGAATCATTGACTCAGAATTTCTGGGCATTGGTATTTTTTAAATCTCCAGATAACTATAGGGGGCAGCAGGTGACAACCAGTGCTTTAATCTTCCAAAAACTACAGGGTCTTCCCCTCAGCAAGCTAGTCTAGCTCTAGGCATACAGTGGTCATTCAGCATGTGTCACTGGCCCATTGCCATGCTGCCACTGAGGGATTGTAGTTAATTCTACCCGCTGCCCAGCACAGAAGAGCAACCCTTACCTTAGCGGAGATTCTCCACCACTGTGAGCTGCCCTGGAGAGAGCTGGTGCCCTTGGGGGCTCAGAACCGGGCCCTGAAATCAACCATAAGACTTCTTCTGAGGACTGAGGATCAAGCTTGCTGGATGATGTTCCTTGTCCTGTACTTGGTGTCACATCCTGGCTGGTGGGGGCCTTGGTGACCCTGTTAGATGCTGCAGACAATTCCAGGCGAGTCCCAGGGTTCTCACTGGATGTCTCAGGATCTTTGGCTTCAACCTCTGTGGGCAGCAACAAGTGGCCAAGAGGTACCTGGCCTGGGCCAGGAACCCCATCCACTTGCCCAGGTGAGGCCCCTGCCTGGGAGACGAGGTCAGCACCCATTCCTGAAGTGCTGAAGGAGGGCAGCCTCTCCACTGTCCTCTCTGACAGGTCGGCCTTCTGGCTCTCTACAGGAAAACAGGCAGGGTAAAGATATAGTCCCATTTGGAGGTGTCTGTCACAAAAGACACTGCAAAGTATGTGCACCAGGCCATTCAGTTTAGCCGAAGGCTGGAGATAAAGACCACCAGGAGGTTGTGTGAACCATGGAACATCCACACAATGGAGTGTTGCACCAAAAAAAAAAAAAAAAAAAAAAAAGCTAGAGAGTAATCTCAGGATGTTCTGAAAGTAAAAAGAAGCAAGGTGGAGAACAGTGTGTAGGGAAGCCTCTTTACCTAAGGGAGAATGTGTTTGTGTGTGGGTGATTTTGTGTGTGTGTGTGTGTGTGTGTATGTGCGCACTTGCAATGTGGTCTAAGTAAACCAGAGTTCAAAAGAAAAAAAGATTTTTAAAAAATATTTATTTATTTAGTTAGTTAGTTGTAGTTGGACACAATACCTTTATTTTATTTATTTATTTCTATGTGGCGCTGAGGATCGAGCCCAGGGCTTTGCACATGCCAGGTGAGCACTCTACCACCGAGCCACAACCCCAGCCCAAGATAAAAGATCTTTAAACGATTATGTATAGAGAGAGAAAACAATGTTTAAGAACAAAAGTAAAACCAAACTCCTCTCAATATAACTTGTTTTGTTGATTTGACTTTGAAACCATGTAAATATTATGGGATTTTCTAAAGAAAATTGAACTTTTAAAAAAGCAATCCATAAAAATTTAATGCAAAATGAAATTTTTAAAACGTGATTATCAAGTTGGTGGTATAGTACACAGATAGGAGTGATTTCAAGGGATTTCATTTTTAAGAAGTGATTTCATTTTTATTTTGCTTGTTTTGCCCAGTCTGATCCCAAACTTCTGGGCACAAGCCTCTCCTTCTGCCTCAGCTACCAAAGTAGCTGGGACAACAGGCAAGTGCCACCACACCCAGCTCCAAGTCAAAACATTACAATTGAGCTGGGCGTGGTAGCACACACCTATACACCCAGCGTCTGGGTAGGCTGAAGCAGGAGGATAGCAAGTTCAAGACCCTAAGCAACTTGGCAAGACACTGTTTCAAAATAAAAAGATAAAAAATAACCTGGGGACATGTGAATGTGGATCTGTGGTTGAACACCCCTGGCACCAAAAAAAATAAAACCTATTTCAATTGACTATATCCATCTGTAGTGGGATATATATATGTGTGTGTATATAATTTATATATATATATATATATATATATATATATATATATATATATATATATATATATATGAATGACAAAGAACTGTGCATAAGACAAAACAGCTTCGACAGTTTCTCAGTAATCACAATGTGGGTGATACTGTCAATATTTTCATTATGAACGCACTGTGTGTTCAATGTGGGAGGAAGCAAATGGGCCCACTTACCTTCCCAAGGCCCCCTGATGTCAGCTTGCACACCCCTGGTACTCAACGCATGCTTTGGTTTTGTTCCCTTCTCTTCCACTTGCTCTTTGTTCTAAAATAATAATCATAAAAACCATCATCTTTATCATCAACATCCTCTTTCAGGCCACAAACTTTTATTAACCACCTACCACATACTTAAGATAAAGTACAAGGTACTAAGGTTATTTGGCATAGTCTCACAGTAATCTTAGAATACTGCTTACCATCATTTTAGAGATAAGACACTGAAGCCTTCCCAAGGTCATGAAATTTAAAAGAGGAGGAGCTTAGTTTCAAATCCAGAACTGAAGTCTTTTTTTAAGACTTCGCTATATTGCTAGTGGGGGGTGGGCCCAACCCCCAACCCTTGGCCGAGGGTTTTAAATAGACCAAACCTCAAAGGACTTAGACCAAGGATAGAAACAAACTTAAAACATCAATTCAGATCAATTGTTTCTGGCTAGTACACTGTTGGTTTAGATTGGGTTCTAAAGTCAAACCCATGCTTAGTAGGGAGGAAGCACCACAGTGAATCTGCCTGGGAATTCCATGGTCATCCCCATCCCCCTCTCTAGGAGCAGGAACACAGACTCTCAAGGTAGCTTTGCTGGATTTGAACCCCATCTTCACCACTTGGCTGTGCTCCTTGACTTCTCTGCATCTCACTTTTCTCATCTGCAAAATGGGGATATTATCTGCTTCAGAGAGTCAGGGAGGATTAGGAGAGTTAATTTGTGGAATATTGGAGAAGTGTAATCAATACATAGCATTGCTCAGTAGTTCTAGTGATTCCATCCTGCCTGAGCCAAAAGCCATCATGTCAAATGACACATTGAATAAGGATAGTTGGTCCTGGCCCAGAAGCACTCCCTGCAGCTTTTCCTTATATCTGAAATCTGCCCAAGACCAGTGCATGAGGCCCCTATGTTTGCAGTTCTGAAACAGCCTGCAGCACAGTCCAGCCATGAGCTCTCAAGCAAATATCTCTACATGCTCTGACCTCTTGACAGGCCCACCTGGTGCTTTCAGGGAATTGGAACCACTGATTGACAAGTCCCTAATATGACTCCTGGTACAGGTCACAGCCCTGGTCATAGCCTGGGTTGTGCCATGAGGCACAAGACACTCTAGTAAAGGGTCTTCCCTGCCTTGGAGGTTCTTAACTGGAAGCTCAGAGGTCAAAAACAGCTCAGGATACATTAGGCTTGTGCAGCATTTAAATTTTTTTAATTCAAGCCAAGTGCGTGCTTACATGCCTATAATCCCAGGGACTTGGGAAACTGAGGCAGGAGGATCTCAAGTTCAAGGCCAACATCAGCAACTTAAAGAGACCCTCACCAGGGGCTGGAGTTGTGGCTCAGTGGTAGAGTACTCACCCGTCACGTGCAAGGCCCTGGATTCGATCTTCGGTACCACATAAACATAAATAAATAAACTAAAAATATTGTGTTCAACTACAACTAAAACATAAATATTAAAAAAAAAAAAAAGAGGCCCTCACCAATTTAGCAAGACCCTTTCTCAAAATAAAGAGGACTGGGGATGTGGGTTCAATTCCTGATTTTAAAAAATTATTTTTGTTTCTAACATTTAATCTAATTAAAATTATGTAGGATTCCTTTAGAGTTGATAAAATTGTTTCACATACATATACACGTACATGCACACTGTTTTATTCATTTATTTTTTCTCCCACAGTGTTAGATTTGAACCCAGGATCTCATACATGCTAGGCAAGCTTTCTACCACTGAGCTATAATCAGCCCAACTGGTCTATATTTTGAGAGTAGAGTTGGTTTCCTTGGTAGATACATTTGTTGACTGTATATTTAAACTGTGCATAGTTTGTGTGTGTAAGTTTATTGTACCTAATAAAATAATTATTATTTAATTATTATGCCTTAATAAAACTGATTAGGAAAAAATTCTAGGTTCCCAGCTTCTTTTAAAAAAATATTGGAAGATCTGGCAACTCCAGGCCCAAAGGGCAAAAACTGGCATGGGCAATTCCCTCTAACTCTTCCAAATGTCTCCCTGCTCCTAGGGTAAGTGTTGGTTCCACTGTTTTTCCTATACCGTATCCACTTCTCTCAATTCTGTTACCTGTTCACTCCTTCAGGATTTCAGGACACCAAGTTTTGTCCTTTTAATGGTAAGTACATAGCCCAGCACCTGACATGTGGTAAGCACTTAATAAAAAAATTGCTAAGCTGCTATTACCATCATCACCAACGTCATCAATGTGGCCCAGAACCTCTGCTGAACAGATAACTCTCCTTATCCCTTTTCTACAGACTCTGTCCTAACACCCATGTAGCTGGGGAAACTAGAGGCATTATCACAGATCTCCTCTTGTTTCACCCCACCAATAGAAAGAGACCTGTACACACTGTCCTTTGGCAGACCTTGTTGGGCTCAAATCGTCCTCTCCCTCCCTCCGTCTTTAGCGTAGGCAAACATGTGCACATGCATCTGCACCCACACACATACAACCACAGCTGGCTTCTGTCTTTAGGACTCAACGTTCTGGTCCCTACCTTGTCTGTTCAACCAGAAAAAAACATTAGCGACCTCAGGTACCATTCTAGGGGACTGAAGCACATGAACAGCTTGACCACGTGATTCAGGAATACTCCTGGCTGAGCCTGAAGCTGTCTTCCCTGAGAGAGCACCTGGCTTCTAGTAATAATCTAATTCATTGCTACAATCAAATGAAGTGCTACTGAGAACTTCAAAAGATTTGTGGAAGACCTTTACAAAGTCCTGGCATAATTTTCAAATTTAACAGCCAATGCCAGGATTTAATTCAATTCCACATATGATTACTATGCTCCTAGGCTCTTAGGAAACACAAAGAGGGTCTTCAGAAAGTCTCCATAATGCAGTTGTCAGCACTGACAATGTGTTCAGTAGCTGTGTCTGTGTCTCTGTTCACTGTCCAAACACTTCCTGTAAGACCACCCCTGGGAAGTAGAAGCTTCAGGGTAACGGACAGATCAGTAGCTGACATTCCCATTGGGAGGCTGGACCTACATTTGTAGATAGTTATTAATATGTGTATTAAATACAAGGATCAGAGAAAGGCCAATCTAGTGCCAGTGGGGCAAAAAAGACAAATGTTGCAAGAAGTTAGAAAAAAATTCTGTGACATCCCCCCATCCAGAAATGACTAATATTTGCAACATGTAAATCAATAATAAAAAGGCAGAAAAACAAAATAGAAAAGAACAAAAAGGACATGAACAGGCATTTCACTGAAAATACAAGGTTTTTAAACATAAGAACAATGTTTACTCTTTTAGTAAAAGAAATATAGAATAAAACCGCAAGATATAACATTCTGTCTACTTTTGGTTATGTTTGAAATTCTCCTTAATAAAAAGTTTGAAATCATTTTATGAATTCAAAAAGAGCAGTTAGCTTTAAGAAACATATAACCAATCACTTTTCTTGAATATGCTTCAAATAAACCATTAAAAATTTAAAATTGTAATATAATCTGGATTGGGGTTATAGCTCAGTGGTAGAGCACTCGCCTATCATGTGCCAGGCCCTGGGTTCCATCCTCAGCAACACATAAAAATAAATAAATAAAATAAAGGTATTGTGTTCAACTACAACTAAAAAATAAAATATTTTTTAAAAATTATAATCAGGAGTCTTTGAATACTGACTTTGGTAATATTACCAAAGTCATATTCAAAGTATAGTATTGTAATTATGCTTTTAAAATAGTCCTTATCGTTTAGATATAAATGCTGAAACATTTATGAGAGACATTGTTCAATGTCTCATATTTGCTTCAAAAGTAATCTGGAGGGGCTTGGGTTGTGGCTCAGTGGTAGAGCGCTTGCCTAGTATGTGTAAGGCACTGGGTTTGATTCTCAGCACCACAAACAAATAAATAATTAAAATTAAAGGTTTATCCACAACCAAAAATATATATACTAAAAAAGAGAAAAAAGTAATCTGGAGAGATAAAATGGGTGGGGAATCCATGAACTAACATTGATTTCCTATTGATGGCTAAAGCCAAGAGATGAACTCACAGGTCATTATCCAACTGGTCTTCTGTATCCATGGGTTCTACTATGAGCACTTAATCAAACTCATATTGAAAATATTCCGGAAAAATTTGCATCTGTACTGAACAGGTACAGATATTTTTTTCTTGTCATTATTATTAACTGGTCCTATATCCTTGTTTCTTTAAACCAGATAGTATAACAACTATTTAAATAGCACTTATTAAGTATTATAAGTAATCTTGAGATGATTTAAAGAATACAAGAGGATATACATAGGTTATATGCAAATATTATGTTATTTTATATAAGAGAGTTGAGCATCTGAAGATTTTGGTTTCCAAGGGGTTCCTGGAACCAATCCCTCATGGATACTAAGAGATGACTGTAATAATCTCTATTTTTATAAATATCTAAAGTTTTTCATACTAAAATATTCAAAAACATGCACATAGTAAGATCTCATTTTGGGGGCTGGGGGTTGTGACTCAGTGGTACAGCATTTGCCTGGTAGGTTCGATCCTCAGTACCATAAATAAATTAATAAATAGTATCCATCCTCAACTAAAAAAGTATTTTTTAAAAATCTGATTTTTTTAGTCATCAGAGAGAAAAAGAATCAAAAAGTTGGGTAATATGCTGTGTTAGCCAATGTAGCATCAATAAGCATTCCCATATGTTGTGGGAAAAGACTAAATTGTTGGTTTTTGTTTGTTTTTTGGTGGTGTTGGGGATTGAACCCAGGGCCTTGTGCATGTGAGATAAGCACTCTACCAACTGAGCTATATCCCCAGACCTAAGACTAAATTAGAATAAATTCTTTGAAGATCAGTTTGACTTTATTGATACAAATTTACCCTTCACTACTAGCAGTGTATCATACCAATAAACTCACACTTGTATTCAAAGACATACATCTATGGATAGTCACTACATCATTATTTATCATAGTTAAAAATCAGAAAAAAATATAAAGAAACAAGGATATAGGACCAGTTAACAAATTAAGACATATTCCTCCAAAATGGAGTACTCTGCAGCTTTAAGAAATAAGCACAAGGAAATTTTCTAGGCCTAGATATAAAACAATGCCCCAATTACATTAAGATTTAATGTGAACATTACATTAAATAAAATACATTAAGATTTAATGTATTTAATATATCAAGGCCAGATCAAAGTGAATAACATTTGGGGGAAAACAAAACAAAAAACTGAAGGTGAGGTTTATAGGCAGACCCCATATCTAAAAGGACTAAAAAGAAACTGGTACTTGTGATTGCTTACAGAGGTGAGGGGAGTTGTTCTGGGGACTCGGAGATTGAATAGGAGGGAAATATATACTCTTTATACTATATGAGCAGTCTCCTGTTTTTGTTTGTGTTTGTTTGGTTGGTTGGTTGGTTGGTTGGTTTGGTTTGGCTTGGATTTTGAGGGTATGGGGAGTTGGTGTGCTGGGGATTGAACCCAGGAACTTGAATCATGTTTTGTTTACCATGTACATAGTAATTTTCCTTTTGAAACTATTAATTATGTTTATTTTATTAGATTAATGGATTTTCTTTTTTAAAGCCAAGGTTGGTTATCAGTGGCAAGGGCCACTGCAGGGGTCTGATCTCCCCTGCAGGCCAGGCTCTCAGGGGAAGTCCAGGGCAGACAGCAGAAAGCTGGGGGATGGGAAAGCTCTGGGAGGGGCTGCAGAGTACAGAGGGGAAGGGATCAGCAGGGTGAGCCCTGGCCTGGCTGGGCTGTGAAGGAAAGTACCTTCCTATCCTCCTGTGTCAGCCTTAGTAGCCAACAGGGTCAAGCGCAAACCCTTTTAGACCCCAATTCATCCCCTGGCTCCAGGCTGTCTGAGTGCTACTAAGTGGCTAATCCTCATGTGCCCAAATAGGGTGTCCCCTCTGCACACCTCACCCCTCCACTCCCTCCCACACCCCCCACCAGAAGCCGAGCTTCCATTAACCAGCAGGTTTGATTATGCAACCCTTGGGAACAGCCACTCCCAGAAATGCCACCCTCCACCCCCAGGCTCCAGCTCCTGCCTGTTGTCCCCCATAGGTCACTGTCAACACTCATCTCCCCACAGGCAGCTGCACACTCCACCTACTCTGGGACAAAACACACAGTTGGGGACAGGAAGGGGGGATGGGTTTTTGAGTAGGGCCTGTCATAGGAAACTAAGCACTACCCACCTGTTTCCATCCCAGGTGAGGAGCAGAAAGAGGCCCAAAGAGAAAATAAGTGCAGGAGAAAGTACAGAAGCTTAATGACCTTCACTCCCTATCTGCCAATTTGTCCCTGACCTCTGGATTGCTTGGAACTGCCCAAGGTCTCACAGTCTTGGCTAGGGCGCTGCTTCTGCCTTTCCCTGGGAGAGCAGCACTCAGTAGTCTGACCAGAAATCTATCCATGACCTCTATGGTTCTAACTCTCCTTTCCCCAATCAATGCAACACACATGAGGCACAAGAAAGGGACACCATCTCTCCAACTCTCCAAACCCTAGCTGCCTGGCCAGTCTCCCCACCAGTGCCCAGGCTTCCCTTCCAGCCAGGGAAAGGAAGCAGGAACCAACCTCCTCGTGGCTGTCAACCAGGCTGCCTTTTCTCCAAGGAACACTCCCTTGCATGATGAAATCCACCACCTTTGAGTTCTGGAACACAGCCCCCACCAAAGCGATGGCCCTGTCCACAGCCACCACCATCCTGAAGAGAGCTTCAAGTTTGGCACCATGCTGGGTACCATCCTGTCGCACAGACTTCACCAGCTCTAGGACCTCAGTCCACCCAGCCTGTGTGTCAGCTGGAGGGGCACTATCAGCCGCCCCTGGGCCCAACCCTTGGAAGGCCTCCAGCCGGTGCAGGCCTTGCTCTAGGTGGCCCATGCCTTGGCACACACACTGTAGCTTCTCTGTGACATCTTCTTGGAAATGCAGGAGTTTGTCAACCTTCTCATTCAGCATGTTAAGCTTTTTGTCCATGGTGGTTAAGCAGGCCTTGCCCAACACTGGTAGACCCCGGGGTTCCAAACTCTCCTTGGAGGCTCCTGACATCCCAACTCAGGCTTGACAAGGGCAAGGATGAGGAAATGGAAGGGCCACAGACCTCTAGTTCTCACTTCAGCAGTAGTTTCTGGAAGTTCATTGTCCTTGGTAGCTGACAGCCTTGCCCTGTAGCACCAACCTGCTTGGACTGCCTGGGCTGTTTGGGGAGCCCAGAAGACCAGGTTTTCTCTGTGCTTTTGCCTTGCTTATCTCCCTCTCAGCCATGGGCTGTGACAGGCTGAGTTTGGCACAGACCTTTCTCCTTGGGGCCCCTTTGACATCATGGCAGTGTTTAACATTCCTCTCTGAGAGGCTGCTGACGGGCAAATATTTTAAGAATCTGCCCAGAGCAGGCAGGGTTTTGTGTAACTGAAGCTAAAGACTGAAAGGATCCTTTAGGTAATGTACCTGTCAGATGAACTTGACAAGAGAGCTTTAGGGATTCCAGGCACTGAGGAGATGGGGTCCCACCTGCCACACATATATCTAACTCACAGTAAAAAGCAAGATCAAAACAGAAAGAAATCTGAGACCATTCAAGCAAGTTCTGACTTTTACCATGATGAAAATTTTGATGATTTTGCAAATTAAAAACATATTTTTGGTGTTCCTACTTCACTAATGCCTAAAACATGTACTTAGACTGCTCGTAGGATGAATTTGCAGGTTCCTCCTTACATGGGGCTCTCAGTCACTAGTCATTTGTATCTAAAAATAGAAGTGAGGGAAAATGGCCTCGGCTCCTCACCCAAGTGCAAACCTATAGGTTGTGTTCCTCAGGTGACATTTATCAGTGATCTCCCTGACATCCCAATAAAAACGATGTGGTACCAGGTACCAATGTCTAATTGACAAAGATTCAGTAGGGCCCTATAGAGCAATGAGGACTATGTTCCCTCTGGTTTCCAAATCTTTTAGCCTCAGAAACCCTTGGTTTGAATGAAATTTTTGCAGAAGCATCAACAAATAAAGCAGACACGTAGAGTTGCTCAGGATGTCACCGAGATGGGGCACAAGGTACCAATTCACTATCTAAAGGACACCACAGAGGAGTCTTGAGTTATACCTTTTTCATCTAGAGAGGGAAATGTGTACAAGGTCACCCAAGCACAAGGCCTCCTTGAGCATAGGTCAGCCATGGTCAGTGAAGCACCAAGGGAGAGAGGGGCTTTAGTGTTCCTCACAACTTCCCGCTCTTGAATAAAAGCCAAGATGATATACTCTGACCTGGAAATGTAATTTACAAAAGCACCATGAGATGATTTTGCTATTTTAAGCCACAAGTTACCTATCAATACCATGTTCTTGCTATAAAGATGCAGCTTGACCACAACTCCCTCTCTATTCATCCTTCTCCTCAGATAACTGCCTGGAAGCAGCCTACACAGAAGTCCAAATCCATTTCTGGGGGCAGACCTCAATGTCATTTGTGGAATGACTCTGGAGCACACTCAAAAGAGTGTTGGTCTGCTCTATCTGCTGTGATTAAAAACACACACACAGCCAAGTGTGATGGCTTAATCCCAGTGACTCAAGCAATTTAATGAGAACTGGTCTCAATTTTTAAAAAGTAAATAAAAAGGGCTGAGGATGTGGCTTCGTGGTAAAGCACCCCTAAGTTCAATCCCTAGTACCAAAAATAATAATAATAATTTAAAAAAACATAAACAAAGTGTCCTTGAAAAATGAAATTTGGAGAATACCATGCTCTAGCCCCTCTAAGACCTCTGTTTCCAGAGAAAAGGCATCGGTATTGGACCAAGGACCACTCTTTTCCTCAATAATTTAGACTTACTACTTTGCTGTGGAACCAGTGTTCTCTAAATCAAACTTTGGGAAATGGCTGCCTAAAGAAATCTTTGGAAGTCCATCTCCCCAGGCCTCCCCATTGCTTCTTTCAAAGTTGGTGACACTAATTTTTGTGAAATAAAGTTCTCACCAGTCTGCACAGAGAGTTTCCGCCAACACATACCACAGGCTGCTGCATCATTATCTCTGCTTTGGAAATCTTTGGAATAACCTGCAAGTCCAGGGTTAATAAAACCCTGGAAAGATGAAACCAAACAATCCCAAAGGAAACAAGCAAATGCGATAGATAGATAGATAGATAGATAGATAGATATCATTCAAGTTACAAAAGAATTCACCCCAGGTCTCCCATAAGCAGCAGTTTTACATAGTAGTTTATTTACTAGAAAGGGGCCTCAGCCATCATCCACTGTTCCAGACCACCTTGAAGCTCCCTGAGGGCAGAATGGCACTTCTTCAGCTTGCCTTGTATCCTCAGACATGCCAGTGTGCCTGATGTATGGCAGGTAGTCAATACAACTGTAAAGAAGGAATGAATTAACAAGGCCACAGCAGGAAGCACCAGGTTTAGCTGACCATGGGAGATTTCTGTGGGAGTGGGCAGCAACTGGACTTTGCTAGAACAAACAAAAGAAGTACTTGGCAGGGTACCCTGGCAATTCCCAGAAGCAAGCTCTGGGACCTTCTGGGAGGAAGCTTAAAATACACCAACAGAAGCTCTTAAGCCCTCTTTGATGAGAAGGAGTAGCCAAGACAACCAGCTCTAAATCCCTTTCAGAGCTCGGCCTACAAGGAGAAATGAGTGTGAGCACATTGAGTTCCCTGAGGGCTAAAGCACGGATTCTTTCCAACTCTCACTGATGTATAGGACACACCAAGTACCCCACAATGGTACCTGCCTGGATAACAGAGGGATTCTACCCTCAAGGCAAGAGAAAGACCAGAGAAGAGGCAACCGTGCTGGATTTATACAGAGTATCAAATCCACTAACACTTAGTCCCTCCAGGGTGAAGGCAGGCCTGCTGATCCACTCCTGGAAAAAAGGCTGACCTCTTCTTGCCCCAGGGTTGGGTTAGTGTGAACCCCAAGATTCTTCCCTGCTCTTTTGTTGACCTATCTTGAGGCTGCAGAAGTGAAAGAGAGTGCAACATTTTCATTTTAAAGTGATATTAAGACTGACTCGGGTAAAAGACTGATTTCCCATATTTATCTCCTTCCCTTGAAGAGATCTGATTTAAGTGGTAGTAAAGTAAGACAATAAATACAGGTCCCCAGTGAGAAAGAATGGAAGCGGAGCTCTTGTTGAATGAGTGTTATTTGTAAATTTCTGGAAGATGGAAAGCTTTTAGGGGAGAGGTAACTGGAAAAACCAGAAAAAGAAAATCACAGCCTCACTGGGCACATGGCAAAAACAGACAAATGTAGAGCCAGCTTGCCATGTAAAACCCCAGAGAAGTCTATGAACCTTGAGAACCCGGGTGGAGTAAACAGGAGCAAAAATGCAACTCTGAGACATATTCCTCTAGTCCCTTCCTCCTTCCCAACTCCTCTGTACAGAAGGGGCATTGCCAGGAATCACTCCCACCCACCCCACTCCCCCTGAGGACCAGACTCTGTTTCTGGAGGAGCTCAGTGGCCCAATGTACAATACCTGTATGAACTAGCTCTGGGGGGTCCCTCTGGAGTTCCCTACTTGACCAAGCTCAATAGAGCCAAGCAATCAACAAGCCTCAACTACCCATCCAGTTTTTAGTACCTTATTCTGAAATATGCACAGATAAAAAAAATCACAATTATTAAAAGAAAGACACCAAGATGTAAGATTCCAAGACAAGTAAACAGAACCATAATCCTGGAGGAAACAACAAAAAAAATGAGAAATAGAAGTTTCAAAAAGGTCATCATTTATAGTTACAGAAAAATATGAAAGGCTATTCCATCCAGTAAAAGAGGATGCTATGGGGGCTGGGGATGTAGCTCAAGCGGTAGCGCGCTCGCCTGGCATGCGTGCAGCCTGGGTTCGATCCTCAGCACCACATACAAACAAATGTGTTGTATCCACCCCAAAACTAAAAATAAATATTGAAAATATTAAAAAAAAAAAGAGGATGCTATGGGGGGGTGTGGCTCAGTGGTAGAGCACTCACACAAAAGAACACTGGGTTTGAATATCAGCACCACATAAAAATAAACAAATAAAATAAAGATATTGTGTCCATCTATAATATTTTTTTTAAATATTAAAAAAGAGGATGCTACAGAAGAAAGAAGAACCATGTAATGAATATAAGAGAAGTCTTGGAAATTAAATATGAGTCATAAATCCCAAATATGGATTGGGAAATAACCTAATATCCTAGAAAATAGAACAAAAAGTTAAGATATAAACATAAGAAAATATGTTAGACTATGAATCCAGCTGGTCTCACTTCTAATTAGTTAGAGTTTCAGGAATAAAAATAAGAGAGAGGAGGAGGGCATTTATCAAGGAGATACTACAGTAATTTTAGAATAAGGGATAAAGAAAAGATTATAAAAACTTCCCTAAAACTAATACAAAAGAACTGAAATCAGAATAATATCAGACTTCATATCAAAATATTTCTCCTCTGAATTTTAAAGACATTGCACCACTGTCAGATGACAGAATGATTTGAAAAGATGCATAAAAATGCTGGGCATGCCTGTAATCCTAGCAACTCAGGAGACTGAGACAGGAAGATCGCAAGTTTGAGGCCAGCCTCAGCAAATGAGCAAGGCCCTTCACAACTTAGTGAGATCCTGCCAAAAAATAAAAAGTAAAAAAGGCCTGGAGATGTAGCAACCCTGGGTTAAACTCCCAGTAAAAAGAAAAAAAAAAAAAAGGCATAAAAAATGTGACTTTTTCTTTCTTCTTCTTCTTTTTAATGCACCCTAAGGAAGCTGCTTTGAGGATGTGCTCCAGCAAAAGAAGGAAGTAAGAAAAAAATCAGTATACAATATAACTAAAGATATATGTAGTAAATGTTAAGATCAAGGAGCTTAGAATAAGACTGTCTGAATTTAACTCCTGCCCCTGCCTCACTAGAATTATGACCAGGATTTACTTAACTTCTTCCAAGTCTGCTCTTCCTATTCTGTAACATGAAAATAATAATGATAAATACACTTCACAGAGTTGGCAAGAGAGTTACATGAGAATGCTTGTAAAGGCACCTAGGCCATCAGCATGGTGATGGCAGAAAGGGCAAAGAGGAATATAAGGAATTAGAAACTCCAAGAAAATCAGAGTTTTTACAAGAGAAAATAAGATTAAAGCACAATAATTCATTTCGTAATGAATATTTGTATCATAATAAAGTAAATGGTTTATTAAGTGAAAACAATAGCATATCTATTGTGAGTTGGGAAGTATGAAAAAGGTTAAGTCTTCATTTATCTGAATAGGAAATCCACAGATCGCATACAGAATTAATATGAAAAATATGAGTACCAAAAGAAGGAACAGCTAAAAGACTCCATGTTGCCTCTGGGGATCAGGAACCGAGAGAATATCTAACTACTAAACATGCAGAATATCTAACTACTAAACATATAGTACACTTTGTTGATTTGTATATTTAATACTATGGGAAATTTCCAAGAGAGGGAAGCCAGGTGTCCAGAAGAAAGGTGCCCTGGCCTACATTATATAAATGCTGTATGAGCTAGATGCATTCCTGGAAATTCCTTCACCTCAGCACACAGCCATCTTGATCCACACAGAGGGTTCCTAACAGTGTAATATCCACAGGGCTGAGCGCAAATGTAAGTAAAACCTTTAACACAGTGCCTGAAAATAGTATAGATTAGAGCTGCTGTTCTTAAAATCAATCTCACCTTCTCTCCACCTCCCATCCCACGAGGCCAGCCCAATAAGACAGCAATGTGCTCAGTCACCTTATTGAGGAAGAGGGACAGTACCCCAATCCTAAACAAGCGCACCCCTCCTCACCATCCA
The DNA here is from genome assembly GCF_001458135.2 of Marmota marmota marmota. Lineage (NCBI taxonomy): Eukaryota > Metazoa > Chordata > Mammalia > Rodentia > Sciuridae > Marmota > Marmota marmota. The sequence continues at coordinate 30,369,232 of NW_026000221.1, read as the reverse complement.
GCACCTGGCCCAGTAAACAGTGGCCACATCAGCTAATGGTGCATGCAGGGGACATCTGGCCCCCCTACATCCCCTGCGTGCACCTTTAGCTGATGTGCACTCTGAAGGTGCCAATGTGTCCTCCATTGAGCTGAGCTTATTTAAGAAAGGAAAATAGAAATGAAAAAGACCTCGAGAGCCTCAGAGTTCAATGCAGACAACTTTGGGGTTAGCTGCCACTGGGCATTGTCTGCCCAGTATATCCTGAATCCATGGGGAAAGGCCCCAGCTGACCACCCCCAAACTATATCTATCAACCAAAGTTTTCTGCTGACTGAGTTTCTTGGTTTGAGAGGACCTTAGGTCTGGGGGACAATTGTCACCAGGGCTCCTTTAGTCCCATGACCTTACCAATTGTTTCTCAGCCTTCTACTTCAAAGCATGCTAGCTTAGAGCTGCCCTTACCGCAAATATCTGGGTGTAATCTGATGCCCGCTGCTGGCCTCTGGTGCTGGGACTGTGCAGTGCTGGAGTGGGGCATAGAGTCCCCATCCTGCAGGCCCCAGAGCTGTGCCAACTCAATGTTTACTCTGCCTGGAGATGGATGCTACCCAACTGCCTGGAGCTCTGGGAATGAGGTGGGCTGGCCGGCCAGGATGATTTCTCTGGAAGAACTCAGGCAGTAGCGATAAGCCTGGCATTTCCGCTTATCTCTGACCCTGTCCCAGGCCCCAGTGGCATCCAGAGGTTTCACTTGGTTATCTGCTTTGTTGGACTCTATCTGCCTCTTTGGAGGCCTACTTCCTGCATCACTTAGCAGAGTGTCTAGTTGTGAAACAAACACTGTGTGGTCCAAGAAAGAAAGGGAAGGAGTCCTGGTGCAGAGCTGACTTGAGTTCAAAACTCAGAATTCTGGGACAGGGAACCTGATGAGGTGGGAATCCTTTATTTTAAGACAGAAGTCCTGATTGGCAACAGAAAGGGCAGAAGGCCTGTGTTTTTTCAATGGGGCTGCTCACACTCTGGCTAAAGTCAGCCATCTCCAGGCTGCAAGAGTTTAGCTACTGCCTCCCCAAATAAAACTACTCAGGAAGCTACCAAGGAGTACACAGTCCCTAGGACTGGGACACAAATTAGAAGTCAGGGAGAGTCCTCTGGCTAGATCTTCCCAGAATGCCCTGAGGGAGGCTAAGCTCTACACACACAGACAGATGACAGGCAGAAACACATCATTTTGGGACCACAGCTTACCTAGTATGGCTGACAAGAACCAGGGAAGAGGCTGGCCCAGTAAACAGGTGGTTATCAGGCTGTTGATATCAGCTCACTTTTCTAAGCCTAACCATGGCCAGACTCTGTGCTAAGTACTGTAGTAGGCATACCTTATTTAAAACCCGCCGCAGCCCTAAGGGGCAGATAAACCATTCTGCCACTTTAGGAGGGATCTCAGAGACTCTCAGGGTAATTTTCCTTACCATGTACATAGAGAGCCTAAGGACCAGAGAGGAGAAGAGACTTTATGAAGGTCACACAGCAAGGCAGTGGCAAAGATAAAACTGTCATCCTCATTAAGACCATAGATTCATCCCCCTGTTCTGTGGGTTGAGAGGTCAGGAGGTAAGTAGAGGGAGGAAGATTGGCCTCTGCCCCATAGGCTCAGTTCTGACAGTTATCTAAGGATAATAGGAAGGGGCTTATATCGAGGATAAAGCAAACAAGATCCCTCAGGGGCAGGGACTCTCAGATATTAGGCTGCTGCTTTTTTCACAGTAAAATGTCTACAACTTGTCTCATGCTGACCACCCAGAAAGTGAATTAAAACAATAGCTACAGACCTACTAAGGTCAAATCCAGGAACTGTGCTCAGGAATAAAAAACAAAGTTGGCTTCTCTGAAGCAGAGAGGGAGATGACAGCTGTACAGAATCCTGTCTCCTGCCTCAGGTGCTGGTGAGTTTGCTCCCAGAATCTCCTTGTCTTCTGTATTCAGCAGTCCTATCCCTTGCAGCCTTTTAATTTCATCTCTTCTTTCCTTACATACTTAGTCAAATTTCTCCCTGACCAAGCAAAGCAAGGTAAAATTGACCTTAAAATACTAGGAAAGAACAAAAAGCACCATTAGGAGCCAAAATCCAGACCAACATTCATTCATTCATTCATTAGTTCTTTACTGAACAACACCACTTATTAGGTAGTAAATACTTATCGAGCACATTTATATGCCAGGCACTATGCTACATCTTTTACATAAATTACTTATTTGCCCCTCACAACAGTTCTTAGAGGCTTAGAGTGATGAAGGCACTTTACAAAGTAAGAACCTGGATTGATTGGTTGATTGATTTTGTGGCACTGGGGATTGAATCCATGAGAATTCAACCACTGAGCTATACCCTCAGCCCTTTTTGAGACAGGGTCTCACTAAGTTGCCCAGGCTGGTCTTGAACTTGAGACTTTCCTGCCTCAACCTCCCAAGTAGCTTAGATTTCAGGAGTCTACCACTGCACCCTGCAAGAAAGGAACTTGGATTTAAATGTGGGCAGCCAGACTCCAGTGTCTGCTTACAATTAAAAGCAATCTAACTTAGGGGATGGAGTTGTAGCTCAGTGGTAGAGCGCCTGCCTAGCACATGTGAGGTCCTGCATTTGATTCTCAGCACCGAATATAAATAAATAAAATAAAAGTCTATTGACAACTAAAAGAAATATTAAAAAAGAAAAAAATTAAATAAATAAAATAAAGGTTAAAAAAGAATCTATTTAAACAAAAGCAATCTAACCCTAACTTTCTATTTTCTAAAACTTGAATTTGTCTCTAGAGGGCTACATTTTCCAACTGCCAATTCAGAAAACTCAACTCCATTTGCAAGCTAGAACAAGGCCAATAAGTTTCATGCCAACACAATGCCTCGCATTTCTACCAGCTCACACTGGTAAGGTGTTTCCACCTGTAATGTACTTTGACATTTGTCCTCACAGTTGCTATTCATCTGAGGAGGGTGGGTTATGGTCCCCATCTGACTAATGAAGAGACTGAGGCTCACAGTGAGTCAGTGGGGAGCTGGAATCTTGCGTCTAGCTCTATATAGTTCACTGTGTTCACTCCAAAAAAGGGAGGGTTTCTGGAAGACCCCCTTACCCTCAACATACATACTGCTACAGGACACTACCCTACCTGTCCTGCCTGACAGGAATCAAGGAGATTGGGGGTTTCTGATAATAGGTTGCTTTTTTTTTCTCAGACTGACTATGAGCAAACCTTGTGCTAAGCACTTTACCTGCAATCTCATTTAAACCTCTTGACTCTGTTAACTCTTGTGGGTTTAGAGCTCTGCTATGTTGTGAGAAATACCAAAAGTCTGGATGAGAAGGAGGTTAATATATCAGAACAACAGAGAAAGTGGGACCATCACTAACTGCAAAGGACATGACTGGGGCAAAACTGTAAACCTAGAAGTGTGTCTAGCCCCATTACATTTGATTAAAATAATTTTATTTTCATTGCTCTACTTCTCTCCTTTCAATTTACCCACCTACTTTCTGAGAAGAGCCCAATCCCAAGATATTTTGGTGTTAAATCTGAACAACTGATAGCAGAGGTGGAATATAGTATCTACATAAGAGGACTTTGATGATCTGGGTGACAAAGTCTCAAGAACAGGGAAGCAAAAAGGGGAGAGAGACAAGATACCCAACAGGGTCTGGGGTTTGGAGACAAACAGGTCCTCAAGCAGCCTCAGGATGTGAGACAGTGGAGGGGGACAGGAATTTGTAAAAATGTTTGCTGCAGGGTATAAATGGTCATCAGGAATCATGAGCAACAATGGCACTGCAGTTGGGCTTGGCTTGCATGAACTCAAGTCTTTGCAGAAACAGCCACATGGTGCAGGTAATTCAGGATGTAAGAAGAGACAAATAAATTGGGGAAGACTTCTTGGAGGAAATAAAACTTGAGCTGAGCCTTGAATAATGAGTGAGATTTGGGGAGGCCAAGGAAGGGCAGTTTCAGGGAGGACAGAGCAAACAAAGCTCCAGGTAGAGCATGACAGGTGGGTATGATGGTGCAGGGACTGTGCTCAGATCAGGATGTGTTAGTGGAGGCATACCTGCTAGCTGATTTAGCAGGTATGATCCTTAAAAGAGTGAAGGGATAAAATCAGGCAGACATTTAGACACAAAGCAGAAAGAGGGACAACTATCCGATGAAATATTTTTGAGTAGGGAGTAACATAATAAAGTCAGTTTAGGAAATGGAAAGAAATGATTACCTGGGGAAGGGTATTTTGACTTAGAAGGAACACAAAGCTATTTCTGGGATGCTGGAGATGTTTTCTATCTCTGGTGGTTGTTGCATGGGGGTATTCATGTTTAAATTCCATAGGCTGGTGGGCTAGGGTTGTGGCTCAGTGGTAGAGTGCTTGCCTAGCATATGTAAGGCACCGAGTTTGGTTCTCAGCACCACATATAAATAAATGAATAAAGGTCCATCAACAACTAAAAATATACATACATATATATAATTTTTTAATTCCATAGGTTTTAATATGTGTGCATTACACCGCCTATGAGTCATGCCTTGTGTCCTGTTAGCATAAACTAAAAAAGCAAAGGGGGATAAATGAGCCTGGCAGCAGAGTGCTCACGGATTATGAGAGCTGGGACCAGCACTGAGGCAAAGCCAAAATCAGCAAGTGTTTATCACTTCTAGGATGTGTGCTACCATGTTGCCAAAACACATGAGTGCTAAGGAAGTGGAGAAACATCTGAGAGAACAAGTCTTTGAAAGTTCTCCTACAAATGGGGCATGAAGTTCAGAGGCTCTCATCCACCACCACACAGCTGGCAACAGAAGCATGACCCCTCCCTGTTGTGGCAGAAGATTCTAAAGATCTGTGATGCTCTTCCTAGATCCAGTGGGTGAAGACTTCATACCAAAAGCAGGACAGTAACAGCAAATACAGAGTTATGTTTTTGTTTACAGCGTACATGGATGCCAATATGGTTAGTTCTGCATTAAGGATTAATTTTTATTTTCTATTTATCTTTTTTTCTAATAAAAAAAATTAAGTGTATAATTTGTGTTACTTGCAAGGTTTGGTTTTTTTTTTTTTTTTCTGTAACAGTCACTATTCATCTAGACCCACAAGAATTATTCTAGGCAGATAATTTACACCAGAGAATAGCGATAAGACTCCCTCAGGACCACTGTTGACGGAAAATAATAATAACCTTACAGAAAGGTCTGAGGACAATTGTTTAGTCTCAAATGATCAGAAAATACCCACATTTAGGTATTAGCTTAAGAGACTTTTCAGAAATAGCAAATCCCATGGGCAAAGAGCAACTGTTTGTGTTTTTTTAAATAGATTCTCCACCCAACTTGGGGAAAAAAATGTTCCAAACTCCACACACAACTCATAAACTAGCTTGAGTTAATTTGGGATTTTTTGAGAAAGCAAATTGGCAAACATTTGGGGAAAATCACCAGTTACAACATTTCCAGTTGATTTAAGCACCGATATTACTAACCATAGTGATAGTTTTGGAAAACACTTCTGAAGTCTGAATTACACATGCGATTCCCCCAAACCTGTATAAACCAAAGACAGATCCATGCACCCAAAACCAAGAGCTGTTCGTTTTTATTTGTGAGCAGACTCAGAAAGTGTTTTCTGGAGGGTCTACATGTCCCTCATGTGCTGCTAAAAACAAACACACAGCAAATTGATCACCTGCACTTACATACCACCTTTCATCCATGGATCCCAAGTGGTCTGCCAGAAATGCTGTTTTCATAAGTCTCCGGTGAGATGTGTAAATATTGTTACCTCCATCTTATATACAGATAAACTTAAACTCAGGAGCAGATAAGTGGCTTGTCAACAGTTAGAACCCAAGACAAGATCTGTGCAAGCTGTCCTCTGGTTTCCCTTCCTTGGCTGAGTGTCCCTTTGAGCTTTCTTGTTGGCCCCTGTATAAATCATGTACGCAGACCATTGTTTCCCTAGTGATGGAGGTGGCATTCTATTTCCTGCCCTGAAGCTGGCCTGGAGCCCTGACTGAACCACATTTAGACACAAATACATCAGCTGTGCATGAGTGGGGATAGTTTGGTTCCTTGGAAACCTAAGTGGCGTGTGTCAGCTGGCCCTAGCCCACTGAGAGCCATTCCAGGCCATGCTACTAACTTCTCATCACTTGCCCACAGCAACTCATAAGAAAAGTGATGACATCTCTTGGAGCTAAGTGAACAAATTGGGAACACCTCAGAGGCAAACTCATTGGCCCTACTCCAGTCCAGTCTAGATGCCTGAGACCCAGGCCCCAATACTAGTACAGTTCCCCCACCCTGCTCAGTTCTACGGACAACAAATCAAAGTGTGCTGGTCATTGATTGTATGCCTGACAGGCAACTGAATTCACCATTCCTGGCTGCAGTATTAATTTTGTATTTATTACTAATGTGTTCTAGAATGACCATTTAGAACCAGAGCTGGAAAAATAACAGATGATGAGGCACTAATAAGGTAATAAGAGAGTCACAACCTGAACACTGTTTCTCTTACAGCTGTAGTCACTATAAGAATTTGGAGATGGAAGCCAGGTGTAGTAGCATACACCTATAATCCCAGTAACTTGGGAAGCTGCAGCAAGAAAATCACAAGTTTGAAGACAACTTCAGCAAATTAGCAAGCTCCTTAGCAACTTAATGATCCCTGTCTCAAAATAAAAGTACTGAGTATGTAGCTCAGTGGTAAAGTGCCCATGGGTTCAATCTTTGGTACCAAAAAGAAAGGAAAGATTGAAGAAAGAAAGGAAGGAAGGGAAGGAAAGGAGGGAGGGGTGGGGAGATGGATGCTGGGGATGTGATTCAATGGGAGAGTGCTTGACTAGCATGCAAGAAATCCTGGATTCCACATCTAGCACTTAAAAAAAGAAAAAAAATTAATTGGAGGTGTGTGTGTGTGTGTGTTTTCTCTGTTATTTGGTCAGTAAATGCCATATGTTGTCAATTTAAATTAATTTCAATTTGCCTCTAAAATGCCCTGTTAACTTTACTGGATAGCCATGGGCATCACATGAAATGGAGGCTGGGTTACTGGGGTTGCCCTTCCTAAACTCCATACACATTAACAATTATAATATCTAGAGGGACCCAACATGGCAGCCGGCGAGGAAGCAGCACTTTCAGTATCTCCACATTAACAGGATTAGAAAGACCCATTAATACGCCTGGATTCTACCTGCTGAGGAACTTCTAGCAAAATTCCCCTGAAAAGAGACCTGCCGGGAATTAGTAAGTTTATTAGAGGTGACAGTTTGTCCGAGACGAGTGAATCTCGGCCACGCGGCGCAGAGGTCCAGTCCCGCCCACCTGGCAAACGGCACCCGCCCGCCCGGCTCAGGAGGCCACGTGAAGGGACTCTAACCAAGCCTTTATGAAATAGCGAACTGGGATCTAAAACCAGAGATTGAGTCAGACCAGAGACAAGCCAATCCCACCCCTCCCTTTGGACACTCCGGCAAGGAGCCAGGGGCCCGCCATAGCAGAGAGGGGAAGTCACCAAAGTTCGGCCAACGAGATTCCTTCCCAGCGGAATCTACTTTATCAGGAGTGTGACTCCCACCCACATCAGACACAAACAACCGGGAAACTTCAAAAATCTCTCCGTGGGCGTGACCGTAAGGGCCAAGGGACTCCCGACCCCCCAACTCCCCCTACTGCCAGTGACGTTGGCGTGAATGTAGGGGCGGAGGGAAGCAGAGATGACTCCCCACCCCCAACTCCCCCAACCGCCAACTGAGAGGGCGTGACGGTAAGGGCAGAGGGAAACAGAGGCCACTCCAGACCCCCAACCCCTCCTACCGCCAGCAGAGTGGTCGTGATTGTAGGGGCTGAGGGAAGCAGAGGGGATCCTCGACCCCCAACTCCCATTACCACCAGTGGCGACACCAAGGTCTTAGCCGCCAGCTTCCGAGGGCGTGCCCACCAAAGGGGTCCGGAAAAATTAAACTATTGACTCCCAGACCACAGCTCCACAGCACTGGGGCTTAGATGAATGACAGAGAGAGTGCTCAGTTGTTCGGGAAATAGGGCACGCGGTGGGGCTGAAAGTGTAACCAGATCCTTGGGGAACCGCCTCCGGTGAGCAGGACCTGGCTGGCTGGCAGGAGGAAGGGGAGGAGGGGCC
>NW_026000221.1:30309832-30359545 GCF_001458135.2 Marmota marmota marmota | reverse complement strand
AAAAAAATGTGGCATTTATACACAATGGAGTATTACGCAGCACTAAAAAACGACAAAATCATGGAATTTGCAGGGAAATGGATGGCATTAGAGCAGATATGCTAAGTGAAGCTAAGCCAATCCATTAAAAAACAAATGACCAAATGATCTTCTTTGATATAAAGAGAGCAACTAAGAACAGAACAGGGAGGAAGAGCATGAGGAAAAGATTAACATTAAACAGAGACGAGTGGGGGAAGAGAAAGGGAGAGAGAAGGGAAACTGTACGGAAATGGAAGGAGATCCTCATTGTTACACAAAATTACATATAAGAGTTTGTAAGGGGAAAGGGGAAAAAAAAACAAGGGACAGAATTGAATAACAGCAGATGGGGTAGAGAGGGAAGATGAGAGGGAAGGGGAGGGGGGATAGGAGGGGACAGGAAAGGTAGCAGAATACAACAGTCACTAATATGGCATTATGTAAAAATGTGGATGTGTAACTGATGTGATTCTGCAACTTGTATTTGGGGTAAAAATGGGAGTTCATAACCCACTTGAATCAAATGCATGAAAGATGATATGTCATGAGCTTTGTAATGTTTTGAACAACCAATAAAAAAAAAACAATTATAATATCTAATCTCTGTTGTGCATTCACCAGATGCCAAGTACCCTAACAAGCATTTTAACTTTTTAAAAAATATTTATTTTAGTTGTCAATGGACCTTTATTTTTTTATATGCAGTGCTGAGACTCGAACCCAGTGCTTCACACACCAGGTAAGTACTCTACCACTGAGCCACAATCCCAGCCCCCTACCAAGCATTTTACATACATTAGCTTTTAAAACACTAAGTATGTACCATTAGTGTCTTCATTTTACAAGAGCTGGACATGGTAGCATGTGTACATAGTCCCAGCTACTAGTAAGGATAAGGCAGGAGGACTGCTTGATTTCAGGAGTTCAAGGCCAGTCTGGGCAACATAGCAAGACTCTTCCTTCAAAACAAACAAAAAAACTTCAATTTTTTACACAACTTTTTAAAACCTCATATTTTAAAGAACCGAGGCCTAGAAAGTTCACAAAGTCAAGTAACTACTATTAGTTTCTTACAGCTGCACTAACAAATTACCACAAACTTCATGGCTTAAAACAACAGAAAGCAGCTAGGTATGGTGGCACACCTGTAATCCCAGGGCTTGGGGGCTAAAACAGGAGGATCACAAATTCAAGGCCAGGCTCAGCAACTTAGCAAGGTGCTAAGGAAATTAGTGAGAACCTGTCTCAAAATAAAAAACAAAAAGAGGACTGTAGCAAAGTGCACCTGAGTTCGCTCCCTAGTACCAAGGGGGGAAAATTAAATAAATAAAAATAAAAACACACACAAAAAAATGTAATAAAACAAAAACCCTAGAACGCTATTCTCTCACAGTTCTGGAGGCCAGAAATCCAAAGCCAATACCACTAGGCTAAATTAAGGTGTCAGCAAGGCTATCTTTCCTCCAAAGTCCCTAAAGGAGAATCCATTCCTTGCATCTTCCAGCTTCTGGCAACTACTGACATTTCTTGCTCTGCAGCTGCATCACTCCAATCTCTGCCTCCATGATCACACTCCTTCATCTTCTTCTGCGTATCTCCTTTTGCCTCCCTTTTCGAAATAAGATACAAAAAAAGGACTGGGATGTGGCTCAGTGGTTAAGTGATCCTGGGTTTGATCTCAAGTACCAAAAGAAAAAAAAAAGGAAGAAAATCCTGAATCATGTCTGTTAAAATCCTTTTTTGCCATAGAAAGTGACATTCACAGTCTCTAAGAATTAGGATATTTTGAGAGGCCATTATCTAGCTAATCAAAGTTACCCATTTAGTAGATGGTACCTGCAAGTTTCTCTTCTCATATGTTCATGAATGTTCATAGATTAAGTTGTGATTGCGTAGCAAAGAGGTTAAAAGCCCAGGCTTTGACCCTACCAGACTGGCTTTGAAGCCCAGCACTACTAAACCTAACTATGTGATTTTAATAAGTAAATTAAGAGCCCCAGTATCCCCATTAAAGCCTATTACATGGGATTGTTTGAGGATTAAATGAGAGAATGAACACGAAACTCATATACCAGTACCTGCACATACTTAAGTGCTCAGTGAACAACAGCCTGTAGCTATTCTTGTTAAAAGCACAATATAAGCTTGTCTACCTATCCAACTTCGAAGAGGAAGACCTGGTAGGCACTAAGTTTCTATAGATGAAGAAATGTGATAATAGGGTAGAACTCTCAAAACCTAGCAGAACTGGCCATGTATAAAGGACTTCCATTCTTCAAAAGTGGAGACATCTACTTTTCTCCAGGGAGGGTGTGGATCTGAGACGCAAAAATGAATGGTTTTGTCAATAGATGTTCCCATCATTTTAAATATGATTCATCTGGAAATTATCATTCAAAGCACTCTGAAGTTAAACTAGTTCTGGCTTCAACACCTAAAATGAGGGGCTGGGGACAAAGCTCAGTGGTGGAGCTCTTTAGCCCTAGATATTCAGCTATTCAGCAGTGCAAAAAGCAAACAAACAAAAATACCCAAAATAAAAATAAAAATAAATAACTGATAAAGCAAGTGCTTACAGCATGAAGAATAAACTACAAAAAATAGACAGGAAATAGACAACAGGAAAAGAATGTTGTAGGGAGAAACAGGACATTTCAAACTTGAGTACTGTTATGAAGAATTAAGAAGAAATGCAAACTGGCTAGTTTCTTTAAGCAAAATGAATTGTGATTGACTGTTTCATGCATGAACATGGATTTTATATATAAATAAAGTTTGGTAATTTATTTGCTTTATATTTAAATTGTACTTCTAAATATTTTCACATACTATACATGATCTGTTTAGCTTGCTGTATTTCATCCAGTTACATTTTTCAGTTGAACCACTGGGATTCTTTATAGATACGATGAGGATTTCTCAGTTTGAGTGAGAAGCATGCTAAGGGTCAATGAAATAAGAAAGAAATAGATTTTGAGAAAAACTGTGAACTGGGGCTGGGATTGTGGCTCAGTGGTAGAGCACTTGCCTAGCATGGGCAGGACCCGAGTTCGATCCTCAGCACCACATAAAAATAAAGGCATTGTGTTGTGTCCATCTACACCTAAATAAATAAATACATATTAAAAAAAAAAGAAAGAAAACCTGTGAACTACTTAAATGTCAACTAGTAAGGGAAAGAATGATAACTGTTATGTCTACTGTCCAAATTATCCAAGGCATTTGGACAAGTTACAAAATTTTTCACAAAAATACTTATTACCTGATCCCTTCTAAATTGAAAATTGTAAATAATGCATGAATTTACAGTTCTTTTGCAAGAAATATTATTTGTGGGATAATAAACATTAAATGTGTGTGAAGTTAAAAAAATTTTTTTTAATGAACCAGACATGCTCCTTCTCTCTGCCTTGGATCCTTTGTATTAAAGGAATAAAAGCACAAAAAGAATAAACCTATAGCTTGAGGACCAAGTAAGTGCAAATAACCATATAGGGATGAAAATGTCAGTACATATCTGGAAGCCAGAAAACTGATGACAAAGGATTAAGAGATAACCAACATGTGGGCTAGAGAGGAGGGCTGCCAATTAGGCTGTGGGAACCCCAGCAAGCCCTGATGGTGGATCAACTGTCCCCACCTGCTTTTCTCTACCCCCAAGTTCTTCCCACCCCAAGTCCCTAATGCACAGACTGAGCAAGTACTGGCAGCTGGCATTTACCTACAGGCAAGAGTAAACAAGTCCCTGACAACTCTTCTCCAAAGAAATTAAACAATTCATATAGAAAAATCCAAGGCTTTTATAAGTCATTATAAAATGGGGAAATTGGGGCACCAAATTCCCCATTCTAGAGTTCTAACTACCTCTCCCTAGCTACACCCAGAGCATCTAGTCAAAATTCTCCCAGGAAGAAGTCAGACAGTTACATAGACATTCTTCCTCAACTATTATTAGACAATCAAAGAACACAAGATATTAGTAAAACTAGCAGCCTAAAAAAGAAACACCAAAATATTCAGACATGAAAAACAAACTCTAGCAGGAAAAGATAATAGGAGAATAGAATACACCTTCACTCAAATAGTTAAGGAAGGTTTTATAAAACCAAAATAGGTTAAACTGAAAAAGAATAGAGAACAAAGGAAGTGATTAGAGATTTAAAATATGTTAGCTAAAAGAAAATGCTTGAAAGAATGATAAAAGAAGAAATCTTACAGAACAGAATTTAAAAAAAAACAAAAAAAAATGTGAAAGAACAGATAAGACATAAAGGGCAGATTCAAAGTTCTAACTTCACTAAATGGAATCCAGGAAAAAGCACAAAGAAGTCTGGAGTGAGAGTGGAGAAATGCATTGACTCCAGCGATTTTCCCATTTTTGTATTGCTCATTCTGCGGGCGGGGCGGGGAGACTCTGATAGAAACCTACTTGACTGCCACTGTGGGAGATTAGTTCCTGAATGTAATCCTGAATCCAGGAGTTGATGAAAAGTGGCCCAAAAAAGTGACAAATGTGTGCCATTTCCTTTTGAGATGGGATCTCCCTATGTTGCTTAGGATAGTCTCAAACTCCTAGGACTAAGGGGCTCCTACCATCTCTGCCTCCTTGGTAACTGGGATTATAGGTGTGTGCCATCATTCCATTTATACCACTTTCTTACAACAGCCTAACAACATAGAGGATGCCAGGACTATAGCTTCTGTACTTCTAGACACATGCACTCTGAGGATGACTCATCTGGGTCACTGAGAGAAATGCTGAAATCAGTGTGAAGTGAGCAGAGCCTTTCAACTCATCATTGATGACCTGCTCCGGGTTGGTATCAGTCTATCTTCTTAGGATCAGGATGTTCCATTGCCTGCAATTACATCCAATTCAGATCATGTTTTTCCATTCTGTATGTATGTATATATATATATATATATATATATATACACACACACACACATACATACACATACATACATATATATATATAAAAAACACCGTTGTAGTTTGGAATATGAAGTACCTACAAAGACTGATGTCATCCTTAATGCAGCAATGTTCAGAGGAGAGGCTTTTAGGAAGTGACTGAATCATGAAGGATCTACCTCATCAGTGGATTAATTCATATTTGTTAGCTGAATGGATTATTGGAAGGTAGTAGAAACTATAGGCAGGTGGGATGTCATTGGAGGACACAGCTTGCTGGGGATGTACCACTGGGGACTATGTTTCTCACCGCCTTCTCTCTCTCTCTGTTTCCTGGCTGCCATGAGCTGAGAAGCTTCCTACTACCACATCCTTCCTCCATGATGTTCTGCCTCACCTCAGGCCCAAAGCAATGTAACCTGCTGACCATGCATCCAAATAAACTGTGAGCCAAAATAAAATTTCCCTCCTTTAATATGCTTATGTCTGGTATTTTGGTTACAGTGATGAAAAGCTGACTAACACAAATATCACGACTTTTCAAATGCCATGGTCTACAGATGTGGCAGACATCTCTTGGGTGGGTGCATGGCTAGCAAATATTCTTGCCTTTTCTAGAAATGCCCCTAATATGGTCTAAATCAGTGGACTCTCAATAGCCATGTCTGTACTATGGAACTCTTTCCCTCACCAAACTGACCATGGTTAACTGACTCACGAGTAGATTTTTCAAACTAGGAATCTGAAAATTGATCTAGTAAAAGGAATTCTAGAGTCAGTCTACAGACTTCAACTTACAGAGAAAGAACATGAACTTCTATAAATCAAAAAATTAAGGGGTGGGGGACAACTACAAATGAAGAAGTACAAGACAAAAGGCTCAAAAATATATTTGTCAAGAACCTTTTGATAGTAGGGCTCTTATACAGTCAGAATAGATAACTGAAGAAGTTTAAACTTCAAATGAAGAAATAGAATCCATTAAATACTGGTTTAGGCAAGTCATCAAGGCTTAGAAGTATAAAAATAAGGACATGGTAAGAAATCTTTAGGAAATGAAATATTTAAAAGGACATTTTGTTTAAGAGGAGATGATGAGACCAATGAGGAGAAAATGGAGACAAATGCCAGTCAAAATGTAAACAAAATACCCAAATTGAAACTCTGAATCTGGAAAGAAAACCTTCATCAATCAGAAAAAGGTTAACATGGCTTTCTGCACTTTTATGTAATATTCTCAAGGGTTTTTTTTTTTTTTTTTTTAAAAAGTCTTTGGGCTCATTTGGTAGAGTGTTTGCCTTGCATGCACAAGGCCTGGGTACAATCCCCAGCACCACCAAAAGAAAAAAAAAATAGGAAGTCTTTGTAGTATATCCTTTATTTTCTAAATATCTATATTGCTTTCCTAGCCAGTGACAATAATATTAAGCAATTTGAAATGTATTTCCTGTTTCTCTTTTATCCAATAGGCTATGAGCACTTTTGTTAACAAAACTGGGGTCACACTGTAATTGTATTCAGACTTCATCACTTACCATGTGACCCTAAGCAACTTTAATTAATCCTTTGAACCTCAGTTTCCTGATTCATAATTATTAAAATACAATCATATATACAGAAAGCATTTGGAACAGTGCCTGAGACACAGTGACTACTCCATAAATGGCAACTTTTTTCCTGTTTTTAATTCCTTTTAATCACACTCAAATGTTTGCACTATTGTAAAAGAATGAACTGCACTAAAATGTGTTCAGCTGCTTTTTTGTTGTTGTTATAAACATGAGTTTGACTTTTTTGGGGTGTTTTATATTTCTAAAGGCTTTAAGCCTTTTAACTCTGCTGGTCATGGTAGTGTTAGAGAAGCACGTGGCATACCTATGTCAGAGCTGCTACTATGGAAGCTGAAGCAGATTTTCTTACTTTGAAATTAAATTAAGTAAATTTCTTATTTGCAGGTCTGAGAAACCAGATACCAAGAAGTGAGAGGGTTTGTTTGTATTTTCCTACAGACATAAATTTTTCCAACCAATTAAAGTGAAGTTTAGGGTTCTTACCTAGCATGCAGAAGGTCCTAAGTGCAACCACTAGCATCACCAAAGGGGGAAAAAAATTGAAGTTTAACAGGTCTATTGCTAGAGTTCTGGGACATCTTACCCCCAAATTATATCCCTTGAATCCAGACAGACATTGTTTTCTTGAAGTGTGCCATACAGAAACAGAAGGAGTATACTCTAAAACAGCCCAGATACATGGAAAGCAACTTGGAATCACCATCTGCTTCATCTATTATAAAGAAAGATATGTCACGTATGGGCAACTATGGAAACATGAAACCATTTTTAAATCTCTTGGACTGCAGAAAGATTTGGGCATTACAACACAATATCTCCCTCTATTGCCAAAACCGCAAACTCAATTAAAATATAGACAAATAGACATTTCTCCAAAAATGATATATAAATTTCTGGTGAGCACATGAAAAGATGTTCAGTTATACTAGTCATTAGAGAAAGCAAATCAAAAGTCACAATTAAGATACCGCTTCACACCCATTAGGATGGTTACTATCAAAAAGCCGGAAAACATTGAGTGTTGATGAGAATATGGAATCTTTTGGAATCCTTTCACATTGTTGGTGGAACTATAAAATGAGGCAGCCACCATGTGAAACATTTCAGTGACTTCTCAAAAAGTTAAACAGAATTACTATACAATTCAGCAATACTATTCCTAAGTACATACCCAAAAGAATATAAAGCAGAGACTCAAACACTTTTACACCCATGTTCCTAGTAGCGTTATTCACAAAAGTGAATTCAATCCAAGTGTTCAACAGCCTAACAAAACAAAATATAGGCTATACGTACAATGGAACAGTAAGAATGAAATTAATGTGCATCATATATGTAACACTGAAATCATTACCTAAGTCAAATAAGCCAGATACTATAAGACAAATAGTGTATGATTCCACTTACCAGAATGGCCAAATTCATAGAGACACAGAGTAGTGGTTACCAAGGGCTGGGAGAAAAGGTATGGAGAGTTACTGTTTAATAGATTCAGAGTTTCAGTATGGGAATGCTGAAAAAGTTCTGGAAATAGTGGTGATCATTATATAACATTGTGAATGTATTTAATGTCACTGAATTGTACACTTAAAATTATTAAAATAGTAAATTGTATATCAGGTAGACTTTACCTCAATTTTTAAAAATGTAACTCTACCTCAACACACATTCTAAAGTTCTTAGATCATGTATAACATAAAAAAAATGACTGATAACTACATCTGAGAAGCTGCACAACCCAGGAATGTGATACCGTAACAGCATTGATGTGCATCATACATGTAACAAAAGACTTTGAAGACAAGTTCTCTTCCTGATAAGAATGTGACTTTTTTAATTAAAAAAAAAGAGAAAAATATCATATCTTTTTGGTAATTATACTGCTAAAAGACTCTGAACGAGGACTGGTATAGAGATCAAAGTGATGGCATGAGCTTTATCATACTCTAGGAAAAAAGTGTACCATCAAACTTTAAAATGTTTTCTATTGACAGTAACAGTAAGTGGCCTTCTTGAACAAAATAAAACAGAAGGGCTGGGATTGTAGCTCAGTGGTATATAGCTCACCTAGCACATGTGAGGCTATATACTGGTTCGATCCTCAGCACCACGTAAAAATAAATAAAATAAAGGTACTGTGTCTATCTACAAATATATATATATATATTTAGTTGTATATATATATATTTTTAAACCTAACAGTAGATATGAGCTAAATAATAGAGGCAAGATATTTTCATATTCATCCAAGAGAGTACAAACTCTCTGAAAGAATTAAAAATCTGGACAAGATATATGAAAAATCAGTTTTCAAGACACTGAATAGCAGACAACAGTGGACAGTGATGTGAGAGACACAGAACAAATAAGGTAAAGCCTCTGATTGCTCCAGTTTCCAGGAAGCTAGAGAAAAAGTATGTTAAACAGAGACATGGAAGAAATAATCTTTTCTTTAAATCTCAAATTGAAATTCTGGAGATGAAAATTCCACCATGAAGATGAAAAAAATACACTTGATAGGACTAAAGGCAGGTTGAATGTTACAGAAAAAAAAGATTAGTGAACATGAAATCAGTAAGAGAAACTATACAAAAAGAATACAAAGAAGAAAATATTTAACAATAAGCTGCATGCCTATAGGCCCAGCTACTCAGGAGGATGAAGCAGGAGGACAGCTGGAGCACAGGAGTTCAAGACCAGCCTGGGAAACATTGCAAGACCACCACAAAACAAAACAAAAATGAACAAAGCGGGGAACTAGGGAAGAAAATGACCAATTTCCAAACTTGTTGAAGCCTATAAACTCACAGATGCAAATTGTTCAATGAATCCCAAGCATTAGGAACATCATTCCCTATCATCAGGTCTCAGCTAAAACATAAACATCTCAGAAAAGCTTCCCCTTACCACCAAACCTTGAGTATCATTATATAATTATCTGACTTTTTTATTGTGTATTCCTACCCATACCCCAATGTACATGCCACAAGGACAGGGATCTTGTCTGTAATATTTACTACTGTGATCCCAAAGCCTTCACAGAGTACCTAATACTCATCAAGTTCTCGATACACATTCATGAATTAATGAATGAATGACCTCACCCATTCTTAACTTTCAGGAATAAATTCCTATGTCAAAATCCTTCTCAAATTATCAAAACAACCCTATGCACACGTATGATTGCATGAATGGTATGACTCTGCATCATGTACAGCAAGAGAAATAAAAAGTTGTGCTCCATTTGTGTACAATGAGTCAAAATGCATTCTGCTGTCATGTATAACAAATAATAATAAAAAATACTAAAATAATTATTTTTTTACATTCTCAACCTTTCCTTTTATTTCCAGTCTAGTACAATGGTGTATTCATTAGCACTTTCTTTTTGCCTAATAGTAAAGTCACTTTTTTTTTGGCGGCACCAGAGATTAAACCCAGGGGTACTCTACCACTAAGCTACCGCCAACCCTTTTTTTTTTTTATTCTGAGACAAGGTCTCTTTAGGTTTCCAGAATGACCTCAAACTTGTGATCCTCCTGCCCTAGCCTCCCAAATCACTGGAATAAAGGAATGTGCCTCTGGACCTAGTTACATCATTTCTTGAGGAGTGGCCTATAAAAAAAAAAAACAATTCTTCTAGATTGACTCCAAGTAAGGCTTTGGCAAACCTACCATCAAGCTTGACATACTGCTCTACAGATTTTGTACTCTCAGTTCTCCAGTAGAATATCAGTTGTATCATAACAGTGTGATTTACTAATAACCACTGCTTATAAACACTTTAAACACATTATCTATTTAATCTATGTTGAGTTTACAGAGGAGGAAACTTGAGGTCTAGGAAGGTGAAGTAACTTACCTAATCTCAAAGCTAGTAAATAGCAGAGTCAGAATACAAATTCAAATCTGTTTGACTCCAAAATGTTGCTCTTTAAGCCATCCCAAGATTAAATTTAAAGTACTGTAAAATTGTAGCTAAGATCAAACAACATATAACTCTCCAGGAAGGAGTTCTAACAGTTTGGTTGGTCAGCTGAACTATGGGCTCAAACGTGGCCCAAACTAAGTAAGTTGAAATGCCAGAATTGCCTCAGCATACTATCAAAGAAAGTATCCAAAGGCCTAGAGATATGGTTTTCTTCCCTCCCTTATCCACTAATCATCTCTAAGTTATATTAATAATGGTTACCATTGCATCACAGTATTTAAGAATAGGGTCAAAAGACACACAAGAATATCATCTGGGCACTTCTATTCCTCTTCTGAGGTAAGTTAGAATGTTTTCAGTTTTATGAAGAATAGTAGTATCATGTTAGGCAGAAGTATAACTTTGTTCTTGTCTTAATTTGGAAATTACATAGGGCTTGAGGAAATGTATATGGGTGGCAAATTGACAAGGGGTGGACTATAATGCACATATCGACTTAAGTAGTTATTCAAACACTAATCTGGGCATTGTTGTGAAGGTATTTTGTAATGTGATTAAAGTCTGTGATTAGACTTCTAGTTTCAACTCTGACATATAAAGAGCTTAGAATTCAGTGCTTCCATCCTTGTAAGAAAAGAGCTTGGGCTGGGGATGTGGCTCAAGCGGTAGCACGCTCGCCTGGCATGCGTGCGGCCCGGGTTCGATCCTCAACACCACATACCAACAAAGATGTTGTGTCCGCCGAAAACTAAATAATAAATATTAAAAAATTCTCTCTCTCTGTCTCTTCTCTCTCTCTCTCTCAAAAAAAAAAAAAGAGCTAAACAACTAGAAAAACAAACAAAAAAAAGCAATGCCTTTTCCTGGGCTTGTCAGAGAACTGTAGTCATTGTCACCCTGAAATCTGGATAGAAATGCATATACAGAGAATCACAGTCAAGATCCACTTACCTGGAGGAGAAACTTCTGAGGCCATAAATAAACATTTGAACATCTGAATGGTAATTCTGATCAATGCTAGATGCTGTATGAAGTGTAAGAAACTTCCAGAAGCTGTAATCTTGAAAGGAGGGAGGCATACTTTTATAAGTACTCCAAAAATACCTCTAGGTTCTAAAGTTTAAGAACCAATGGGGGGGGGGGGGGAAACCCTTCATATACCTGGCAGGGGGAGGAGAAAAACAACTCTTCTGAAATACACCCAGATCATTTTCTATAATAAAGGCCCACAGAGGAAAAGCCTTTACCAGATTCTTATCCATCTAGAGGACAGGACATTTATCCAACATCTTCCCTCTATAGCCTTCCTTAGTAAAGAAGAGGGCAGGGGATAGCTAAGAAACTCTTATGCCAAGAGGCACTGTCCCTCAACTAAGATTGAGATTTAGTCCTAAGATTATAAAAAGCTTCCTTTCCCCTACACTTTATCACATCAGCAGGGTTCTAGTATAACAGCACAGTACAGCTGAAAGAACTCAGGGGAGTTCTTAATCAAAGAGATAAAAACAAAAATAATGGAGGAATTTGAAGCACCACATACAAATAAACAGAAAATAAAGGCATTCTGTCCATCTACAACTACAAAAAAAAAAGTTCTTCAGTGAGAAGTAGTATGATATAGGTCAGAAACCTGAATACATAAAGACAAGAAGCACTTTGGAAAAGGATTAAATGAAAGTAAAATAAAATGTTTATTTTTATTATTCTTAATTGATCTAAAATATATCTACTTAATTAACAATATACTGGGTGATTAAAGCATATAGATAAATGAGACAATGTTACAAAGGGACAAGAAGGAAGAATTGGGAATACTGTTATACCTGTGCCATACATGAACTGGTAGAGTATTATTTAAAAATGGACTAAGAATACTGTGAATTTATACTGCAAACTCTAGGGCAACAACTAAAATTATTATTAATATTATTTGAGAGGAAGTCTCACTATGTTGCCCAGGCTGGCCTCAAACTTCCAGGATCAAGCAATCATCCTGCCTTGGCCTCCCAAGTAATTGGGACTGTATGCATGTGCCATTGTGCCCAGCCACTAAAATTAATTACAACTAATTTTAAGTTTAAATGAAATACCATTGATATGCCAAGAGAGGAAAGAAAAGAGTCACATAAAATGTTCAATCAGAGAAAGCAGGAAAAGAGGGGAAGCAAAGACAGATAACAGAAAACAACTACTACATAGGACATTATATAAGTGATTACACTAATTATTATATCAATAATCACTTTAAATTTTAATGGTTACTCAGGAGGCTGAGGGAGGAGGATCACACATTCAAGGACAGGCTGGGCAATTCAGCAAGACCATTTCAAAGTAAAATAAATAAAAAAGGATGGGCACGGTGGCGCATGCCTGTAATCCCAGTACCTCAAGAGGTTAAGCCAAGAGGATTGTGAGTTCAAAGCCAGCCCCAGCAACTTAGCGAGATCCTTAGCAACTTAGCGAGATCCTGCCTCTAAATAAAATATTAAAAAGGACAAGGGAGGGCTGAGGTTGTGCCTAGCACATGTGGAGCACTGGGTTCAATTCTCAGCACCACATATGAACAAATAAAGTAAGGGTCCAACAACAACTAAAAAATAAAAAAATTTAAAAAAAGGGACCAGGGAAGGAGTTCAGTGATAGAGGCCCTGCCTACCATGTGCTGATATACCTAGCCTAGTTATCTCATTAGATCAGAAGCCAGCTTGTCACAAGTTATGAAGGATTCATTTCTGTTTTCTGTAAAAATATCAGGATGTCTGTATGGCCTGGCCATTAGTTGAGGTTGTAAAGCTGATTGGAATGCCTGCCCGTGCCCTGAACTCACCCATGTCCGGTTTTCCCTGACCATATAACAACCCTTTCCTAAACCTTAGTGACGCCTCATAAATTCTGGCCTTCCCTAGCCGGATAAGGACCCTCTCTGAGTCTCTAAGATCTCCATAAATTCTGATGCCGGGGCCAGCAAAAATGTAAACTTGTGTTATGCTCCTCAGAGTGTTGTTATCTGTAACCCCCCTTTGTGTAACTTTTTGGGCTATAAAACTGGTCCACAAAGAAGCCTCGCGGCTGTCCTTGGCTCCCACGATTCTGATGGGCAAGGCAGCCCGGCAGGTCGAAATAATAAGCTTGCTTTAATTTGATTTTAATTGGAGTCAGTGGTCTTTTCTTGCGTCGTGGTCTAACAGTGCAATGCCCTGATTTCAATCTCCAGTACTGCAAAAAACAAACAAATACCCTGCAGTGGCCTCTAAGGTTCAAGTGAAGAGTCACACACTTCTCACATGATATTAAAAACCAAAATGATTTCAAAGGAAACCATGCTGAAAGCTGAGCAAGATAAGCTAAAAGCTAGGCCCCTTGAACCAATTAGCCAAATTGAAAATGCAAAGGCAAAGTTCTTAGAAGAAACTAAAAGTGCCACTCCAGAGAAAATACAAAGCAAAGTAGGTTTATTGCTGGTATGAACAAAGTTTTAGAGATCTAGATAGAAGATCACAACAGCTATGACATTCCCATAAGCCAAAGCCTAATCCAGTGCAAGGTCTTAACTTCTTCAATTCTGTAAAGTCTAAAAGATAATGGAAGAAAAGGTTGAAGGTAGAAGAGGTTGGTTCATGGGGTTAAAGGAAAGAAAGCCATCTCCAAAACCAAAAGTGGAAGGTAAAATTGCAATTACTGATGTAGAAGCTGTGGCAAATTATTCAAGGATTAAGCTATTATAACTGATGAAGGTGACTACTACACTAAACAGATTTTCAATGTAAACAATCATACACTGGGAGAAAATGCTATATAGGACTTTCACAGTTGGAGAGAAGTCGATGCTTGGCTTCAAAGTTTCAAAATCATGTTAGAACCCAATGCAGCTGATTTTTAGTTCAAGTCAATGCTCATGTCCACTGCAAAAAATCCTAGGACCCTTAGGAAATATACTAAATGTACTCTGTGCTTATAAATGAAACAACAAAGCCTGGATGGCAGCACATCTGTTTATAACATGATAGTTGAGACCACTACTCAGAAAAAAAATTAAAAAGATTCCTTTCAAAATATTACTGCTCACCTGTTCACCCAAGAACTCTGATGGAGATGTTTGAGATTAATGTTCTCATGCAGAGTCTATGAATCAAGCGGTAACTGTGATTTTTAACTTAAGAAGTTTTAGAAGGCTATAGCTGGCATAGATAGTGATTCCTCAAATAGATCTGGGCAAATAAACTGAAAACCTTCTGGAAATGAGTCACCATTCTAGATGCCATTAAGAACATTCTTGATTCATGGGAGAAGGTCAAAAAATCAACACCAACAGGAGTCTGGAAGAAGCTGATTCACACTTTCACAGTTGACTTGCAGGGGCTCAAGATTTCAGTGAAGGAAATAACTGTAGCTGTACTGGAAATGGCAAGAGAAATAGAATTAAAATGGAGCCTAAGGATGTAACTGATTTGCTACAATCCCATGACAAAAGTTCAATGGATAAGGAATTACTTCTTAAGAATGAAAAAAAAAATAGTTCATTGAGATGCAATCTACTCCTGGTGAAGATGCTATGACCATTGTTGAAATGGAAATAGAGGACTTAGTAATGTTAAATAAACTCAGTTAAAAGTAACAATAATTGGAGGATTGACTCCAATTGAGGGAAGTTCTATTAGGGGTAAAGTGTTATCAAACAGCATCACATCCTATGGAGACATATTTTGTGAAAGAAAGAGTAAATAGATACAGTAAACTTTGTTGTCTTGAGAAAATGCTACAGCCATTCCAACCTTCAGCAGGAAAGACCCTACACCAACAAAAGGACTATGACTCACTAAAGGCTTACATGATCATTAGCATTTATTAGCAATAAATATTTTTAGATCAAGGTACATATTTTAGACAATGCTATTACACAGTTAAGACTATGATTTAAGGTAAACATAATTTTTATACGCACCGGGAAGCCAAAAAATTCAAGATCAACTTCATTGCAAAAAAAAATTTTATTACACTGGTTTGGAACCATTTGCAACACCTCTGAGGTATGCCTGTGATATTCAGCAAGACCACCAAGAAGACACAACAGAGAAAGGAAAGTTTCTTCAATAAATGGGACTGGGAAAATTAGATATCACCATGCAAAATACTTAAACTGATCCTTTATGTCATATACAAAAACTAACTTGAAATAGATTAAAAATGTAAATGAAGACTAAATACTGGAAGAAAAATGGGGACAAACTCCTTGATATTTCAAGGCTTTGGCAATGATTGGGTATCACAGGCAACAAAGCACTTACAATTAAGTAAGTGGCACTATATCAAACTAAAAAGTTTCTGCAAAGGAAATAATCAACAAAATGAAAAGGCAACCCACAGAAAGGGAAAACATATTTGCAAGATATATATGTAAGGGGCTAATATCCCCTTACAATACATAAGGAACTCAAAACAGTATTAAAAAGAGAAATAATTCAATTTTAATTTTGGCAAAGAAGCTGGGCACAGTGGTGCATCCCTGTAACCCCAGTGACTTAGGAGGCTGAAACAGGAGGATCACAAGTTCAAGGCTAGCTTCAGCAACTCATTTGAGACCCTGTCTCAAGATTAAAAAATAAAAAAATAAAGTGTCCTACACAGACACTTCTCAAAAGAAGATACACATGGATAACAGGTATAT
The DNA here is from genome assembly GCF_001458135.2 of Marmota marmota marmota. Taxonomy (NCBI): domain Eukaryota; kingdom Metazoa; phylum Chordata; class Mammalia; order Rodentia; family Sciuridae; genus Marmota; species Marmota marmota. The sequence goes on along the minus strand of NW_026000221.1, from coordinate 30,343,442 downwards.
GAAAAGGTGCTCAACATCACTAATCAGCAGAGAAATGCAAATCAAAACTACAATGGTAATTATCACATATCCATTCGGATTGCTATTACCAAAAACACTAAAGATAACAAGTGTTGGTGAGGATATGGAGAAATGGGAACCCTTATACACTGTAATGGGGGAACGTAAATTAGTCCAGTCATTTTGGAAAACAACAAGGTTACTCAAAAAACTGAAAACAGAACTACTATAGGATTCAGCAAACCCACTTCTGTGTGTATATATCCAATAAAAATAAAGTCAATACGTTGAGGAACATCTGCATTCCCACATGTACTGTAGCACTATTCACAATAGCCAAGTATGAAATCAACCTATGTGTTCAACGATGAATAAAGTATGGAATGCTTTATGTATGGAAAAAAGGGAATACTATTCATCTTTTAAAAAGAAGGCAATCTTACTAATTGTGGCAACAGGGATAAACATTGAGAATGTTAGGTAAAATAAACCAGGCACAGAAAGACAAATACTCTATAATATACTCATTAAAATGTGAAATCTAAAAAAGCTAAACTTACAGAAACAACAGAATGATAGTTATGGGGGCAGTGTAGGTCAGGGAGATGTTGGTGGAGGGCTATTTCAGTTATCCAGGAGGAATAAGTTCAAGGGTTCTATTATATATCCTGGTGCCTGTAGCTAATAACAATATATACAAGCAAATTGCTAAGTGTTATAGCCACTAAAAATAAGTGTATGTGGTAGTATAAATGTTCGTTATCTTGATTTTAGCCATCTCACAATGTACACATATACACCAAGTTGCACAGTACAAATACATACAATTTTTATGTCAATTGAAATACTTAAAAATGAAATAAATCAATAGCACCTCTAAAAAGCAATAACAAAAAGTATAACATTTTGTGTCCCTGGACTCTCAGAAGAAGAGAAGAAAGTGAAACAGAAAAAAAATACCTAAATGGTTGAAAACTTAGCATATTAGGTCAAAGACATGAACCTACACATTTAAGCTCATTAGCTCCAAACAGGATAAATTCAAAGAAATCCTATATGCAGGCACATCATAATAAAACCAATAAAAACAAAATACAAAGCCTCCTGATGTTGCCAGAGAAAAATCAGGTTTTATGTAAGGGAAAAAATTATTTGAATGGCTATACATTTCTCATCAGAAATCATATGACAATTTTTAATGTGTTAAAAGTAAATAACTAGGGCTGGGGATGTGGCTCAAGCGGTAGCGCGCTCGCCTGGCATGCGTGCGGCCTGGGTTCAATCCTCAGCACCACATACAAACAAAGATGTTGTGTCCGCCAATAACTAAAAGAAATAAATATTTAAAAAAAAAAAAAAAAAAAAAAGTAAATAACTATTGACACAGAGTTCACATCCAGCCAAAATATCTTTCATGAGGTAAATTAAAATAATGATATTCTCAGATGAAGGAAAATTAAGACCATTTACAGCATACTAGCTCTAAAAGAAATGCTGAAAGAAGTTTTCCAGATAGAAAGCTCATAACACCAACGCAAACTTTGGAACATCAGGAAATTTAAGAGTAAGAGAAATGATAAATATCTGGGTAAATATGATGGAGTATTCTCTTGAATTTAAAAAATCTGTAATAGATCAAAGCAAAAATTATAATATTAACTGATAGGTTTCATATTTCTACTTAAACTTATAAAATACTGATTTTAAGTAAACTGTAAACATTAAGCTTCTTTATGGTAATCTCCAGAGTAAACACTAAAAATATTATAGATACATTAAAAAATCACAATAGATAAATTAATATACTAAGAAATATTCGAAAAATCCAGAAGTGGGTCAAAAAAGAAGAGGAAGGGAAAACAAAAGGACTTAAAAGAGAGGGATCATACAGAAAACATAAAGTGCACATTTAAATCCAAATACATAAACTAATTAAATGTAAATGGTCTAAATAACAATAAAATATTGTCAGAAGTAAGACATGAACCACTATACACTGTCTACAAAAAAAATCACTTTAAATATGATGATATAGGTAGTTTTAAAAATGATTTAGGAAACAACCACCATGCAACATGAATGAAAAGGAAAAAAAAATAGGTCAGGTATGGTGCATACCTATAATGCCAGTGGTTTGGGAGGCAGAGAAAGAAGAAGCCAAGGCTAGCTTTGAAATAGGCAAGGCCCTAATCAACTTAGCAAGACACTGTCTCAAAATAAAAAAAAATTTAAAAAACAGCTGGGGATGTGACTCAGTGGTTAAGTGCCTCTGGGTTCAGTCCCTGGTACCAAAAAAAGAAAAAAGAAAAAAAAATGGATTGGTTCTAAGTATTAATATCAGACAAAGTATTATAAAGTAAAGAAAATTAGCAGTAAGAAGGACATTAAATAATGACAAAAGGGGTTAGTTCATCAAGAAGACATACCAAGGATATTTATGCACCCAACAACAGAGTTCAAAATACATACAGCAAAAAATGACAGAACTAAAGGGAGAAATAGATCATGTAGTTGGGAGATGTCAATACTCCTCTCCCACTGTCGGAATCTAGTAGAAAATCATTAAGGAAACAGAACTTTTAAACAATATCAGTAGCATCTTCATTTTTTTCAAGTGTACATGGAACATTTACCAAGACCAATCCATATCCTAGGTCCTAACTAACAATTTTAAAAGAACTGAAATCATACTAAATATATTTTCTGACCATAATAAAACAAACAAATCACTGACAGTTATCAATGAAAATCAGAAAATATTTGGAATTTAACAAAAATGAAATTGTAACACAACAAGATTTGGGAAATAACAAAAGTGCCTAAAGGCAATTTTATACCATTAAATGTTTTTGTTAGAAAAGCATGAAATCAACAATCTAAACTTCTTCTGTAAGGAACTAGAAAAAGAGGAACATATAAAACCAAGGCAAGTAGAATGGAAGAAACAATAAAGATAAGAAATCTATGAAACTTAAAACAGAAAAACAACAGAGCATATTAATAAACTACAGGCTGGTTCTTAGGAAAGAGCCATACAATTAATAAACCTCTAGTAAACTGTCAAAAAGAGAGGACATGAAAATTCAACCATTCAGATGAAATAGGCCAATTCCTTGATACTTAATGATACTTAAGATTTTTTAACAATACAAAAGGCAATTTTGATTATGGTGAAAAGAATTATTCAGTCCATCCTAAAGCCTTTTAATTATGGAAAGTTTGCTTTATATGTTAGATATTCATTACTACAACTGTATTCTTTAAAAATAAACATTAATGTTCAGACTGTAAGAACTGAGTTAAAGGCTGGAGATGTAGCTCAGTAGCAGTGCGCTTGACCAGAATGCCCAGGGTCCTCGGTTCAATCCTCAGTTTTACAATGAATAAATAAATATTTTTTAAATTGAGTTAAAACAGCACAAAATCAGAAAAAATAGTAATTAAATTTGTAAATATATACACGCCTCCAAATGTAAAAATAGAGCTTGTAAAATAATATTAAGTTGTTTAGAGCCTTGCTAAATCCAGCCTCGGCAACTTATCAAGGCTCTAAACAACTTAATAAGATTCTGTCAAAATAAAAAATTTAAACAACAACAACAAAAATGCTGGAATGTGGCTCAGTGGTTAAGTGCCCTGGGCTCAATCCTGGTGTACCAAAACAAAAAATGACTGTAAAGAAGAAAAAAAAAATTGTTTAGAAAAATGTAAGTTTTAAAGTCTAAAAAGACAGAAAACCCTAAAAATTTTTTAAATTAGAATGAATATAAGGCCCCAAACCAAAACCACGAGTTTAAATAGTTTAGGGAAGAATACATTAAATTTGACAACATGGGAAAAAGCTTCATATCACTGGATTTCACAATGATGTCTTGTATATGACAACAAAAGCACAAACAACAAAATAAATAAATTAGAATGAATAGAATAAATCAAAATTTTAAATTTCTGTGCATCAGAAGACTCAACAAAGTGAAAAGGTCACTCACAGAATGGGAGAGAATATTGCAAATCATGTATTTGGTAAGGACCAAGAGAACTCCTACAACTCAACAACAAAAAACAATCCATTAAAACATGGCAAAAGGCTGAGTAGGTCAGTGGTAAAGTTCATGCTTTGCAGTCCTGGTTTCCACGGGGTGAGGGAGCAGGGACTAGCAGTATGATTTCTTGCATCTAGAATGCTCTTTGAAAAAGGAATCAATTTTATTAATATTTTTATAATAAATATACAAAGAGCTTAAGTTCTTCAAATTTAAGATGAACACGCAGGTTGAGACAAGTCACAAATAAAATATATTATAAAAGTCATTTTTATAATCAGATTTGGATAATCAAGTACAATTACTAGAATTTAGGAAATCAAGTATTTTGTAATGTAAATTCTTAGGAAAAAGCACTGAAATAATTACCTTTAGGAAGCAACACAGATGTTGTTGACTTTTTCTTAAATATTTCTGAAATTTAAAGAACTAAGAATTTACTTGAATTAATTTTTTAAGTCATTTGTAATTGTAAATTTTTTTATTATTATTTTTGGTGCTGAGGATCTGAAAACCCAGGACCTCACATATGCTAAGTAAGACCTCTTAAAAAGGTACATCCCTACAGTTGCAATTTTTATCTCATTAGAACATAAACTGCCTCAAGCTGCTTGGTCACTTCCAATGATTACTACTTTAGAAATAATTTGCAAGACTGAAGTTGCTAAACTGCTCCCTTAAACATTTTAGAATACTATGAAGTTAGGAACTTGGGGGGGGGGTAACATACAAATTTTTTGGTTTAACCTACCCTCCAATTCTTCCATATTATTTTTATTCTTGCTTACATTTAAAAATAAACATTTTCAACAGACCTTATCTAATCATGGAACCATCAGGACATTCTGAATATAATCATACAGATATTACAGAAGAACAAATTTTATATCGAGTAATTAAAGGACTGTAATTTTGCTCTAAGGATATCTGCTTTCACAAGAGGTTTTTTCCAACACCAGGGGCAAAGTAATATTTTCTGGGGCTATTACAAAACATCTAGACAAATTAAATTTTTTAGCTTTATACCAAAGTTTATAAATACATCTACCAGAAACAATTTTCAGGCAAAATGGTAGAATGAATTTTGTCACTAACAAAAACCTAGTTTATATCTTTGCCAAAGAAATATTTAAATAAGCATTATTTTTAAATAACCTCATGAGCATGTGAAATAAAATAATTTGCTATACAGCAAGCTCAGGTCAGTATCTTCCCTTTTCCTTTCAATGAGTATTTTAACACAACTTTTCTCTAATAGTGTTCAGTTTTAAATGGATAGACTCTGACATGATAATTCTTTAAAGAGTTAACTCTCCATAAGTTGTTCTTGTTTTTCTGAGGACATATTTATGTTCATAAGGAATCTCATGTTAATCAGTTTTACATTTTCTTGCTCAAAATAAAAATAGCTTTCATATAGTATGTTTCAAAGATAAAAATCACATTACATTCTTGGGAAACCTTTATTTAAAATGCATACAAGATAAGTGCAGTAGTACCTGCAGGTATATATGTTTATTAAAAGAAAAAGAATTCTTAGGAAAATTCTACTGTTCATCTTGAGTACTTCATAAGCTCCCTCTGCTGGCTATCAATTTAAATAGAGAAAAAAAAATGTAGACCTTTTTCTTTTAAGGAAAGGAACCTTTGAGGGTGACAGGAGATACAAGATGAAGAATAAAATTGACAATGCTGTAGTTTAAAGGGAAAGGGAACTATGATTGACAATAATTATATATTTCAAAATGTATAGAAGAGAGGATTTTGAATGTTCACAGCACAAAGAAATGATAGGTTTGAGATGATGAATATGCCAATAACCCTGTGCCTCATAAATATGTAATTGTGTTAATTAAAAAATATGTATGTATGTGTGTGAGTATGCACATGCATGTATGTGTGGGGGGGATGTATATACACATATATACCCAAAAGGGGGAGTTCTCTTTAATAGGGACCAGGTCTAATTGGTAACTAACTTCCCTAGTTAGCTTGGGACTTCCAAACAGATTGGGTGAGGAGGAATTGAAAAGAAGGGGAGTTACTGCCAACTTTGAATACATTAGACATTAAATTGCCAAATAGAAAACATTTAGTATAAAATAAGTCAATTATAAAAACTTAAGATTTGACACTAGAAAAATTAAGAATTGAAATAAATTTCACAAACTTCACTAGGACAAAAAGCTTATACCACACTATTTAATCTACTTAGTTTCAATATTAAGATTTATTTTTTCTTCCAGGAGATTAAGTAACAATTTAAATAATCATCAGGATGTGTACGAATGAACATCCACTCAGATAAAACATTACTGCTTAAAAGTGGCTATCTAAGAAATATTTTGCATGTAATAATAATAAATATATTTTATGTTTAGGTTAACAGGCACCATCTTGAGAGCAGAAAAGTTTGTTTTTTTTAACCAATAAATAAATTACATTCAAGAAAAAGAGGTGTTAATATCTGAAGTATGATATATCCTTAAATGTTTTTCTTCATATAGCACCCAAATTTCCAAACTGTCTGGAAAGTATCTCCTAAAATATAACTCATACCTTAAGTCATAAAAATAATGGCCAAGAAAAAAAATTAATGTAAGACAAAATTTACAGTTTATATTCTTAATTCCCCATTCAATAAAATATCAATTGCCAATTTATTAAAAGTAAATGAACTATATATATGCAGTCCGTTAGAGCTGAAAATCTGAACTATATATATTTAAAAGTCAATCTTTCTGACAGTATTTAAAATATTGCATCTCTGGTGGCAAACCTGAAAACTATCAAACATTTTATTTCCCTAGTTTTCATACTTCAGCAGTTAGTCCTACCCCTTTTTATCCTCTTAATACCATCCAGCACTTTGTTTTGTAAATACACTTACTTATATGCCAACACAAAACACTGACAATTCTCCTTGATAAACAAGGAAATACCAAAATAGTCCAAGCCTACAGCTTTGTTTCCAAAGTGTGGCACAGGCTAAATGATAGAAAGAGAAAAAAAAAAAAAAAATCAATGGCCCTTATTGATGCAATCAGAATGCTCCTGAGAGTCCACAACTGATGTAATCCTGAAGAAAGTTTCAACAGATTGTGCAGACAAGTATCAGAGAATAAGTCTTTGATTGATAATCTTTCTATTTATTTCTGCCAAGGCGACTGAAAACACGAAAGCCTTTTCATCAGAGAGGTTAGCATAGATGTCAATTTCCTTTTCCTGTTTCTCTGTTAAAAGAAAAAGGGAAAGCTTAATATAAATGCAGCAACTTTAAAAAAAATTATAAAGCTTTCAAGTATTTCTTTTAATGACAATAAATATTATACATAATTGTACAATATGTTTAGTGTTATGCTACTAATTTTTTTTTAAATTACACAAAGGTATTGAAATGGAGACTCTATTTCTATACATACACAGTCCAATAGCTACATCATTTCTATAAGAATCTCATCTATTTCTTTTTCCTCACTACTATGAGTTCAATCAAAATTTCTAACCCTAGATGTTTATTTCTGAACATCAATGATAATATATTAATATTGTCACCTTATAGCCCTGCTATAGAAAACAAGAACAACATTTATTTCCACCCTTCCCCTCCTCATTACAGATGAAATCCAAGTTCACAGTAAGAAAATCTGAAAAACAAGGTGGGCATGGTGGATCATGCTTGTAATCCTAGTGACTCAGGATGCTGAGACAGGAAGATTGCCAAATTCAAGGCCAGCTTCACCTAATGAGAACCTATCTCAATACAAAATAAAAATGTAGCTCAAACGCAGAACATTACTAGGTTCAATCCCTAATACCACAAAAAAATAAAATTGAGAATTTGAAAAATAAAGATAAAAAAATAAAGATAAAACCACCTATTAAATTATGAGCCAGCCAAAACCACAATAAACATCTTGGTGGATGTTTTTTCCAAGTGCCCTTTTCAGCTTGTACTATGATTTTGTTATTTTGACATTTCAATCAAAATTAAACATGCAAATAATTTAGTCAAATTATTTTACAAAACTTGTTACCAAAAAAAAGAAATCCATCCATCCCTCCATGCAAATTTCCCACTTTCCAGATGCAACTACTGATTTTTTTTCAGTTACTTCTCTTTGTTTTTACAAAAACATATCTATCTCTAATTTTTTTAGAAGATGCTAATTCAATTATTGGTTTAGACATTACATATTCAGTTTCCACCATGAAAAATTAGGATTTTTTTTGTTTTGCATCTCCTGTTCCCACCACAAACACTCTGGTTTTGTGCCCTCACCTTCTCATTATGAATTGCAATTTCAGTAACACCCATTTTTCAGTGACTATGTGAATGATTTCACTCTTCTTGCACATTGTTTTCCCTGAATTGAATCTTTTTTCAAAACTTTTTTATAGTTATTTTTTTAAATTATCACTAAAGTTACATAACAGTGAAATACACAAATACATTAAGAAGACAACTAATGAGTTCTGATAAATGCATACACTCATATAACCCACAAAATGATGATATACAAAATTTCTTTTACTCCAGAAAATCCCTCATGCTTTTATAGTTAGTCCCTTCCTACGCCCACCAGTAACCACTATACTGATTTCCATTTCCATAAGATTCTCTTACTAAACTTTATATAAATGGCGTCATATAATATGTTCTCTTGTGTCTAGCTTCTTTCAATGTTTTAAAAATTCATCAATGGTATTAATATAATAATCATTTGTTCCTTGCTAGGCAATATTTCACTGTATTCCAATATCATTTTGATTCTTTCCTTTTTCTGAAAACCTAAACGATTTTTCTCTTTCTAGAGATATATAATATGAAGAAACACTGAGGTATCATTTCTATTTTTAACCATCCTTTAGATTGGGAATTTCACAGGTTCTCTTAATATAGAAACTCAAGCTCCTTCAGGTTTGGGAACATTTCTTGAATTGTTTCATTGAAGACTTCCTTCTCCTCCATCTTTTGTGTTTTTTAGGGTTTTTTTCCTTTCTGAAACTGATTATTTATAGATGTTAGACCTGAGAATTTACTATCTTTTCCATCTTATTTTTTTAACCTCTTTTCTTATTACTATCCTTTCTAGAACTTTTCTTCAATTTTATCTTTAAATTTTCTATTAAGGTTTTTCATTTCTGAGAATCATATATGCTTTGGGTGCTTCTGAATATTTTCAAGTTTATATTTTGAAGTTCCTCAGGTGCCTTTTTGACCTCTGTAATTGCCTTTCAAATATTATTTGGTCTAGTTACATGATTATATCTTCTTTTGCTAAAGATTATTAATGATAGTTTTGATTTTTTTCTTTTCCAAGCAAAGACTTGTTTTCTCTAAGTTATTTCTTCATACCTTTTGATTTAGTCTCAGCCTTTCACATATTAGATACTTTCTTCCAGGTATCTGGGCTATTCCTGGTAAAGTGTTCACATTTAGAAGTATTAGCAAAAAAAGGTGATTAGAAGCATGTACACATATGTGGAACTTGACTGTGAAAGAATGAATGACAGTATTTTTATTTTAGGCTTTTTCTCCTGGGCTCTTGAGATTCCCTAGAGAAGATTATTTCTGATCTCTTATTTGGAACACAACTCAACATTTACCAAGAACTCAGTATCTATCAAGAACTCAATATTTACCAAGTCAAATTTTCACCTAATGTTCCTAAGATAAATATAGTAGCCCTCCCTCAACTATGTCTGGTGTTCCCTAGACTAGAGACTTTGTTTTAACTTCTAATTTTTAAAGATAAACTTGTAGGAGGCGGAGGGAATAAGGATACTTTCCTTTTCCATTTTTCCTTCTTCCTATCCTTTTTCAAAATCAAAAAGGATAATTTTTAAAGTTTTGGTTTTTTAGACACATTGTAAGATTTTTTTCCTTAAATCATATGTTTAAAATGAAAGTTAAAACTTGCTTCAAAAATTTTAAGTGTCCTTTAAGAGTAGTGACTCAATAAAAACAGAATTAAACTAAATAGCTACTCAGTCACAAGAAGCATTACCAAAGAATCTATTCCAAAATATACAGACATTTCAATAGTTTGTAATTTCTATCCATATATTTAGAGAATAATGGTCTACATTAACAACTGGAAAACAACAATCTGGGTGCCAAATCTCACCCATCTCCTGTTTTTGTAGCTAATTTCCAGCTATAATGACAAAGTAAAGTAGTTGTGACAGAGACTGCATGGTACACAAAGCCTAAAATATTTACTATCTAATATGTAAATTTTTTTACAGAAAAAGTTTGGTGAATTCCAGTCTAAAAGTAAAAGATTCCAGATTGTGCTGTAGAAATTGCTTTGAGCATTTTCCTGCAATGTGAATTAAAAGTAAATAAATTTAAATAGCATATATTACTCTTGAAATAGCTTCCTTAAAAGTTTTCTATAATACACTAAAATACCACCTGAGAAATTTTACAGCCAAATAAATGCTTCTTTTTTCAAGTTATCATGAAATAAATATTCAAGTCTGTATATGTAAAGTCTTAGCAAAACAATTCAGACTTTATTTCCTCAACTAAAAGACTGTCATTGTGTTTTCTTATCTCTTCTTACCATCAGAAGAATTTCCTTCTCTATTCTTTCATTTACATTCCCTTTACATCAACTGAAAAAAATATGTTGTTCTCTGGACCAAGCAATATTTCCCTTTTTTCTTCTCTGTTGACCTTTTCTTTACCCAGTTTCCTTTCTAAAATAACCTTTGACATAAATATCCTGATGATCTATTAAATAAGCACATTCAAATTAAGCAAATAACTCAAAACGCTCTAGAAAAACATAATTGAAAAAGGAAAGAGAAAAAAAAACAGTAAAATTATCCAAGGAATTAAAGATCCCAAGTACAGTCTTCAGGGATAGTCAATTTATGACATAAACATCATTCCTTTAGTCACACTATCTTAAGACACCTTTGATAAAAATTAGGACAGCTATACCAATGAAGTTATTTTCTCCAACAGTACTAACTTCATTCAAATAAAAAACATACAAAACATAGAGAAATGGTAAACAGAATATCCTCAGTGTTTCAAATAACAACAGTATATATTTATGCAGGAAGCACTTGAGTATCTAACACAGAACAACTAAAAAAAGCAAAGCATAATTCACAAATATATTAAGAAACTATAAATGCATTTCACTACAGATGAAATCATTTTGACAGAGGTTTTTAAAGAATTATAAAGAGTATCCCCTTTTCATTAATTACTGGCTTTGAAAATCTCAATTTAAAAAAGACATTCATGGGCATATAGGTATTCATTTTACTAGTTTCCCTATTGTTGAATATGTTGAAATTTTCCATGATAAAAAGTTTTTTAAATGACATATACATCAAAGAAAAAAAAGTTGAAGTTTTAGTTCAAGTTATTTGTAGACTACTTATAAGGAAAAAGGAGAAGACCTATAAGGAGAAACAGAAATACATTTTGGATCAAGAAGAATTCACCTAATTTTAACAAAACCTGCCTCAATGCAGGGAGCACATAAATCTCCCAATAAACATTTTAAAAATTCATACCAAAAACACTTCAAACATTAAATGTTTAAAACTCATGGCATAATAGTTTAAAATAAGTCTTAAAAGAACTTTGACTTGAGTAAAAAAAAAAGTACAATGATTTTAATATGCTTCTCAAGGATGTTATATACAAATTATTATCTCTGGCTGGGCACAGTGGAATGTCTGTATTTCCAGCAACTTGGGAAGGCTGAGGCAGGAGGATCACAAGTTAGAGGCCAGCATGGGCTACTTAGACCCTTTCTCAAAATAAAAATTTTAAAAAGGGCTAGACATATATGTAGCTCAGTGGTAGAGAGTTCCTGGGTTCAATCCCCAGTACCAGGAAACAAAAACAAAAAACTTATCTGTGTATTTTACTAATACCAGTTTATAGCAAAGTGGATTTTACCTAATCTAAATCTTTCCAATAAGAATTTGTGTGAGTTTTTTAACTAAGCATCTACCATAGAGGAAATATTTCAAACTAAAATATAGATGTGATTTTAAGTCCAGAAGCTCATGCCGGACTCCACTTTCTTCACTACTATCTAATTAAGATCTCTGACCAATTTTAATACTGGGGGGAAAAAAAAGCTGCTTGAATTTATTCATACCTCTTTCTTCCTCATGTTTTTTGGCAGATGCACTTTTAGGTCTTCCTCTTCCTCGTCTGATATGATCTGAATGGCTGTTACTTCGAGACCTCTTTCTGTTTTCTAAATCTTTATTTACTGTAGAATTTATCTTCTCTCTCCTAACTCTCTCTGTTCGCCTCCTCTTGGCCTCATGCTTGTTTTCTGTATGGGTGAATAAAAGTGATATATTTTAGGGCTTAGCAAGACCTGTTTGTCCTAGACTTGTTTATTCTCTCTTTTTCTTTCTAAATAACACTAGAATATGCTTCCTGGCATATTTTATAAAACTACAGCAATATATGTTCCCCTAACCCATGAAGGAAAAAGAGAAGCTCAACAGAATTCAGATCCACATTACACATGAGAGGTAGAAAAATTTTGAAAGAGAAAACAAAAGTTTCATTTGACAGCTTTAATTTCAGCCCCTAAAAGTTTGAACAATTCCACAGCAACCTTTCTGCGTTTCTGTTTCCAAGCTAAAAATTATAAAAGAAAAGGAATAAAAAGAACTCCATTCCTACCTGAATTATATACTGAAATATGTCAAATATGCAGAAGCAAAACTAACCTTATGTATAACATGCTAAGGTTACAATAAAAATCAAATAGAGGGGCTGGGGTTGTGGCTTAGTGGTAGAGCGCTTGCCTAGCATGTGCTAGGCCTTGGGTTCAATCCTTACCATATAAAAATAAATAAATAAAATAAAGGTATTGTGTCCAGCTACAAGTAAAAAATAGAATATTTTAAAAAATCAAATAGAGAGCGCCCACAGAAAATCTTTTAAAAACATTATAAAACTGAGTAGTTTTCACGTAAGCCACATAAGAGGCAATTACTGATATAAGAGAATGTTGCTCCATAAATGGAATGGCAATAGAGGAACTTTACTAATTTGGTGATTTAATTAACTCAAAAAACCACCCACCCTACTCCAAATAAATCAAAATGCTGGATAAAAAAAATAATTTAAAGAACAAACAAAAATTCTTTTAATACATACCTGAATTCAAAAGCAAGAAAGAGAATTCCACAAATGCCTAAGATCACAATGGTAAGAGGGCAAAATGAATGGAAAAATTCATATCCCCAGAACTAAAGAAAAACAATTTAAAAGACTATACAGTAAATTTAAAAGGCCATTGTTAAAAATAATAATTATTATCTCTTAGTACTATACTTTTAGAGAATTAGTAAATTCTAGGTCAGAGATTCAACATATACTGGATGATAAAATAACATTTAATTATTCTAGATGGGAAAAAGTTATTAATCAGGGCTGTTAAGACTCAGGGTCCAATTTGAAAAGGCTCCCATTGAGTATAAGACAATATGAACATCAATAAAATAAAAACAACAACAGACTAAAACATACCAAATATACTTAAAGCCCTGAGTACACAACATTAAAAGTAAAAACTACATGGCCACTGTAGGAAGTTACTGTAAGAATCAATTCATTATTTTGAAAACTTAAAAGGAAAGAATAAGGAATGACAGAATTAGAGTCTCACCATTTTTCAATCTGATCTAAGCACTAAACATTAATAACTGCTAACATCAAAGAGAAATAAGCAGACTTTAAATGCCTACTAACAGAAATACACATTACTACCTACTAATTATGTTAAAAAAAAATTCAGTCTCATCACCATTAGATCCAACTTACAACATAAAAAAAAAAAACTAAAAGAACCTATACCATGGCTAGGTACATTCAAAGGGACAGGTAAAGCAGCTTTTCAACATACAATTTATAAGGGGAAAAGAAAGAAAACAGTAGATAAAAAGAGAACTAAAAACACATCACCCATACGAAGACATGAATCGTGTGACTCTACTTTGTGTACAACCAGAGACATAAAAAATTGTGCTCTATATGTGTAGTAGGAGTTGAAATGCATTCTGCTGTCATATATAACAAATTAGAATAAAATTTTTAAAAATACACCACCCATATGTAATTTATGGAACTTACTTGGAATCTTTTTTTTCAAAACTTTAAAATCATTTAAGAGTAAAGTAAAAATCTGAACACAATTTGGACACCTGATATTAACAAATGATTGTTAATTTTTTATTGTTATAATGGTATTATGTTAGTTTTTAAAGGTCTATCTTTTAGAATCCTGAAATTATACGATATTTGCTTCAAAACAATAATCAAGGGAAGAGGTTGTAGGTATGGATAAGTCAGGGTTGATTACAGTCTACTTTTTTGTATGTTTAGAATTTCTCAAAAGAAAAAAAAGGTTAAAAGAAAGTGATAAGTAATACTTTACACAGTACGCCTCTCAAGGTTTAACAGTGAATTCAGGTTTGTTTCTTCAGCTACCCACCCATCTCTGCAAATTTCTTCACAACCACACTCTCAAAGAGGTGCCTGTACTTTCTCACCTCCAATTTACTCTTCAATCCATGCTAGTAAACAGTTCTCAATTCAGTGAAATTGAACATCAAGCACAAAAAACAAACAAAAAAAAACACACCTCTATTTTCAAATCAACTTCAATTTGAGAAACTTCACTTTTTATCATCTTAAACCATCTTTCAAAAAATTCAATAAAGATGACCACTCCACTCCTTGAAATTATTTCTTCACTGGATTTTCAGGCTCTTTAGATTTCCCAGCCATTCCTCTTTATTACTTTTGCTGTGTTCCCTTCCCTAGGTGCTTTCTCAATCTCTAATGTTAAAGCCCCAAGGACCTGTTCTAAGCTCTTTTTCCTTTATCATTTTAACTTTTACAGACCCACAGTATCAAACACTACTGTTATGGTAGCTTCAAAGTTTATATCTTCTGCTCTAATCTCTTCCCTAAACTGCCAGACAACTTCACTTATATTAAGTATTTTAAATGTATTAAAAATAATTTGCTTCCTCTTTCCAATTTGCTTATTCTCCAACCTTCATCATATTAGTAAAAAAACACCAACCAGTTGCACAAGCCAACTGATTCGTCTCGCTTCTTATACCACCATAAAGGTCCATTCATACTCTTACCAAAATATATCCATAATCTTCATTTCTCCATGTGCAACATCCTAATCAAACCCTTTCTCTACATAGCAGCCAATATTATCTTTTTAAAAAAATTGTATATCTTTCCTTCATGAAGGCCTTTCATTAACTTTGAAAATGATGAAAAGGCTTTCATTAGTTTTCCACTGTTTAGAATTAAGATTCCTAACCACAAGTTCCCATAAGATCCAACATTCATCTTTCTCTCCAATTCTATTGCATATTATACCACATCATTAACTACAATCTAGACATACCTTTTTTTTAATAAAACAAGCTCCTCCCTCTGCCTGAGTCTAAGTATCTGTAATCCTCCTGCCTAGAGCTCTCCTCAAAGAGGTCTTCATGAGACTGGCTTTCTCCCTTCAGATATCCATCTATATGTTCCTAAATGTTTTGGGGGGTTATTTGTTTTGTTTACTGTGATGCTAGGGATTGAACACAGGGCCTTGAGCACATAAGTAAGCACTCTACCACTGAGCAACACCTCCAGCCCAGCCATAATTTATTTGTCACTCCCTCTGAATCTCCCAACCAACTTACTTCCTATCATCTCCTACTGCAATCTATAATATATTTACTAATATGTTTAATGTCTCCCCCATCAAAATATACTTTATGAAAGTGGGATTCCGTTGTCTTTTCACAGAATGTAGAACATAAACTCCACATATTAAGTATTACCAAATAAATAAAATCAGACTCAGTATACACATTTTCCTCACCACCACCTCAAAATTCTACTGAAATGAAGGTAAATGTGAGAAAAGGGAAAATAAATTTGTGCTGGAAACAAAGAAAAGGTGCTACTAGTGATCCAAAAATTACATAATTTCAGCAAAGTAGAAAGCCAATGGTTCTGATTAAGAAATCAGGATAGAGGGCTGGAGCTGGAACTCAGTGGAAGAACACTTGCCTAGTACTTGTGAGGCACTGGATTCAATCCTTAGCACCGCATATAAATAAACAAAATAAAGGCATTCTGTCCATTTCCAACTACCAAAGCAAAAAAAAGAAAAAGAAATGAAACTAGAATAGAAGGATAACCCAAAATAGGAATAAATTATAGCTCCTATAGAAGGGAGAGAGTTGTTCTTACTAAGAGAGTCCTAAAGATATTTCCAGAACACAATAAAAAGTACAGAAATGGGAAGCAGGCCACTGCATGATCATCAGAAAAACTATAGAACTACTGCACAATAACTGAATCTATATACAGAGAGCAACTAACATACAGAAATAAAATGCAAAAAACAGAGCAATGTTCAAGAGAACTTTAAGCCTTAAAAGAAAAAAGGCAACTCCTCACAAGAATGAAATACTCTATGAGATTTCACATCCTGTTCCAGAATGAAGCTTTGCTTTATTTTAGTAATAATAAGGATATTACTAAGCAGTATCCTGCATGCTTACCTAATGCACATCCAAAACTGCTGCTAAACTCCTCCCAATTATACACTAATAAAAACTGTTATTAAAACAGGAAATCAAGGATTTCCAACAATTTGAGGAAAATAAAAAGTATGAGAGAAGGATCAAGGAAACAAGAATAAAAGTTTAAAACATTCTATTATTGTGTATCTTTGGAAAGCTATGAAAGGAGATTATATTGTTAAGAATAAGATTCTTGTGCATAAACAGAAAAATCTATTCCAAAATTCATATGAAATCAACCTTAAAAATGTACAAGTAAAGAGATTTCACACTCCCTTCTTTTCAAAACTTACTACAAAACTAGAGTAATCAAAATAGTGTAGTATTAACATAAAGACAAACATACAGATCAAAGGAAAACAAAGAGTTCACAAACACATATATGGTCAAATGACTTTTAATAAAACTTCAAGAATCCTTCACTGAGGAAAGGACAGTATTTTTAATAAGTTATGATAGGAAAACTGGATATCCACATGCAAAAGAATGAAACTGGATCCTTACAACATATACCAAACTCAAAATGAGTCAAAGACCTAAACATAAACTATTAAACATAAAACTCATAAACATAAAACTCTTAGAAAAAATATAATGGAACTGTTTCATGACATTTAATTTTGGCAATAACTTCTTTAATATGATACAAAAAACACAGCAACTAAAAAAAAACAGACAAACGGGACTTCATCAAAATTAAAAGGTTTCTGGAGCTGGGGCTGTGGCTCAGTGGTTTAGTGCTTCTGTAGCATGTGTGAGAAAATGGGTTCAATTCTCAGCACCACATATAAATAAATGAACAAAATAAAGGGCCACCAATGTCTAAAAAAATATTTTTAAAAAAATTAAAAGGTTTTGGGTTGATGATGTGACCCAGCGGCAAAGTACTTGCCTAGAGCATGCACAAGTTGCCGATGCTCAATTCCCAGCAAACGAACAAACAAACAAATTAGCATGGTGTAAACTTGTAATCCCAGCAAGTCAGGAGACTGAGGCAAGAAGATGACCTGTCTCAAAATAAAAAGGACTGGAGATGTGGCTAAGCACCCCTAGGTTCAATCCCTAGCACCCTACCCCACCCCGCAAAAAAAAAACTAAACTAAAAACTATTGTGCATCAACAGACACTATTAACAGTGAAAAGTCAACACATAGAACAGGAAAAAAAATTTCAAATCACTATTAACAGATTAATATCAAGAATATATATATGTACATATAAGTAGAATTCCTACAACTCAATAATAAATAAACAACTTAAGAATGGGCATGAGGGGGCTGGCATTGTGGCTCAGTGGCAGAACACGTCTCACACATGTAAGGCACTGGGTTCAATCCTCAGCACCACATAAAAATAAATAAAAAAATAAAGATTTAAAAAAAATGGGCAGAGGACTTGAATAAACATTTCTCCAAAGAATATCTACAAATGGCCAACAAGCAAATGAAAAGATATTCAACATCACTTATCAAAATAAAAATAGTTTCCCCAGCTCAGTGTACCCAAATACACACAGGTTCAAAATGCTTAAGGAGAAGGGTTATTTCTGTTCATCGTCCCCAGCCTCAACATAATCATACTCAAGGATTGCAAAAGTATTCAGATTTTATAAATCCAAATGTCTTAAAAACTTTATAAAAGAAGCATAATTCTCACAAAGTCAGGTGGACTAAAGCATTCCAGAAAGCTTTAGGGGTAAGGATCTGGATAATTTATTTGAATTTGAAAAACAGACATTAACCTGTCAAATACCAGCAAGAGCTTCAGAACAAAAACTAATAATACAGTGAAGACAATTAAAGATATTAATCAGAAATGGCAAGCTAAATTTATAATGAACAGATTAGAGAAAAATAAAGAACTATACAAAGTTCAGGACATCAAAGAAGTCAAGGCAAAATATCCACCTTATCCAGGCCTCTCTTGCAGGCAAGGAAAAACAGCTGAAACAAACAAACAAACAAACAAAAATGGTATAGCAGTTACAAAAGGATGTGCACATGCAGGACGTTTTTTAAAAATCTCATGTATGTAGCCATTTCTACAGTAGGCGCATTTAAAAATCTCCTTTGGAGACTTAGAACTTCTAAATTATTGATTTTTACATAAGGCCTCTCAAATGAAAAGTGATTAAAAACCCTTCTTTCCTACACTTTCTGCAAAGCATCAGATTATGGATATCAGATACATCTCAGTCTTAAATATTCACTGGTAGATGTGCTTATATAAATAATGAAAATTCTGTTTGTAAATGCAGAAGTGAATTGTGGACAAAATGATCATGCCAATTGGATAATTGGAAGTAGTAAGAATTTATGTAATAACTAGTTATAAAAATTCATAGCCAGTGATCCATAAAATACAATTTTCTTTCCAGTAAAATGTTCCCTTCATTAATGTTATAGAAAGGGAGATACAACAAGGAACTAACAATTCATAAGAACCTCAGTATTTTCTATTTTGGTTTATTAGCTTCTTAAAAGAGCCTGATAATATACAAGAAAGAGAAATGAAGGAAAGATCCAAAAAATCTAAAACATGAAACAGAATTGCTAAGTATCTACTATACATTATCCTACAGGTAAGATGGCCAGGAAATTTAGTTTTGACCAATAACATGTAAGTGGCACTGGGTTAGGTTTCTAGATTTTTTTCCCCCCAAAGATATAAGGATAATTAGTCTCTCTGCCCTTCTCTCTTCTTCTTGCTTAGAATGTTTATGGGATTCCTGGAGGTATAATAGTTAACTTATAACAAAGAATATGAAAGCCACATCTTCTCAGGACAGAAGAAAAGAACCTAGATATTTATCCTGTACAGCTTGGCTTCATCATTCACTGAACAGTGAACAGGAAAAATAAACTATTTGTCCAACACAGTATCAATTTCTGTGGTCTGTAATACTGACACATCACCCAAAATATCAGTATATATATTGCAACAAGAAAAGAGAACAAGGAAAAAGAAATAATAGATTAAAAACTGCCTTGATAGGAAGATTTTAGCCTTCAGATGAAAATAACCCACTTTCTTCTTCTTCTTCTTCTTTTTTTTTTTTGTGTGTGTGTGTGTTTGTATGTATGTGGGGGTGGGGGTTGGTTATGTGTTGCTGGGAATGGAACCAGAGGCCTTGCACATGCTAAGCAAGCAGGCATTCTACCACTGATCTACAGGCCCAGCCCCAGAGAGTACTCACTGAGTACCAAGGAAGAACATCAAAGTGAATGCAAAATATTCACAATGAAAGATAGAATATACCATCACATTCCTTTTCTGAAAGGTTTTTCCCATATATACAATAATTACTGAGAAATGTATTCCAGAAATAAAAATATGTGAAGTAAGAAAAACATGTGTATATGAGAAAAAGCAGAATTATCTTGGGAGCATAGTAGAAAGAAATCCTAATCACACAGCTGTGAAGCAAACTTAAAAACAATCAGTCTTAATTACAAGTCAGAGGAGTCTACGAAAATGTCTTCAAGATGAATATAGACATCTCTATATATCATTAAAAGCCTAAAACTACAGGTTCAGAGGTGAAGGTATTTGGTTTTGGTTTTTTTTTTAATCCACAGGTGAAAAGATAAGTGTATAAAAGCTATGTTCCATATTTTAATGTATAGCAATTTAAATATATAAGGAGAACAACATTTTCTGAAATAACAATACCACATCTCCTTTTCAGAGTTAAGGACTACTTACTTCTAAATTATTAATATTCAATCACTTTGAGTTTACAAAAGGGACTGATGATTTCTTCATTTTTAACTAAAGTGAATTTGCCATTTTCAGACATTTTATCAGCGTTGCCTGTTAATTTATCTTTAAGAATAATTTGAAAAATTTGGGTTTAATTACTTTCCTTTATTTTCTTCTCCCAATTAAAAATGGGGAGGTATTTTGACTAAGTTTACAGTAAAACATATACTCACTGAGAAATATAGAGTTAAAATACTAATAAGCAATTTCTTTTTGTACCAGGTGAACCCTTTTTCCTCACCTATAGAGGAAGTCTTTTGTGGATTAGTACCTCATTTAGAATTTCATTTTACTTTTGCTTTCATAAGGCTTATAATTAATTTTAGAAAGGAAAATATATAGCCACAGGAATTAAATGCAGAATGGCACCTCTGATGTTACTAACCACTTGAAATCTCCTCTGGTAAACCAAACTGAAAAGATCTAGAACAAAATGAGTTAATTAATGGTCCCTTGACCAAATGTTTGATTAGAAACTACCACAAAGCTCAAAACTCACAGTATAAACACTCCCAACACAGTGTTTCTTTAATCCCTCTTTTAACCCATTTTGTTCTATAAACAGATGTGGAATACAAAGACTTAAATTGGGCAAGAAACATAACACTTATGGTAACTGAAATAATATCTGAATATTCACTGAGTTGAAAAATTGGGACTTGATGGGTCAAAGAAATTTCTTCAAATTGCCAATTTCAAGTTAAATTTCAAGGCTACTTTTTAAATTCTCAACCATTCAATTTAAAAATTAAATCCTAATTTCAAAAACTTACCTCAATTTCATACAAAAATAAATAAATAAATGAACTGACATACATTTAACTCACTTGGAAAGGCATCAAAGAATAATTAATTGTCTGAGGTTCTAGGAACTTTTACAAAACACTGTGCACTTTTTTTTTTTTTTTTTTTTTCTGATTGTGGGGATTGAAATCAGGAGCACTTTACCACTGAGTGGCATCCCCAGCCCTTTTGTTTTTTATTTTGAAACAGGGTCTCACTAAGTTGCTTAAGTCCTCACTAAATTGCTGAGGCTGGCCTCAAACTTGTAATCCTCCTGCCTCATCCTCTAGAGTCACTGGGATTACAGGCATGCTCTACCTGAATGCTCAGCTGAAAACACTGTAGTTAGTCTGTAATACCGACATATCACCCAATATACTTCTTAACACAGTTTTATTTGTAACACTCATTTCTCCCTTTCACCAAAATTAATTTTAAACCTTTAAAAAATCTTAATTTCTACAATAGATTATTTACACATTATTTTCAATTAGATTAACTTCTATAGTAAATTATTCTACTTTCTCTTTATTTCTATGTATTATGAAGGTATATTTCAAAAACAGGAGTTCTGAACAATTCATACCTAAATAAATCTATTCGACCTATCAGATTCTTTTCCTCCTACACAACATAAAAATTGTATATGAAGGGCTGGGGATGTGGCTCAAGCGGTAGCATGCTCGCCTGGCAGGCACGGGGCACTGGGTTCGATCCTCAGCACCACATAAAAATAAAGATGTTGTATCCACCGAAAACTAAAAAATAAATATTAAAAAAAATTGTACATGATAATAGTTACATGGTCCTCTAAAATTTAAAGTATCTTTTACAGTTTTAATTTCATTTTTAGAATGAGTAATTATAATTTGAGCATTAGTAATGATTCACTTTTACTGATTAATATCACATACAGAAATCCATTTGGTGGGGCTGGAGGTATAGCTCACTGGTAGAACACTTGCATAGCATGTTTGAGTCCCTGGGTTTTATAGCCAGTACGGAGAAGAAAATTTTTAGTGGGGTTTTAAAAATCAAATGAGCTCATGCTACAAGCATTCTTTTGTACTTTTTTCTTAAATTAACAAATTAACACTGTTTTAGAGGTTTTTCCATGTCAGTACATAAAAATCTATATTTTTTTCTATACTGTTCCCTAAAAAACATATCCTTGAGTATATAAATAATTATGCTGTTATAGGTCTATTCATAAAAAACCCTCAGATTCTAAGTTATGTGTCTTTAAAACTACTATTTTAAGACTGCCCTCCAAACTGGGAATGATAGTGCATGCATGTTACCATAGTAACTAAGGAGCTGAAGCAGGAAGATTCCAACTTCAAGGCCAGCCTCAGCAACTTGGAGACCCTAAGCAATTCAGTGAGACCCTGTCTCAAAATAAAAAACAAGAGAGTCTGGGGATGTAGCATACTGCTGGGTTCAATCCCCAGTACCTCCCGACACCACTCCCCAAATTGCTCTCTAAAGAAGTTTTGCCAAGTTATGCTCCTATTAATAATGAAAGTACCTAGATTTGCCATGTTCATAAAGACAAAGTTCTTTACATTTTTGTCAGACTGTGGTCAAAAAACAGGTATTTCATTTCAACCACACTATTATTAATGAAGTAGATTATCTTTCAGATATTAGCAATTTTCATTTCTAATATCTTTCAGATATTAGCAATTGATTTTCCTTGTAGTGGTCTAGATCCAATTTACAACATTCATTAAGCACTTGATAAACTGTAGTGACTTTAAAATTACACTATTCTCACTCAAGATTCCTTCATGATGGAAAAAAGAATTCTCAAAAATTAGGTGTAGAAGGTACATACATCAACACAATAAAGGCTACCTATGACAAACTTATGGCCAACATCATACAGAATGGTAAAAAACTAAAACTGTTTCCTCTAAGGTGTGGAACAAAACAATATCCAGAAACACTCTTCTTAGCAAGAGCAATTAGGCATGAAAAAGAAGTAAAGAGCATCCATATCAGAAAGGAGGAAGTCAAATTATCCCTGTTAGCAGGTAGTAACATTTAATATGGAGAAACACCTAGACTCCACTATAAAACTGATAACAAATTCAGTAATATTGCAGAATACAAAATCAACAAACAAAAAACAATAGCATTTTATATACTTATAGCATACTTGATGAAAAGGAAATTAAGAAAACAACCCCATTCATACTAGCTACCAAAAATGCAAAACAAAACAACAACAAAACATCCTAGGAATTAAATTTAGCCAAGAAAGAAAAAGAGCTCTACAGGGAAAATTACAAAACACTGATGAAAGAAAATGAAAATATGAAATGAAGAATGAAAAGATATCCCCTTGTGTTCACAGATTAGAAGAATTAATATTTTGGGGGGGGGGATGTAGTTGGATACAATGCCTTTATTTACTTGTTTTAAAATATCCATATCAAAAGTGATCTACGGATTCAATGCAACCCCCATTGCATTGTAGGGTTGTGGCTCAGTGCACTTGCCTAGCACACGTGAGGCACTGGGTTCGATCCCCAGCACCACGTAAAAAAAACTAAATAAACAAAATAAAGGTATTGTGTCCATCTAAAACTAAAAATATTTTTTTAAAAAATGCTAGTGACAGGTCTGGGGTTGTAGCTCATTGGCTGAGTGCTTGCCTAAAATGTGTGAGACACTGGGTTCCATCCTCAGCACCACATACAAAAATAAATAAGTAAGAATAAAGATATTGTGTCCATCTACAACTAAAAAAATAAAATATTTTTTTAAAAATGCCAATGACATTCTTCACCAAAATAGAGGGGAAAATATCATAAAATTCATATGGAAACACAAAAAACCCTGAATAGCCAAAGCAATTCTGAGCAAAAGGAACAAAGCTGGGTGGAGGCATTACCATAGCTGACTTCAAAACATACTACAAAGCTACAGTAACCAAACAGTGTGGTACCAGTATAAAACTAACACAGAGATCAATGAAACAACAGAAAACCCAGAAATTAATCCATATACACAGAGTCACCTGATTTTTCAACAAAGGTTGCCAAGTGCATTGTAGGAAGGTTAATTCTCTTTATAAATTGTACTGGGAAAACTGTATATGTATGTGCAGGAGAATGAAACTGGATCCCTAACCCTCTCCATATATAAAAATCAACTCAAAATGGATCAAAGACCTAAGACCTGAAACTAAAAAACTACTAGAAAAGAAAGGAAACACTTTAAGACATTGGTACAGACAATGATTTTTTTTGGGGGAGGGGAGTAGATAAGATCCCAGAAACACAGGTAATAAAAATCAAAATGGACAAGTGGAATTATATCAAACTAAGATGCTTCTGTACAAGGGAAAAAAAAAAAAACAATCAACAGAATGAAGAGACAACCTGAAGAATGTAATAAAATACTTTGAAGTTATTTAACCAACAGGGATTGATATCCAAAATATTTAAGAAACGCAATTCAACAGCTAGAAAACAATCTGATTTTTAAAATGGGTGAAGAGCCAGGTGTGGTGGCACATGCCTGTAATCCCGGCAGCTCAGGAGGCTGAGGCAGGAAGATCACAAGTTCAAGGCCAACTCAACCATTCAGCGAGATGGTAAGAAACTTAATGAGACCCTGTCTCAAAATAAAAAACGGGGGCTGGGGATGTGACTCAGAGGTGAAGTCCCCTGGGTTCAATTCCTGGTACCAAAAAAAAAAAAGGAGGGGGCAAAAAAAATCTAAATAGGCATTCCTCAAAAGAAGATATACAAGTGGCCAATAAGTAGATGAAATGCTTAATATCAAAATCATCAAGTAAATGCAAATTAAAACTACAATGAGATATCATTTTACCCATGCTAGAAAGGCTATTATCAAAACAACAAAAAAAATTAAGAAATGTTAGTATGGATGTAGAGGAAGAAAACTGTTAAACCCTGTTGGTGGAAATGTAAATTAGTATAGCCACTATGGAAAACACTATGGAGGTCTTCAAGAAACTAAAACTAGAACTATCATACATGATCCAGCAACCCTACTACTGGGTATATATCCATAGAAAATAAAATCAAATGTATCAAAGAGACACCTGCACTCCCATATTTATTGCAGCACAATTCACAATAGTGAAATCCGTATCTTGAAAATCAACCTAAGTGTCCATCAGTGTACAAAAGGGTAGAGCAAATGTGGTATACATACAATGGAATATTATTCAGCCATAAAAAGAAAGTCATGGCCAGGTGAGGTGGCACACACCTGTAATTCCCGCAGCTTGGAAGTCCAAGGGAGAAAGATTGCAAGTTCAAAGCAAGCCTCAGCAAATGTGAGGCACTAAGCCACTCAGTGAGACCCTGTCTCTAAATAAAATACAAAACAGGGCTAGGGATGTGGCTCAGTGGTTGAGTGCCACTGAGTTCAATCCCTAGTATTCCTCCACAAAAAAGAAAGTCGTTTGTGTCAATATATATACAATTAGAGGGCATCGTGTTAAGTGAAATAAACTGGACACATAAAAGACAGTGTTGCATATTTTCATCACTCATGTGAAAGCTAAAAAAGTTAATATCTCAAAAGAGGATAGAACACCGGTCACTAGAGATTAGGAAGGGTAAAGCAGGTGGAGGATAGACAGAAGGTTGGATAAAGGGTACCAAGTACAGTGTTACACAGGAGGAATTAATTCTAGTATTCTATAGCATAGTAGGGAAACTATACTCTACAAAAATTTATGATATATTTCAAAATAATTAGAAGGGTCCAAAGATTCCCAAAACAGAGAAATGATAATGCTAGAAGAGACAGAAATGTTAATAACTCAAATCGAGTCATTATACATTATACATATTACTGTTAAATTTTTTTTGAAATTATACTTTTTAGGGCTGGGGACTTAGCCCAGTGGTAAAGTGCATGCTTAGCATGCTTAAGGACCTGGGTTCAATTCCCAGTATTACAAATTAATTTTAAAAAATACTTTTAAATTTCTCCTATATACTACAAATTATCCGAAGTAAATCTTTTTTTTTTTTTTTTTTTTTTTTTTTAGTTTTAGGTGGACACAATATCTTTATTTTTATGTGGTGCTGAGGATCGAACTCAGTGCTTCATGTGTGCTAGGCGAGCACTCTACCACTTGAGCCACAATCCCAACTGCCCAAAGTAAATCTTACTTTTAAGAAATTTAATTATAAATTAAAATCCAGGGATAGCTTCTCCCAACCTTTTAAAAACAAAATTCAAATTTGTTACTCTGGTTTACAAAACTCTACATAATATGGCCTGCCTATCCCTCTGGACTCTCAGTCTTCTTATCTTACTGTCTAGGATGTAACCACACTGGGCATTTTTGTTTCTAAAATTTAAAAACTTTATCCAGCCTTGTAATTTTGCATTTGCTATTTCCATCTGTCAGGAATGTTCCTCTCCCTGACCTCATCATGGCCCACCCCATCTTCCCAGTCAAGCTCAATTAAATATCACCTCCTCAGAGATGCCGTCCAGTCAAAAGTAGCCTTCTAGTCACATGCTAGTATGATACCTTAATTTTCTACAAAGCATTTATCACAAGGTAATATTGCCCATTATCTGTTCACTATCTTCCTCTCACGAGAATATAAACTCTATAATAGCAGTGAACCAGCATTTAGAGTAAATTCACAGATTTATAACCAAAGTTTAGAACAGCACCCAGCATGTAGGTACTCACTGTGTCTTTGTTATCAGTCTAATCTTATTTTGATACCAGTGTATGAGGCTATGATTTCATCAAAGAATGCTTAACAAAATTTTGTCTTTTACTGAATAAACCCATTTGACTATATTAACAGAAAAGTAATAAATTCAAATAAGATTATTTTAGACAATCTCAGAGAATTATGAATAAACAATAAAAAATATATTCACACAAAACCAAGATGTATTTTTTTCAGTGACTAGATTAAAAAAAAACAACAATACCACCAAAAAACACTTTAGAAATGTTGCAAATTTTACAAGAGCTTTTGGAGGAAAAAACCCAACAGATGAGTAGATAAACAAATTGTGGCATAACTATACAAATATTATTACTAAGTAATAAAAAGAAATTAAACCTTATTGATACATAAAACTTGGGTTGAATCTTAAATAATTGTGATCAGTAAAAGAAACCAGGTTAAGAGTATCATACATACTATATGATTCCATTTAGATGAACAGAGGTAGAAAGCAGCAGTGGTTACTTGGGATGGGGGAAGCAGGAAGGTGGAATTTCAGAGGGAACTAGGATATGTATAATTACTCAACATCAATTACTGCTTAGCTTCTCAAAAAAAAAATAATAAAATTTAAAATAAATATTTTTTATAAACTTTATAAGCATTACAAGGTAGTTAACCATTTAAATGAAATGAACCAATCATAAGCCAATTTCTAACAACTCTTTTTGTGCACGCACTGACATCAAACCCAAAGCCTCAGGCATGCTAAGGCACTCTACCACTGAGTTACATCCCTCTAATAGCTAATATTTTAATATTAAACTCTATTACCTGTAGAAGATGGTGATTTCTCTGAGTGTTTTGCATTTAAAAGTTTTCTGCTAATAAATATGTAACCACAGGGACATGATTTACAAGCAACAGGAACCTGTGGGGAAAAAAATAAAAATATATTACTTTTTCTATTAGATTTTCAGTGCATATTATCTCCACAAATGAATGATAAGTGGCAAACTGATTTATTTAAACCCTACCTCCTTACAACAAATTATATACATATTCACATTCTCCTAGTGCTTACTATACTAATACCATAACAGTAAACGCATGACAAATATGTGCAGATATGAGTAATCAAGAGAAAACCTTTTCAGGGTCAAAACCAGAGGAGGTACATAGGAAAAAGTATCATTTCTTAAAATGTTAATTGATAGCAGTTTATGCTGCAGAACAAACTGTAATCCCAGTATAAGATTATGAAGGCTCAACTGGAATAGTGAGAATGAAAATGGAGAAGAGGTAGATTTACCAGATGTTTCAAAACCAGGAAAAACAAGACTTAGGACCAAACTGACCACAGTGGGAAGAACCAAAAATACCTCAGGGTTCTAACAAGAGAGGGGACTTTAACATTTTATAACCACCAGGTTTTTTTTTTTTTTTTGGAGGAGGGGAGGGATGGGGGGGAATATAATATAATTAAAATAGAACGTAGGAGTTGAGATCTAAGATCTTAAAGTCTCAACTCCAGGAACAATCTTAGACTAAACACTTTAGTTCTTTTATAGGCTTCTGTTGCCAAATCTGCAAAATACTTATATTCCTTTCTCAATTTCATACCTATAAATATTTCAATAGATACATATTATTAAAAATCATTTAAATTTTTTTAGTTTCCCCACCATAAGCATTTCATTAATATTTAGTTAATAATCCTTGGAATCACAATTTCACCAAAAGTCAGAAACTAATCTTAACAAAAAAGTAGTCTCTGAGTAATTATAGCCAGAAAACTGAAATTCTCTGGGTAAGATAAATTCCGTTTGCCAGTTGCTCTGCTTAAGTTATAATTATAAAGCTTTTTATCCATATATGTACAAAATGTCTCAGATTCTAGAATATATTCCATCTAATTAAGCTAAATTGAAACTTTGGCAGAAGAGTTCTTTTTCTTTGCATAAAAATACCCAGCAAAGGATCTCTAATTTGCATTTAAGAGATATAACAATGATCCTATAAAAAGATATGTCTAACAAGCTTATTTTATTAAGATTGTAATGAGATTCCTTCCAAACCTTGATGAAAAATGTAATGTTACATTTTTAATAGTGTAAAATCTGCCAAAATTGATTATCATTTTTAAAATTCACATTGTTTGGTTTCTCTGAATAATAAGATGATAATAATAATAAGGTACTTATTTCCTTTATACCTAAACATATCACAAGGGCCTCCACAATAATGTAAACTATTTAATGCTATCCAAAAAACACAGAAGCATGATGTTCTTACTCAACATCAACAGCTCCTTTGCTAATCCTAATCAGCAAGCATTTTCTTCCAACTACGAGAATCCAATAAATTTAGATGTCTGTCATACAAAAGAAAATCATATCAACCTATGTTATATCCAGAATTAGGAGAGTGCAGCAGTTAAATGAGAAATACACATAGGGCTTTGGGATCCAGATGCACACACATTAACTCAATTAATAATTTGATCTTCATCTCTTAATGAGTTCTGATCAAGAAATCTTTGTGTGTATCAGCTAATTTACTCTAAAGTCCTGTTTAAAATGGAAAGTCCCTCCCAACTACTGCCCTAGAAACAAAACCACCAATCATCACCACACCCTAGATTCTGTTTAAAAAAAAAAAAAAAAAAACACTATGAAATAGGTTAGGTAACTTAAGCAATACTAATCTCATTATATTAACTAAAATAATTTGGATCTTATGCAAATATCCAAAACTTCCCTTAAATTTCAGTTGATAATACTGAAGACAATTGTAATAAAAAATCTAATGCTATACTTTCACAATTTTAAAATTTAAAAAAACCAAAAATATTGTTTATTGATGATTTATTATTTATCAACTCATTTCTTCAAAAGTACATATATTTGTTGTATTTTAAGTAAAACAGTTTTTTTAAGTACTGAAAAAAAAAAAAGATCCTAGTCCTGCATTGCTTTACTGATATTTCAAAAGCTCTAAAATAACCATATTACAGAGAACTCATTTACAGTAGTTCTACCTTATCCAGTTTCACTTTCTGAAGTTTTAATTACCTAAAGTAAAAAAAAAAAAAAAAAGGGGGGGGGTGAACACAGTACAGTAAACTATCCTGAGATCCAGATAAACTACATTCACATAATTTTTACAATATATTTGTTATGATTGTATTTTATTATTGCTTATTGATTTCTTACTATGTATAATTTATAAATTGTTTTAGCAGAGGTATGTTTGTATGTATAGGAAAAAATATTGCATTCAGAGTTTCTTACTATCTGAGGTTTCAGGCATATGCTAGGTAATCTTGGAATATATTCCCCTGCAAATGAGGGTAAACTACTACAATTATTTTTTCTTGAAATACCTGGGATTGAACTCAGGGACACTTTAACACTAACCTACATCCCCAGTCCTTTCTATATTTTTTTATTTTGAGACATGGTCTGGCTAAATTGTCCAGGCTGAACTGGAACTTGGCAGTCCTCCTACCTCAGCTTCCCAAGTAGTTGGAATTACAGACATGCGCCACCACATCCAACTAAACTGTATATTCTTTACTGCTAAAAGAACCAAAGTTATGTAGAGCAGACACATATATTTTATAAAAATGAAGGTAAAAAAGTACATAAAAGACACCAGAAAACTGGCAAGAATCTTGAAAATTACTACACACAAAATGGCTTAGTAATTTTGAGTGGTCAGTGGATGTGAAACTCCATTGAAAATGAAGAGCACTGTGATTTAGATGTCTTAGAACTATTATTTTTGAGAGGCCAATGAAAGAGATGTTATAGAGCAGCTGAAAATCTAGCTCTTTCCTGTTTGCTTCTCTGTATCTTATTTTTTTAAACTTGAACACAGGATATGCAAAATTAGTCAAGTATAGAAATCTCAGACTTTAAAGATTTTACATCTATGTTTAACAACTAAATTCAAAGTTAATGTTCACTAGGTAATTTAAAGTTATAAAAGTAATAGCATTATTCTAATGTTGTTTAGAAAATTGCTTTCTTGATTGTAATTTTTTTCCAATTTATAACTAAAAGAAGCTTATACTATAAATTGGTGGGGGATATTGAGTATTGACCCAAGGGCACCTTACCACTGAGCTACATTCCCAGGCTTTTTAAAATGTTTAAATTTTGAGACAGGATCTCATTAAGTTGCTGAGGCTGACCTCAACTTACAATCTTCCTGCCTCAGCCTCCCAAGTTGCTGCAATTACAGGCATGCACCATAATAATAAGCTTAGTGACTCTTAAAAAGAGATTTTTCTTTTAGTAAAAGTAATTTAAACTTATCTTCTGCTTATTTAAAAGTATATGCTTCTTTTTCACGGGGTGTGTAATCCCAGCAACTCAGGAGACTGAGGTAGAGAGCTGAAATTTAGTGTGACCCTATCTCAAAGTTGAAAATAAAGAGGGCTGGCGTGTGGCTCAGTGGTAAAGCACTCCTGGGTTCAATCCCCAGAATCACCAAAAAAAAAAAAATCAACATAACTTTTAGTTTGTCAACATGCATATTATACTCTTTTAAGTGATTAAAGAACAAAACAACCACGAACATATTGTGTAATAGCTTGTTATGATCACATTTTGTCCCTCCCACCATCCACTCAAAAATTCACATACTAAAGCCCTAACTTCCAATGAGATGGGTTTTGAAGATAAGGCCTTAAAAGAAATAGTAAGGTTTAGATGAGGTCAGGAGATAGTACCTTCATAATCAGGTTAGTGACCTTATGAGAGAGTTTGCCCTGTCGCTGCCACTCAGAAGACAGCCAGCTAAACCAGATGCAGTGGCACATGGCTGGAATCCCAGCTTCTCTAGAGGCTGAGGTAAGAGGATCACAAAATAAAAGCTAAATAAAAATCATAATCATCATCATCATAGTAATAAAGAGAGCCAGCATCTGCAAGCCAAGAAAGTCCTCACCAGAATACTGATCTTGGACTTGCAGGCTCCAGAACTACAAGAAAATAAATTTTTGTGGATTAAGCCACCCCATCATGGTGTTTTGTTATAGCAGCCACAGCAAACCAAGATACAGCTATTTTTATACAAGTGAATATATGTGTATAATGAAATTAAAGTGATCTTTCAAAATAAAACACTGTTCATGTTTTGCTGAACAATGTCAGGGTCTCCTACAAGTTTATTATCCTTTGCTCTTTCTTTAACCAGGATATTAAAAACAGATTATTTTCCCCAAAAGATAACTTTTTGCCAAGTAAAACAAGAACAGGATTTGCAATGACTTGTGCCCTACAGAAACTGGAATGCACAATGGATACCATGTAAACCTTATACTTTTAAACAATTAACTGGAATAAGTTGAAATTATTGCCAACACACTTAATTCACCATGTACAATTTTTTAGAATTTAACAAATTTAGTATAATGGTAAGTGAAAGTAACTACTTTAGAAAATATGACCAAATTGTTTTGATGCTGCATACTTGTAAGGCTCAACAAAATGTATTCTTGCACAACCTTTCTCTCATCACATTTTTATCACTACCCATAAATGATACTAAAATATTTAACGTGTTTTCTGTTACAATATTTGGTCAACCTATAAGACCGCTTCTGAAAGAATGCATCTAAAATCAGCTTCTAAAATAACGTCTCCAGCCATTTCAAATTACTCTTGATTTTTTTTTTTTTTTAAGGGGAGGAGAAAGAGGTAGTCATTTTGAAAAAATTCACTCTGGAGAAGGAAAACACACCCATATCTGCATGCTGGCATGAAATGGGGGTCTTACGAATGGTTTTAATTGAGGAAGTTTTAACTCATTAGATGGAAAGGCTTAGAAGAACATCTGCTATTTTAGTAAAGAATGAGGCATGCTTAAATTCGGGTTTTTTTTTTTTTAATTACAACCATTGCAACATGAATTTGGTGCAGACAAGAATCATTTCAAATTAATGAAACCACATGAAAAATGTTTTAAAAGATCTGGAAACAGAAACGTCAAATTTATAAGTGATTATCGCGACGGGTGGGATGAGGAGCTTCCAGGAGGGAAGGGCTTCATCGTGGACGTTGTTCAATCATGTTCCATAAAAAAAACAATGTAATGAAAGAATCAGAGATTACACAACATTAAAAATATAATAAACAGATCTAGAAGAAAAAAATCCAAATTCGCAAAAACTTAATATTACATCGCGGCCCCTTTTGTCATGTTTAAGCGTCCGCCCAAGACGCTGTCTGGGCAATTTTGGGAGATCACCACACACAACTGAAATGGGAACAAAGCAACCCTGTGTGGCAGGACAGAGCCTTCAGAGCCAGGGGCCTGGACTCACTCGGAGTCGGGCACACCGGGCATTCCCACCAGCCCCAAGGGAACTAAAAGGGGCCGTGCTCCTCCACTGGGGCCGCGGCCCCCAAGGTCCCAGAGCTGTCACCCGTGGCCGGCAAGGCGACTCCGTAGGGTCCCGACACAAACCCACGCCCCCTCCCGCGCAGCTGGGTCAGACCACCCGGGGGCCTCTAGTCTGACCACCGCCAGGCGGAAAACCCGCCGGTCACCGGCCCCGGTCGTTTCCCCGGCAACCCCGTGGCTCCGCCCGACCGGTCCCGGGGTCCGGCCGCTGCCACCAAGAATCGGGCCGGCCCATCCGCTCGACCGCCAGGACCCAGGCAAGGCGGCCTTTGCTTAGCCAACGGCCGCCAAGCAACTGCTGCCGACTGC
>NW_026000221.1:30273940-30309821 GCF_001458135.2 Marmota marmota marmota | reverse complement strand
CGCTGGGCCTGCGTGCTGAGGGGCGGGGCGCGGCGTTGGCCGGCGGTGGACAGCGGGTCGCCGGTGCCCGCTCCTCGGGACTGCGGCTCACTCTCCCCACCACGGTGGGTCAGCTTGTGCCCTGCACTTTGCCCGGCCTGGAGCTCGCCTCGAGTCTCACGGGAAGACTTCCTGGACAGTCTGGCGTGGCAATGGCCAAGTCTCTTCCAGGCCTGACTGTGGGGGGCGTGGCTCAGGGTAACGGGCGTAGAACTCAACCAATAAATGCCCAGGTAGGTGCTGGGCACGCCCCCTCCCTAGTAGTAAAATTCTGGAGTGAAAGGGGCTGCGGACGGTGAGGGGCTTAGCTTAGCACAAGTCCCG
Organism: Marmota marmota marmota; assembly: GCF_001458135.2. Taxonomy (NCBI): domain Eukaryota; kingdom Metazoa; phylum Chordata; class Mammalia; order Rodentia; family Sciuridae; genus Marmota; species Marmota marmota. Next base: position 30,309,458 of record NW_026000221.1, on the reverse strand, counting down.
GGATTAATACACTTCGGTTAGCAAGGCGAATCGGTGGGGAATTATAAGTGTTCTCCATGCCAAGCACTGGGCTTGGCACTACACAGTATAAAATTTGTTAATTTAAATATTTTGAGGGCCAGTTCGACCAGGCAAATGTGAAAATGTTTGCTCTCAAAGAACATGCAGTCTAGTGGTGTAAATGGTCTCACCGCAAAGTTGAGATATTATTGGGAAGCGTAAATAGGTTGACTATTAAAAGCCAGTTAGACTTTGACCTAGCAACCCACCTTAAGGAACCTGAATAAATATTCTCCTCCTGAGCTCACTTCTATTTGTGCAAAGATTACTGCACTATAGCACTCCTGGTTAGAACAAACTTTTGGGAATAACCTGAGAATCCCGTAAGTTACATGAGGCAGTTAAAGAGTAGACATACAAAAAGAATATCATTACAGCTCTTAAGAAGAGATCTATATGAAAATCACCAAAACACCATTTAAAAAAAAAAACAACACTATTTAAAATGTAACTCTGGTGAGGGGCTGGGATTGTGGCTCAGCGATAGTGTCTCGTCTAGCACGTGCGAGGCCCTAGGTTCTATCCTCAGCACCATGTAAAAATAAATTTTTTTAAAAAGGTAAAAAAAAAATGTAACTCTTAGGTACAAATGTGATATTTATTCTTGTAGATGCATTAACAAACTGCAGGACAATAGTAAGAGACAGATTTCTTTATTCAGACTGGGACAGTATGAGCAAAGGCAAGGGAGTCAGTAGTTCTGTGTTGTAGGTATACCAAGGGCAGGGCAGAGTCAAGGCTGGAGAGTAGGCTATATCCACCTCTAAGGGAATTTGGGTTTTATTCTTAGGGCATTGGGACAACAAGGTAAGACAGAATTAGGTTTGAAGTTGAGAATGATTATCAGGTATCAAACCTGAGGCAAGGACAGTAGGGAAGAATAGGGACAGGACTGAAAAAATATGAAGGTCATAATATTAGCAAAAGTGGGATGGGGGTAGGGCTGCAAGGGCCATTTCTTGGATGGCTAAAATCTCTATGAAAAAAACTGGGGAGAAGAGGTAACAACGGAAGGGTAGCACTTCAGTTTTCCTCTGATGAGAATGGCGTAGGGCATAAATCAGAAAACTAGGCCCTGAAGAGAGTTTTCTGAAAATCTCATCTGAAATGTGTTTCTTTCTGTAAATTTCCTAGAAAAGCAACTTGGCTGGAGTGGGTTTTAAAGAAGAGGTCTTTAACACTATGGGGTCTATGTAATAGTTAAACCAAATACACACATGGTCTATGACCCAGTTCCCACTCCTAAGTATTTAAGAGAAATGAAAACATTTTCACAAAAAGACTTATGCAAGAATATTCATAACAGCTTTATTAATAACATATACAGACTGGGGAAGGGGGAACCAAAGACTACTCATCAAGCAGGTAAACAGACAAATTGTGGTATTCATGGAATACTAACCAGCTTTAAGAAGGAGCAAATTTTTGATACACATAACAAATTGGATGAACATCAAAATGGTAGTAGCCAGGCATGATGGCACACAACTGTAATCCCAGCAACTCAGGAGGCTGAGGCAGAAAAAGAACAGCCAATTCAAGGCTAGCCTCAGCAACTCAGCAAGGACCTGAGCAATTCAATGAGACCCTATGTCAAAATAAAAAATGTGCTGGATATGTAGCTCAGTGTTAAAAGCACTCCTGGGTTCAATTCCCAGTATCAAAAAAAAAAAAAAAATCTGTGTAGTTAAAGGTTTTATATGTACTATGCGATTTCATTTATGTGGAAAACTATTCTATGGTAGAAAAACAAAGCATGGTTTGCCAGGGTAAGTGAGGTATGAGGGAACTTTCTAGACTGATGGTAACAATCTGTATCTTAATAGCAATTTGTGTTACAGAAGTGTTTGCATTTGTTAGTACCTACAAAATGGTACACCTAAGACTTTACTGAGCTAAACTTTACCTCAAATAAGAACCTTAAGCAAATATTGAACATTAAGTGGTGATGTGTATGCTGAAGTATTTAATTACTTCATATATACTTTTACCTTAAAGTGAAATGTGCTGATGCACAATTTATATTGAAATGCATTAAAAAAATAAGATGAATAATTGATAGGTAGATATGTGGGTAAATGATCAAGCAATTATAGTAAAATATGGGTACAATAGAAAAGTGGTATAATCAGCATTTAGGATTTACTATAAATTTCAAATATGTTACATGTCTGAAGTTTCCATAAACTATAGGAATCAAAACCTACTCGTTTAAGCCATTGTTCATTAGATTTTTAATTATTTGCTGTAGGATATAATCCTTACACTGATACCAACACAAAAGTTTTCTACAAAGTGAATTAATTTGCCTTTACATTTATTATTCATTTAAGAAATATTGAATAAGTATATACTATGTACTGGGCCTTGTGTTCTTGATGAGGATATGATCTTATAAACAAAATAAAGTCCCCGTGCTTATGAATATTATAAACTAGTGGAAAAGGTAGACACAAACACATAATCACTGTTATTAAAATTATGAAGGAAGCACATTCAGGCTTTAGGGCAGGAAGGACGTAACCTGTGGTGGCTAAAGGAATCAGTAAAGACTTCCTTGAGGGAATTTGCATGATGTATAGGTTTTGTATGTACTGTGTGATTCCATTTATTGAGCTAAAGGAATTAATGAGATGGGGAGGGATAGCAAATATTCAGACAGAACAGTAAAAGTGAAAGAAGTCTCTGTGGCTACAGCACCAATGGAAAGAGGACGAAAGACGCACCCTGCTGAGGATGGGTACTCTTTCAATTCACTTTTCACTAGCTTTTGATGCTATTACTTACTTTGCCCAAGATCTTGCATGTACGCTGCTAAAGTGGCTATAGGTGTTCTAGTCTCAAAATATCCAATTAGACTAGGCAGGAACTTTAATAACAAGTATTAAATACTTGATGAAATAAAATGGCTATTAAATGCCACTTTTTATTCTTTTTTGCTATTAGGACTCAAGATACTGCAGGGACACGGTAGCAGCCTTCATCTCCATTCCTTTCCTTATTTTGACATTCGAAACAAATTTTCTACCAAAGATTCTTTTTAAAGCTTTTCCTTCTTCTTTGGAAAAGGAGAATGAGAACATTAGGATGCTTGGTAAGTCTATACAGGTATAAATTTTCTCCTTTGTATTAGAAATCCAACATAACTATTAAATTTAAAAAATTATAGATTTAAATCCCTACTCTTCCAAGGCAATGGAGGATTATCCCAATGATGAAAATCTAGTCATTTTGTGTTGATTCTTTCACATATACCCTCCATACGCCTAAAATGAAAGGCTGCAATAAAAAAAAAAAAAGTTTAGAAAAGAAATAACTGTCAAGGACAAAGGCATAATAAGCCTCCACTCTGTCCTAACAGCTTTTCTTTTCTTCCTACATGACTAATAACACACTGGGTGGGAACATTCTCTGGAGAAAAGCCACAGGGTCTAAGCAACTCAAAGAGCTAATGTGCGTTTAGAGCTGGGTAACTCTGATCTATGCTAGTCAGGCATCAGCCTTCATTTGAGCACTGAACTCAGCCCACTGGCCTTCCTTGGATGCCAGAGGGCCCTCTAGGAGCCCCATACCTTACTTTGCCTCCATTGCTTTTTCTTTCATATATTACTAAGTGCTACTTATTGGACATCTAGTCTGTGTCTTGTTCTTCATATTGTCACTCAAACCCTACATAGTGGTAGCAAATTCTACAATTAAGGAAAGCAAAGTTCAGGAAGTATATGAAGAAAGAATGTTTCTTTTGTCAAAATAGAAAACCCAATTCAAAGTGGCTCAGGCAAAATGGGTATTTACTAGCTCACATCCAAAGTGGCTCAGGCAAAATGGATATTTACTAGCTCACATCAAAAAACAAAAAAACTCTAACGGTAGTACTGGTTTCAAACACAACTGTATCGAAGCACTCACAAAACCACAGGGCCCATTTCTGTCTCTCTTATGGGAGGTAGTAGGTAAGATCACTGGGATAGTGTAAAACCCTGTATCTGTTCCTTTTCCTGTCTCATCATGTTTCACTGCTTCTGTTTTGGGTTTCCTACCTATCCACAAACCACCACACTGAATTGGATAAGAATATCCCCTGATAGTTTTAGACCAAAGCCTGGCCTCCTGCTTTGCAGTTTGAGAAGTCTAAAGGGGAAAGACAGATGGCCATAAAATAACAACTGCCATTTACTCTAAAGAAACTAAGTAACTATACATCATCACATTCTTTCACATTGGTCAAGCTACTTCTCTTGTGCTCTGTGACTACTAAGCTTCACCCTCATACTGATTTGAAATAAAAGTCCTTCCCACATTTCTGGTCTCGGCTCTGTACCAGAATGGCATGATTTAATCAGAGGCTTCATTCTCTCTGCAGCAAGGCAGAGTCCACCAAAACAATGGATTTTCTTTGACAAACCCAAGGATAAGTAGTAAATAGGCAGATGACTTCAGATCAAAGCGCCCAGCCAGGGAGGTAAATTAGACTATAAGCAGCCTAGGCTCTGCTCATCAAAGTTTGTGTCACCACGTGGGACTGCTTCAACCCAAAAGAATGAGACTTTTTTTTTTTTTTTTTTAATTTGCACTAAAGTATCCTGAGGTTCTTACAATCAGTTCTACTTTAGGTGATCTTCATTCCATCTTTCCCTCCATTGCCTCCCTCTAGGTAAGACCCAATCCAGATGTCCTTCCCTCACTGTAGGCTTTATTGACTCTCCTCTCTCTCATGGATGAGAAGACTTTAGCAGGCTGTTTGAGGGAGAGGCAGGAGAGTACCAATTCAGTTTCCTTACCCCAACATAATCTCTGGATGCCATAGAGTAACTATAATCTGGATAGCCATGTCTCTACGTGAATGGCTTTCATTGTTAGTAATATGATTTCCATTTCTTCAAAAACTGTTCTCTGAGAGCCTGGGGGCATTTGCATAGGCTTCTCATCTCCCTGGAGTTCTTTTTATACCCAGATTTTTCCATGGTTGACTCCTAAATATCTTTTGCATACATATACAATCGAAGTTGTTGCACATTCCTCCCATGAAGAATCTCAAAAACTCATCAGCAAATCTAAATTTTCTACCATGCCAGTACCTTTCAGTCTTCATGTTCTGCCAGAGGCTGGGAAGGTATCAGGCTAAACTACATGAAAGTGACTTTTTGTATGTCAAAATGAAAATGTTCTATTTTGAGAGAAACACATCAATCTGAATTGTGGTGTGAGTGTGTGAACACACGCACAGGTGCACACAGGCACATATGCTACAGCTGAAACCCAGGGACTGTACATGCAAAACATGTGCTCTATCATAGCTATACCCCCAGCAAAAAAATAAATATTCAACCAAAATATGCATTGTTAGCATTAACTACTGTCACCAAGTGATTAGTATTCCCCAAATGATAAATTTCTCAAAATAATGTCATAAAATATTAAATGACATATACAATGTTCATAAAATTCAGCACTGTTAAAAATTTATTTAAATCCTCTGAAAAAGGTCTAGTGAGTAAAAATGAATGTGACACAATTTCTCAGTCCAATTCTGTTAACTTCGCTATGATGGCTTGTGCTGTCTGTGACTGAATGCTATCCCAGAAAAGTATAGATCCAAGTCTGCTAACCAAATGCAGAATGATTCTAGATCAATTTTTATGCATAATGTCAACTTCTTCACAATACAATGTTAATTAGATTTGCCCAGGTTAAGCAGTAATGAAATACCCTTTTTGCAGACCACCTACAGTTACCAGAATCTTTTTTGGTTGTAACAATGGCTTTAACAAATGTTTGGGAACTTCACCAACATCCAATTGTTGATCAGATCACTTTCAATTGCCATGTATGTATCCATTTTTTTCATTAAAGCTGACGATCCTCTCCAAAATAGGTCTCTGTGCTTTCAAATTTTAACCATCTCAGCCTGTGATCATCCATCAACTGGTGTGGTACCTACCCACTTGTCCAATTTTTTCACTTTCCCTATTGCAGCCAGGTGACGAGCCACTGTTGTAGCAGAAACTCCTAAGTCTGCAGCAAGGCCTCGAATTGCTGTTTGGGGGTTAGCCTCCACCAGAGCTCTCAGGTGATCTTCATCTAAAACAGATTTGGGTCTCCCTCGAGGCTCATTTTTCAGACTCAGATCCCCAGAACAAAATTTTTCAAACCACCAACGGATGGTCCTTTCACTAACAGAGCCTTCTCCAAAGACAGAATTGATGTTCCTACTTGCCATGGCTGCACTATGTCCTAGTTTAAATTCATATAAAAAAAGTATTCGCAAATCTTTCAAAGATATGGTATTATTCACCTCTGTGGAGAAAATAAACCATAAAAACTCAATCAAAGAAAATTGAAGAGTACAGTACTATTAAAAATACTGAAGAGCACAGGTAAAAATAGACCTGATATCAACTTTACCAATTGTGATAAAGTTTCAACTGATCAAACATCAGCAATTTCACTTAGAGGATACAACTTTTTGTCACTGTATTCAGCTGCTATCAGTTCATATTAGGTGGGTATTTCTTTTAGGCCTTTTGGCTTTCTCTGACATGAATAAAATTTCTCATAATTTTATAATCATCTACCATAGAAGACAATGCTTTCAAACTAAAATATGAGTTGTGCTTTCGAATCCAAGAATTCAGTGCCTACCAAACAATTTTTTTAGTAGTAGGGATCTAGTACAATTTAAGAGTTGGGGGTAAATTCTCCCATAATGGACTGATAAGCCTATTTCTTATGCTTTTTGAAAAAAAATCATTTTTACATCTGTCTCTTCCCCATTTCATATGTTCTGAATGACTGCTACTTCACAACCTTCTTTTTTTAGAATTTTTTTTATATTTATTTTTTAGTTTTTGGTAGACACAATATCTTTATTTTATTTTTATGTGGTGTTGAGGATCGAACCCAGTGCCTCGCACATACCAGGCGAGCATGCTACCACTTGAGCCACATCCCCAGCCCCACAACCTTCTTATGTTCCCTAAATCTTTACGTAGAATTTATCTTCTTTAACCTACCTCTCTATTTTGACCTTTTTGGTTCATTCTTAATTTTGGTGTACATGAATAAAAGTAATATTTTAGGGGAATAAAAGAACTAACTGTCCAAGTTCACATTTTTCCCTCAGCAGGCACATATGGCACTAGAATCTACTGTCTAGGGTGTTTCTGAAAACTACAACCATAATAAACTCATTCCCAAGTCCATCAAACTACAGAGTGATTCAGCAGAATTTAAATCTGGTCAACATGTGAGTTGAGAGGAATCTTGGGGTAGGAGGAAGGGAACTTTACTTTTTAGCAACTTATAAATACATATACAGCCCCTATACATATCCCTCCATAGCAACTTTCCTGCCTCCAAAATGGAGAAGAAGAAAAAGGAAAGGTCTCAGTTCCTTTTTGTCCTCACTTAAAACTCCAGTTTAAACTTTGAAATAAATTGGTAATTAATCTTTTATTACCAAGGCAGGTAAAAAAATCTGATCTCAACCATAGTATATTGTTACTAAAAACAAAAAAATAGGTATATTGCAACAGTAAGACAATGAGAGAAGTGAATAACTTAATTTTAGTTTCCAATATAAGGAAAGCAATTACCCTATTGTTACTAAATGAACAGAAATGGGAGAACAAAATTTTCCAAAATACAGATTTCATTAATATGAGATGCTACCTCTCCTACTCCAAACATGCTAGTTAAAAACAAAAAGCCAGGGGCTGGGATTGTGGCTCAGCGGTAAAGAGCTCCTACCTTAGTATCCCAAATAGCTAGTGCAGCATGTACAAGGCCCACCTGGGTTCAATCCTCAGCATCACATAAAGATAAATAAATAGAATAAAGAAGTTATTAAGTCCAAATATAACTACAAAATAAATAAAAATTAAAAATAAAAAGCCAAACTATATATCCCAAAAATACATAAAAATAATGGATCTGAAACAGATATTTTTAAACAAATATGCTTAAAATGTTCAAAAGGAGAACTTCTGACTTCATTAGGCAAAATTGGATACTGTAAAAAGAATATTTATTTATTTATTTATTTAAATCCCACTGTATATTTAGTTGTCATGTCTTTTTAGTCTCATCCAATTCATGACAGTTCCTCAGTTTTATCTTTCTTTTTTCTTTTCTCTTCCATTTGTGAGTGCTGGGGATTGAACCAGTAGCACTCTATCACTGCATTACATCCTCAGTCCTTTTTATTCTTTTTAATTTATTTTTAATTTTTTTTAGTTATTGATGGACCTTTATTTTTGTTCACTTATTTATATGTGGTGCTGAGAATCAAATCCAGTGCCTCACACATGTGAAGCAAGCACTTTGCCACAGCCCCAACCCCAGTCCCCCTTTTTATTTTTGAGACAAGGTCTTACTATGTTGCCCAGACTGGCCTCAAACCTGTGATCCTCCTACCTCAGTATCCCAAATAGCTAGGGTTACAGGAGTATACAAATGTATTTAGGTTCTTTCTTATCTGTTGACTTTGAGTTTTCTGAAGAATTATCTCCCAAATGTTATCTCATTTGGGTTTGGCCCATACTTTCTTTTTTTTTTTTTTTTTTAAGGGGGGGGGCGGAGGATTTTTTAATATTTATTTTTTAGTTTTCGGTGGACACAACATCTTTATTTTATTTTTATGTGGTGCTGAGGCTCGAACCCAGCGCCCCGCGCATGCCAGGCGAGCGCTTTACCACTTGAGCCATATCCCCAGCCCTAGCCCATACTTTCTAATGTAGCTTGGGGGCTACGTATTTTCAGCAAGAATGCACAAAAATGCATTCTTTCAGTGCATCACATCATAGGATCCATGATACCAGCATGTTTTATTATGAAACTGACTTTGGTAATTTGGTTAAATTAATTTTTGTCAGATGTCATCACTATAAAGTTACTGTTTCCTTTTGTGGTTAATGAAGATCTTGAGGAAGATACTTGAAGATTATAAATTTTGTTTCTCCTCAAATTTTCACCCACTAATTTTATGATTCATCAGAGAATCATATTTGTGGCAATTATTAATTTGTTTTGTTAATGCTGATTTCCTATTTCCTGTGTTCCTTCCACATTTATTAACTGGAAATCTCCTATAAGGAAGAACTGTCCCTTCTACCCTACTTATTTATTTATGTATGCAAGGATGGACTTGTGGATATTTACTTTATTCTATGGATTATGATCCAATGGTAACAGCATTTATTTATTTATTTATTTATTTATTTATTTATTTATTTATTATGGTGTCAGGGATTGAACTCAGGGGCACTCAACCACTGAGCCACATCCCCAGCCCTATTTTGTATTTTAATTAGAGACAGGGTCTCACTGAGTTGCTTAGTGCCTCACTGTTGCTGAGGCTGGCTTTAATTTGTGATCCTCCTATCTCAGCCTCCCAAGTCACTAGGATTATAAGTGCTCACCACTAACATTATTTATTTTGCTCAGGTTGTTTCAACTTTAGCTATTAGTAGATTCTTCAGTTGGCTCCCATATTCTTTCAACAATATTGGCCCTGAAATGTTTTTTTATACTTCATGATATTCCGGCTTTCCCTAGTATTTTCCCTGTCCCAGTCCTGGAATTGACCACTTCCCCAAATAGCTCTGATTCCTTTTATTGGAGAATTGTGTTTAGAAACAAAAGTCTACTCAGGAGACTGAGAGGTAAGAAGACTGCTTGAGCCCAGGAAGCCAGCCTGAGTAACACAGCAGGACCCCTGTCTCAAAAAAATAAAAAAGGAAAGAAAAAGAGAAGACAAACGTGGGTGCAAGAATTCTTTATTACTACTGGGATGTTAGTTAATGCTTCTAGTCCCTCTCAGTGGACACAGTTAGGAAATACATATATTCATATTAACCCACACATATACAGACTATCTCAAATTTCAACCCAATACAGTTTATTTTAGTTGCCCTTTTCATTATTTGTAAGACACCCAGTTCTTATCTAAAATATATTTACCTATGTGCAATTTTAGTACATATATAGTTTCAGAATCTCTAATTCATATCCCTATGAGAAATGCATTTATTGACTATATTACAGCATTTATATTAATAAATATCATTTATAATAATTTAATAACACTATTAAATATTATTTGTTAGTTGAACTTATGGGTTCAATCCCCATTACAGAAAAAAAAGGAAAATAACAAATGTTGGGATATGGAAAAATTGGAACTTTCATATATTATTTGCAGGAAAGTAAAATGGTGCACCTCAAAAAATTTGAACATGTAATACCATATGATCCAGCAGTTCCACTCCCACCATATATCTAAAAGAATTGAAAGTAGAGACTCAAACAGAAACTTGTATAATGATGTTCAGCATCAGAGGCATTCACAATGTGTCTATACAATAGAATATTATCCAGCCATTTAAAAATGAAATTCTGATATTTGCTACAATATAGATGGACCTTAGAAACATAATACACAGTGAAATAAGCCAGACACAAAAAGACAAATATTGTATAATTCCACTTATGTTAAGTCCCTAGAGTAGCCAAAATCAGAGAGAGAAAGAAGAATAGAGATTACCAGGGGCAGGAAGGAGTAAGGCAAGGGGAGACTGTTTACTGGGTACAGAAATTATGTTGGGAATGCAAAAAAAAATTTGAGTATAAACAGTGGTGATAGGTACAAACATTAAAATGTTTTCAATGCCATGGAATTATACACTTAGAAATGGTTAAAAAGATGACTACTATATCATGCATATATTACCTCAATAAGAGAAAAAAAGAAAAAGTCTACTTTTTTTCCTAATGATTTGTCATCTGTAGTTTTCCATATAAATTTGGGTCTAATCCTGTACTTTTTTTTTTTTTTTTTGAGGTGGGGGTAGTGGGGATTTAACCAAGGGGCACTTAACCACTGAGCCACATTCCTAGCCCTTTTTATTTTTTATATTGAGACAGGGTCTCACTAAGTGGCTAAGGCTGGTCTTGAACTTGCAATTCTGTCCCAGCCTCCGGAGTCTCTGAAATTGCCAGCATGTGCCACCACACCTGGTTATTTCTGTACTTTCCATTCTTTCCCTCTATTTGTCTATTTATATGCCAATTCTACAATGTTTTCATTTAATATTTCATATAGTATTTTAATGATTGGTAGGACTGATCAGCTCTCATAGTTTTCATAAGTATCTTCCTGACTTTTTTTAAAATACTTTTACTGAGATATACTTCACATACCATACAATTCACCTACTTAAAGTATACAATTCAATAGTTTTTAATACATTCCACAAGGTTGCAAATCTGTATTTTTTTACAGAAAGGTTTTTCAGAGTTACCGTGTATTTTACACAAACTCTACCCACTAGCAGTCATTCCTTATTCACCTTTGCCCCTTTCCAAGAGCCCTAAGCCAATAATATGTTTTGTTTCTATAAATTTGCCTATGTGAACATTTCAGAGCATTGGAACCCTACAATAATACATAATTGACTTTTTTCATACAGCTTGTAAGTGTCATCCATGTTGTACCATGTAGCAGTACTTCCTTTGTTTTTATTTTCACAGAGTATTACATTATATGGCTATATTTCAATTAACATCATGTGAGATGTTCCCCATTTTGAAGCTATTTATGAATAAAGCTGCTAATGAACAATGGTGTATAAGTATGTGTTAAGAATCTCTACTTTTGGGGGCTGGGATTGTGGCTCAGCGGTAGAGTGCTCACCTAGCATGCGCGGGGCCCTGGGTTCGATCCTCAGCACCACATAAAAAAACAAATGAATGGAATAAAGGTATTGTGTCCAACTACAACTTAAAAGATAAATATTTTTTAAAAAATCTCTACTTTCAATTCTTTTGAGTATATAGCTACAAGAAAATCGCTACATACTATATTGTAACTCAATGGTTAACTTTTTGAGGAACTGCCTCTTTCAAAAAACAACTGATCAATGTATATAGGGTGCCAATTCTTCCACATTCTTACCAAAATGTCATTTTATGTCTTTTTTTTATTATTGCAGTCCTAATAGGTGTGAAATTATCTTACCGTGATTCTGACTTGCATATTCTAAGACTAATATGTTGAGAATCTTTTCATATACTTTTTTTTTTTTTTTTAGTTTTAGGTGGACATAATATCTTTTTTTTATTTTTATGTGGTGCTGAGAATCGAACCCAGTGCCTCACTCATGCTAGGTGAGAGTGCTACCACTTGAGCCACATCCCCAGCCCTTTTCGTACATTTTAAAATATCTTCTTTGGATAACTAACCATTCAATTTATTTTCCCATTTTTCGGTTGGGTTATTTCTCTTTTTACTATTGAGATGTAAGAGTTCTTTATACATTCTGGACACAAATCTCAGATATATAATTTGTGAATATTATTTTACCCATCTTGTGGCTTGCCTTTTCACTTTCAAAGATAGTATTGTTTGGAATATGAAGTTTCAATTTGGGGTTGGGGTACTAGGGCTTTAACTCAGGGGTGCTTTATCACAGAGCTACATACCCCAAGCCCTTTTTTGAATTTTTCATTTTGAGACAGGGTCTTACTAAGTTGCTCAGAGACTCACTAAATCACTGAGGTAAGCCTTGTACTTGTGATCCTCAAGCCTCAGCCTCCCAGTTGCTGGGACTGCAGATGTGAGCCACAATACCCAGTTAAAGCTAAGTTTTGATGCAGTCCAACTTATCTATTTTTTTCTTTTTTCGCTTGCACTTTTGGTGTCATATTTAAGAAAACACTATCTAACTCATGGGGACAAAGATTTGCTGCTAGGATTTCTTTTAAAAGTACTCTTATTTTAGCTCCTACCTTTAGGTCTATGGTATTTTCTTTTTATGATCTATTTAAAGTTAATTTTTTAGTATCTTCAAAGATAAGGGCCCAATATCATTTTTCACATGTAGATATATATCATGGTATCTCAACACCATCTGTTGAAAATACTATTCTTTCCCATTTAACTTCCTTGGCAAATTGAAATTTCTCATTAAAATTCTTTACAAGCTTAAAAAATAAAAATAAAATTCCTTACAAGCTTTATCAGCATTGTGAGGGAGTTAACACTTACAGTGGATAAAAAACAAACCAGTGTCATAAACTGACTTATTATATCTAACAAAAAACAATAATATGTCCATAAACTAACATTTTAACCTCAGTAGCAAAAATAAACTTTAACTCACAAAAATTAATCTTAAATTTATATAACTGAAATGAAAAAAAGTGGAAAGGTGGTAAACTCTCAAAATTACCTGTAAAAGGTGATGATTTCTCTGAGTGTTTTATTTTTAGAAGCTTCCGATTAATAAATATGTAACCACAGGGACAAGATTTACATGCAACAGGAACCTAGAAGGGGGGGGGGAGGAAAAATATTTTACTATTTTGCTATTCATTAAATGCCTCAAGTGTGTTCTCTTTGACAAAACAATGTTACAGGTAAAAATCACATTTATATTTAAACTCCACTTCTTCATAAATATTATTTGAAATGGGGCTGGGGATATAGCTCAGTGGTAGAGCACATGCTTATTAGCATTCTAGAGACCCTGGAGTTCAACCCACAGCAAAATAAATAAATAAATAAATAAATAATTGAGAAGTATCCTATCCTTTTCAGCTTCCCATTTTCCTATTCCTAATCCTTTACAGTTCCATTCACACAGTGGATGCTTAGTAATGCTAACATGAGTGGCCTGCTGAAAAATGTGAAGCACAACATTATTTTCCCAACTGTTAGTCTGATAACAGTCAGAAAATGGATTAGATGAGAAAAGGACTGGTTAGGAAATTATTACATTAATCCATGAATGAAAGGTTGTTGACCTGTTCTGTAATGATGATAGGTATTTAAAAAGGATTTAAAAAAAAAAAAGATAAAATTTGATGGACCTTTCAAACTGGGGAAAGGGAAAAGACTTAAAACACAGATTAATTACTGATGATAAAGCATAAACAACTAAAATGAGCCTGAGTTCAAGCATAACAGAAGAGGCAAAGTATTATTTATTATTATCTGGAGGAAAGGAACAAGGTAAAAAACGTTCAAAACTTGGAGAACAAAAAAAAAAAAGTTCTCCAATTCTCTGCTCTAGGAAAGCTCTAGAACAAATATCATAAAAATCTATTCTACCTGAAGCAGTTTATAATTTATACATATTTTTAGAAATAGAATTTTTATTCTATTATTTAAAGCCTTATTAAGGTATACTGAACATACAATAAACTACACATATTTAAAATATACAATTTGGTAAATTTAGGCATATGTCTATACCTGTGAAACCATGACCACAAGCAAGACCGGGAATGTAGCCATCATCATACTGAAATCATTCCCTCCTACCTCTCTTTAACTCCCTTTCTACCATCCTCAGACAAGAATTAACCAGCTGTCAGTATAGATTAGTTTAAATGTTCCAGTTTTATCTAAATGAAAACAAGTTCCTAATCTTTTTGTTGTTGTTGTTGTTGTTTAGCTTCTTTCATTCAGCATAGTTATTTTGAGATTTGTCCATGTTGTTGCAAGTAACAAGTTGTTTTTTTTTAATTGCTGAAAAGAACTCCATCATAAGGCTATGGTCCATTTATTCATGTACATTTAGACTGTTTCCACTTTAGGGCAACTACAAATAAAGCTTCTCTGAACATTAACATACAAATCTATATACAAGTCTATGTGCAGACACAAGTGTTGTTGTTCTAGTGTTTTTGTTTGTTTGTTTGTTTGTTTGTTTTAGGTTTTTGGTTTTTGATAAATTAGCTAAAAGTAGAATGGCTAAATCATATGGTAAGTTGGTGTTTAGTATTTTAAGAAACTGCCAAACTTTTTTTTAAAAGTAGTTGTACCATTCTGTATTCTCATCAGTAGTGTTTGAGTGTTCCAACTCCTACATATCCTTAACAATACTTAAGTCTTTTCAATTGTTTGGTCTTTTCAATTTTAGCCATTCTAATAAATGGGTAGTGAGATCTCTTCATGGTATTTGCAGTCCCCTAATGATTAAGATGTTGAGCATCTTTTCGTGTGCTTATCTGCCACTATCAACTTTGGTGAAGTTATCTATGCAAACATTTGCCCATTTTTTAATCAGACTGTTACTATTGAGTTTTGAGTTATTTATTCATTCATTTATTTATTTATGCTGGAGATTGAACACAGAGGCACTTAACAACTAAGCCACACCCCTAACCCTTTTGGTCCTTTTATTTTGAAACAGGATCTCACTAAGATGGTTAGGGTTTTGCTAAGTTTCTGAACTTAGAAAGCCTTGAACTTGTGATTTTCCTGCTTTAGTCTCTCAAATCAGGGATTACAGGTATGCTCCACCTGCCCTGGCTGAGTGTCCTCTATATGATATATGCCTTATAAAAGTTTCTCCCAGTCTGTATCTTCTGTTCATTCTCTATGAGTGAAGTTTTAATTTTGAAGAAGTCCCAATTTACCTTTACCCAGATTTACCCCATTTTTCTTTTATAATTCATACTTTTGGTGTCATAAGAAATATTTGCTTACTAACCTGAAGTCACAAAAAAATTTCACTATTTTTTAGAAGTTTCACAGTTTAGAAAATTTTTTCAGGTAGGCCTATAGTCTTATTTGAATACAACCTAAGATAAGAATCAAAATTCCTTTTTTAAAATATCAAAGCATCTTCTGTAATCACAATAAAATGAAGTTAGTAATCAAAAACAAAAGGAAAACTGGAAAAATTACAAATTTATGCAAATAGTCAAAATATTCAAACAATCAACATAGCAAAGAAGAAATCACGATGGAAATTAGATAATACTTAGAAATGAACAAAAATTTAAATACAACATATTTATACTATGTAACACATTTAAAGCACTGTAAAAAAGGAAAGTTATACACATCAACATTTATGTTGAAAAAGAAGAAAAATCTAAAATCAACAACCTAACTTTACAGTATAAGATGCTGGAAAAATAAGAACTAAACCAAAGCTAGCAGAAGGAAAGAAATAAAACTAGATCAAGAATAACTGAAATTTAAAAAACCAAAAACTAGAGAAAAAAAATCAATGATAAAAGCTGATTTCGTCAAAGGTCAACAAAAATGACAAACCCTTAACCAGATTAAGATAAGAAGAGAGATCATTCAAATTACTTAATCAGAAATCAAAGGGGGAAGGCATTACTATCAATTCTACAAAAATATGAAAGGTTATAACTATGAACATTATGTGCCAAATTGAATAAGCTAGATGAACAAATTCCCCAACACACAAAACTTACCAAGGCAGAATCTTGAAAAAATAGAAAATTTGAGGACTTATAACTATCAAGGTGACTGAATCAGTAATCAAATATCTTCTAAGAAAGAAAAGCCTAGGACCTCATGGCTTCATTGGTGAATTCTACCAAACATTTAAAAAAAACAATACTAGTCTCCCTCAAGCTTTTTCAAAACATAATAAAACACAGGCCTAAAGGGCCTCATGCTAAATGAAATAAGGAAGTCACAAAAAACAAAATAAAACAAATACTGTTTGATTCCGCTTATAGAAAATACCTAGAGTATTTTAAATTCATGGAAATGGAAAGCAGAATGGTGGTTGTCAGGGATAGTTGGAGAGGGAAATAAGTTACTGTTTAATGAGGATAAAACTTTAGTTTTGCAAAATGAAGAGTTCTAAAGATGCATGGTGGTAGTGGTGGCACAACAATATGAATATATTTAATAGTCTAAACTTCCAATTTCCAGTCCAGCATATAGGAAGCTCTAAGCTGGTACCCCATCCTAACAAAAAGTAAAAAACCAAACAAACTGAAAAATCAGCAATTCTTCTTAGATCCATCCATAAATTGTGGTTGTGGCAGCACATGCCTGTAATAATCCCAGCCACTTGGGAGGCTTAGGCAGGTAGATCACAAGTTCAAGGCCACTCTGGGCAACTTAGTGAGACCCTGTATCCAAAAAAAAATTTTTTTTTAGAAGGGGTTGGGGATGTAGTTCAGTGGTAAAGGGCCCCTAGGTTTAATCCCCAGTACCACCAAAAAAAAGAGAAGTGAGATCACAGGGCAAACTGTTGCCTCCAAAATTGAAGAGCCCAACAGGTGAATACAAAGAATCACAACTAGAGCAGAAACTCATGTGGTAGGAAAACCTGAACTGTAAATGATGAATTGCTATAAGCTCAGAGTGGACAACTCTGAGAGTTAAATACTTCAGGGAAACCCAGTATAAGGGATCCACACTTTTATGAGTTTTACCTCCTAAAGCTCTAAGTCCTCCCACTGAACATACAGCAAAGGCAAGTTTTGAAAGACACCATCATTCCATTCTTAAAAAGGTCTGCCCTCAGGAGAAATGTTTAACCAGAGCTTAACACACTGGTTGTTAGTTTGGGAGGTTTTTTTTGTTTGTTTATTTTGGCATCAAGGTGTTTAACCACTGAGCCACACCCCCTCACCCCTTTTTGTATTTTATTTAGAGACAGTGTCTCTCACTGAGTTGCTTAGGGCCTTGCTAAATTGCTGATGCTGGCTTTGAACTTGTGGTCCTCCAGCCTCAGCCTCCCCAGCCACTGGAATTACAGATATGTGCCACTAGGCACATCCCAGATCATTTCATCAGAGCTTAACTAACCTGTGCAAAGGAAAATTCCAACTCCAACCCACTCAGATAATCCTGATCCAATTAAGAGGGAGAGAGAAAAATTGAAATTCACAAATGAAGTTCACATTCCAGAGGCACAGGCTACAGAATATCTCCCTTCCCCGACATCTTACACCATGTTATTGAAGACATATTTACAGCAATTTCTTTTACTCAGTTTATCACATGTGGCTATCAAGAAAAAATTAAGGGGCTGGGGTTGTGGTTCAGTGGTGGAGTGCTTGCCTAGCATGTGTGAGGCCCTGGGTTCAATCCTCAGCACTGCATATAAATACATAAAATAAAGGTTCATCTATAACTAAAAAAAAATACTTTAGAAAAAATTAAAATACTACAGAGGAATCAGACAGACAAAAGAAATTAAAGGGATATGCATAGGAAAAGAAGAACTCAAACTCTATATGCCGACATGATTCTATATTTAGAAGATTCAAAAAACTCCACCAGAAAACTTCTAGAATTAATAAATGAATTCAACAAAGTAGCAGGATATAAAATCAATACCCATAAATCAAATGCATTTCTATACACAAGTGATGAATCCACTGCAAGAGAAATTAGGAAAACTACCCCATTCAAAATAGCCTCAAAAAATATAAAATGCTTGGGAATCAATCTAACAGAAGAGGTAAAAGACCTCTACAATGAAAACTACAGAACACCAAAGAAGGAGATTGAAGAAGACCTTAGAGGATGGAAAGATCTCCCATATTCTTGGGTAGGCAGAATTAATAGTCAAAATGGCCATACTACCAAAACTGTTACACAGATTTAATGCAATTCCTATTAAAATCCAAATGACATTCTTCATAGAACTAGAAAAAGCAATCATGAAATTCATTTGGAAAGAGACCCTGAATACCCAAAGTAATCTTTGGCAAAAAAAGTGAAGCAGGAGGCATCACAATACCAGACCCTAAACTATACTACAGAGAAACAGTAACAAAAACAGCATGGTATTGGCAAGAAATAGATATATAGACCAACGGTACAGAACAGAAGACACGGAGACCAACCCACATAAATACAGTTATCTCATACTAGACACAGGTGCCAAAAACATACATTGGAGAAGGAATAGCCTCTTCAACAAATGCTTCTGGGGAAAACTGGAAATCCATATGTAGCAAAATGAAATTAAACCATTTTCTCTCCCCATGCACAAAACTCAACTCAAAGTGGATCAAGGACCTAGGAATTAGACCAGAGACCCTGCACCTCATAGAAGAAAGAGTAGGCCCAAATCATCATATCGGATTAGGCCCCAACTTCCTTAATAAGATTCCTATAGCAAAATAATTAAAACCAAGAATCAATAAATGGGATGGGCTCAAACTAAAAAGCTTCTTCTCAGCAAAAGAAACAATCACTGAGGTAAAGAGAGAGCCTACAGTATGGGAGCAAATTTTTACCACATACACATCAGATAGAATGCTAATCTCTAGGATATATAAAGAACTCAAAAAACTTAATACCAAAAAAACAAACAACCCAATCAATAAATGGGCTAAACTGAACAGACACTTCTCAGAAGAAGATATATAAGCAATCAACAAATATATGAAAAAGTGTTCATCTTTAGTAATTAGAGAAATGCAAACCAAAACTACTCTAATATTTCATCTCACTCCAGTCAGAATGGCAGTTATCCTCAGGAATACAAGCAATAATAAGTGTTGGAAAGGATTTTGGGGAAAAGGTACACTCATACATTGCTGGTAGGACTGCAAATTGGTGCAGCCAATTTGGAAAACAATATGGAGATTCCTTGGAAAGCTGGGAATGGAACCACCATTTGACCCAACTATTCCCCTTCTTGGACTATACTCAAAAGACCTAAAAAGAGCATACTACAGGGACACAGCCACATCAATGTTCAAAGCAGCACAATTTACAATAGCTAGACTGTGGAACCAACCTAGATGCCCTTCAATGGATGAATGGATAAAAAAAAAAAATGTGGCATTTATACACAATGGAATATTACTCAGCACTAAAAAATAACAAGATCATGGCATTTTCAGGGAAATGGATGGCATTAGAGCAGATTATGCTAAGTGAAGTTTGCTAATCCCTAAAAAACAAAGGCCGAATGTCTTCTCTGATATAAGGGGGGTGACTCAAAATGGGATAGGGAGGAAGAGTATGAGAAGAAGATTATCACTAAATAGGGAAGAGAGGTGGGAGGGAAAGGGAGGGAGAAGGGGAATTACACAGAAGAAGGAAGGAGACCCTCATCGTTATACAGACAATGGAATATTATCCAGCACTAAAAAGAAATGAACTATCAAGCCAAGAAAAGACATGGAGGAATCTTAAGTGCATATTACTAAGTTAAAGAAGTCAATTGAAGAAAGCTGCATTCCGTATATGCCATTCTGAAAAAAAAAAACAAAACTATGAATACAGTAAATGCATTTTCCCCACAAGCTGGGGGAAAGAGGAACGAACAGGTGGAACAAAGAGCATTTTGATAGTAGTGACACAACTCTATATAATACTACAGTGTTGGATATATGTCATTATAAAATTTGTCCAAACCCATAAAATGTACAACACCAAGAGAGAATCACGAATCATAATGTAAACTAGGGACTTTAGGTGATAATGGTATGTCAAAGTAGATTTATCAGATTTACCCACTGGTGGGAATGGTACTGATATGAACAAGGCTATTCTATACCTTCCACCTAAATTTTTTTGTGGGGAGAGGTACTGGGATAGAACCCAGGGACAGGGTCTCAACTAAATTGCTGAGGCTGGTCTCAAATTTGCAATTCTCCTGCCTCAGCCTCCCAAGTCGCTGGGATTACACATATGCACCACCATACCACACACCAGGTTCCACTCAATTTTGCTGTGAACCTAAAATAACTCTTAAAATGAAGTCCAGTTTTTAGAAAATGGTTAAGATGGTAAATTTATGTTATGTATATCTTTTTTTTTAATTAATTTATTTTAGTTTTTCAGCGGACACAACATCTTTTGTTTGTATGTGGTGCTGAGGATCGAACCCTGGCCGCACGCATGCCAGGCGAGCACGCTACCGCTTGAGCCACATCCCCAGCCCTGTTATGTATATCTTAACACACACATACACACAAAAAAAGGGAGGTGGTTCAGTGAGTGGTTAAGTGCTCTTGGGGGTCAATCCCCAGTACCAAAAAAAAGAAAAGTATAGTCAACCGCGCGACCAGCACGCTAGCTTCATACAAGAGATTTGAAGCATAGAAGTTAACTAGTGAGATCAAAATAAACACACAAACTCAATTTACCTTTTTCTTTGACCAGGTCTGAGACGGCCCTCCCTCTGGCTCCTGCCTCGAGCCACCCGGTGGGGCAGTGAGGCTTACTCAGGACTAGCAGGAGAGAGAGAGAGAGAGACAGGGCATGCCAGAGAGTGGCCTTTTATTGGGGAACAAGAAATTCAGGGGAAAATTCCATCCAATGAAGGTCGAGGGGTACAGCATTCCAAGGTCAGGGTCAGTGATTGGTCTCAGGGTCAATGGTCATTCACACCTCCACACGGACCCTGGAAAGGGTGGGGATTAGTTCCGACACAGTTTAACCAGAACGCCTGACACCCAATCAGGGAGGTGCCCAATCACGTGCGGGAATGGCTTCCCACAGTATAGAATAAAATATTATAAAAGAAAATAATTTTTTCAGCTTGTTCTTTATTAATGTTTCTAGTATATTCTGTTCTCTACTGTTAATAACAATATTACACTCTTGGAAATTGCTGAAAGAGTAGGCGTTAAGTGTTCTCATCACAAATAAACAAGTATGTGAGGTAATATGCATGTTAATTAGTTTAGTTTAACCATTCCATCATTTATACATATTTAAAAAATATAATGTTATACCATAAAGATATATGGGTTTTGTCAATTTTAAAAAATAAAAATTTAAAAATGAAGTTTATTATGTTCTATATAATAAATATATGATAGTTTTTAAAAAACAAGAAGAGTTTTGTTTGGGGTTTATCTTTCTTAATATTTATTGAAAAGAAAAATCCTTTCTCTATTGTGGTCACCCTAAAGAGGATAGATGGACCTCCCAACCAAAATTCAGTTTAGGTATTGACACAGATGACACCACACCACCTTTGTACTGACAGGATATGAAACTGTGGCTCCATACAGATCCAAAACCGTCTTGACAGAGCAAAAACAGGAGACCTTCTCAATTTTTATTGTGGCTGGAAGATGGGGCTTAACTGAGAGTTCTTACATATGAGCTTCAAGAGGCATGTGTAGTTTGAATATCCTGTGAGTTCTAAAGGAAGAAATTTAAAAAAAAAAAAGCCCCTGGGCTTTCTTATCGATTTCATCAGATGAGGGACAGAAGGAAAAATAAGTGGTGAAGTTTCAAGGATATCAGCAATCAAGCATCAAAAATAGTCAGGCATGCTGTGGTTACACACAACTATAATAACGTTTACTTGGGAGGCTGAGGCAGGAGGAGTCCAAGTTAGAGGCCAGTCCAAGCAACTGAGTAAAACCCTATCTCAAAATAAAATGGGGGAAACAAAGATCTGAAGATGTAGATGTAGCACAGTGCTTGCATATCACATATGAAATTCTGGGTTCAATCCCCAGTACTGGGCTGGGGATATAACTCAGTTGGTAGAGTGCTTGCCTCACATGCACAAGGCCCTGCGTTCAATACCCAGTACCACCAAAAAAAAAAAAAAAAAAGATGTTCAGTTACAAATTTTCAGTAGATGGGGTAGAGAGAGAAGATGGGAGGGGAGGGGAGGGGATGGGGGATAGTAGAGGATAGGAAAGGCAGCAGAATACAACAGACACTAGTATAGCAACATGTAAAACAGTGGATGTGTAACCGATGTGATGCTGCAATCTGTATACGGGGTAAAAATGGGAGTTCATAACCCACTTGAATCAAAGTGTGAAATATGATATGTCAAGAACTATGTAATGTTTTGAACAACCAACAATAAAAATTAAAGGAAAAAAATCCCCAGTACTGCAGAAATAAATTTATTACAATTCACTCCCTAATGTTAACCTGATCACTAAAGTGTGCAGTTTAACTGAATGTGAATTTGTTTATAAACAAGTCATTATAGTACTATATGAGACCTGCAGAGGAGTTAATACCTGTTTCTAGACAGTCAGGGTAGAGCTGGCCTCAGCTAACAAAATAATTTTTCAAGAATTTAACCAAGATGGCAGGGCCTTATACTATGTTTAGGGCAACAACCCATGCTCTTTTTGTGAAATCCTTTTTAAGTCTTGAATGAGTTTGACAAGTCAATCTCTTGGGGGCTAGAGATGTAGCTCATCAGGCCTCTTTCCCAGCACACACAAGAGCCTGGGTTCAAGCCCCAGCACCACACACACAAAAAGTTACACATCAATCTCTTCAGAGGCAGATACTATCAATGATATGTCTTACCTGTGTTTTTGGAAAAAGCTGGATATTTTTAAGATCTTGCTTATAAAGATGTATGTGATGGCAGGGCTATTGAGGAATAGGGACCTTATAGGTGGCTAGGAAAGTGTTATATTTCCTGAAAATGAAAGCAAACTACAGCTGAGAGACTCCTGTAATAGGGACTGTTCAAAATATGTTAGCCAAACCTATGCAGAGTGCCTATGAGTTATATAGTAGAAAGACTCAATAATTTCAATAATATTGGGTATGGAGGCCTTGACAAATAGAACTATAGCATTAAGGGGCAGCAATCAACTGTGAGGCATTATTTACTTTTTCCAAGTTTAAAAAGAAAGTAAAATTGGATTATTAGATGGGCAAGCCAAGAAGATAACAATCCCTTCTCTAAGTGGGTCTTATATACCAATTTTCAATCCATCAAGGCCCTTTTTTAAATTTATATTGGGCTGGGCTGGGGATGTGGCTCAAGTGGTAGCGCGCTCGCCTGGCATGCGTGCGACCCGGGTTCGATCCTCAGCACCACATACAAACAAAGATGTTGTGTCCGCCGAAAAACTAAAAATAAATATTAAAATTCTCTCTCTCTCTCCCCCCCTCCCTCTCTCTCTTTAAAAAAAAAAAATTATATTGGGCCATATTAACTGCTTGAATTAGCAGGGAAGATCTTCAGGGTTTCATGTGCTCCAGCTGGTGTTAAGTGCCATATACTTAAATGCCCTTGGGTTCAATCCCCCATACCACATTAAAAACAAAAGAACAAACAAACAAAGAAAAAAACACCAATTTTTGGAACTTTTTCAGTTTTTTTGTTTCATTAGTCTTTCTGGAGGTTTAGTAGAGTCTTCCATGTTACTGCTGTTTCCTTTCCCTGTGCCACAACAAAAAAATTCTCTCAAGGGCATACACAAGGCAATAAAAGAACTCTATTTTCAAATTTTCAAGGTCAATATTCTTTCACTACATAATGTCCAACGCCTTGAAAAGAATCATTTCAATTATTTCACCTGTTTTTCTTACAGTTGTTTCAAGGGGGAGGAAAAATGAAAGTCTTTTCTCATTTTTTTTCCTTTAAGAAAATTTTGATTCATATAGTTATGAGAAACACTACAGAGACTCCTTATATACTGTGTCTAGTTTCCTCCAATAGTAACACCTTGCAAAAAAAATAGTATAATAAATACCACAACTAGAATTTTTTTTTGGGGGGGGGCAGTTGTTGGGGATTGAACCTAGGGCCTTGTGAATACATACTCCTAGTTCCTACAACCAGGATATTGATATTAATACAATTCACTGATTTCATTCAGACATTTCCATATTCTAATATTTAAATTCCCTATAAGAGAATCTGTTGAAGAGATGTCACCCCCAAATAATGAAGATCCTTGAATTAAGATTTATCAAACCCCAAAATGAATTTCAACAAAACAGTATCTGCAAAAATAAGTACAGTTCTCCCTTATTTGTAATTGTACTTTCTCCCGTTTTAGTTACTGGCAGTCAACCAAGGTTTCAAAATATTACATGAAAAATCCCAGAAATAATTTATAAAATTAAAATTACATGCCTGAATGGCATGAAATCTTATGCCAACATGTTTCATGCCACATGGGATGTGAATCATCCCTTTGTTCACTGTTTCTATCTACCTATTAGTCAGTAGCTCCAGGTTATCAGACCAACTGTCTTGGTACAGCAATGCATATTTCCAAGTAACTCTTACTTTACTTAATAATGACACCAAAGAACAAGAATAGTGATGCTAGCAATTTTATTTCAGTTTATTCCTTTATCTGTTCTATTTTATTAGTTCTTTTAATATCTTACTATGCCTAATTTATACATTAAAACTTACCATGGGTATGCATATATATAGGGAAACAACAATAAATATATAAGGCCTTGGAACATATCCCGTGAGAATAAGGAGGAACTGCTATATAGCCAAAAAATTGTAAAAAAGCCAATTCTTCTCTGTTTTTATCTAATAAAGCTTAGCTGTCATACTTTATATTCATGTATTTATAAATGCCTAATACTCTAGTGTATAAACATGTTGTCTAATTAGCTAACAAATTCTAGTATTCCTTTTTCAATAAAAATATTGTAAGAGTATTTCATTGTACCTAGACATACTGTCTATTTAAGATGCTGCTGAAATTGTAAATAATATAGCCAAAACAACAATGAACAATAATAGTTTTTTAAAAAAAAATACTGCAAAAGCCTGTATTTTAGAGAATAAAATCCTTAATAACTAATTTATAAAACACAACTAAACTCCAGATATACTCAAGTCCATATTTTATTAAGTATGACTCATGGCTCTTTCAAACTACAACTAAAAATTATTTTTTTAAAGTAAAATATGCCATAGATAGGTGTGGTACATTTGCTTGTTTTTCATTTTACATCTCAGTTCAAATGAAATTCAAAGACAATTAACTCATTGCTTAAAATTCAACATATCAGGACTGGAACTGTAGCTCAGTGGTAGAGCACTTTCCTAGCAAATGTGAAGCACTGGGTTCAATCCTCAGCACCACATAAAAATAAACAAACAAAATAAAGCTATTATGTCCATCTACAACTAAAAACATTTTCTAAAAAATTCAAGATATGAGGAAAATCATATGACCTTATTCAAAACTAGCAGAGACTTTTCTAGTTAAAGGATATGCTGATATTCAATTAAAAAGGTTGATTTCCACTAGTTAATGAAAATATTTAATATAAACATCCCATCTACTGAACTAATTATCACCTCCCACAACAAACAAAAACAATCACTACTTCCACAAAATCCATTTATGAAAAGAAAGTTTACTGTAAAAACACTTATAAAATGGGTTGAACAAGCTGGATAGCATTAATCCAAGGGTTAATTACAATATAATTTGTATTTTGTGTTGAAGATAATTATTGATAAATTATTCTAATCCTGTATTTCCAGGAATTTAAGAAGGAAAATTAAAGTTAAAATATTTATTGATAAAATTGTGGGGCACTCATAAACAAGAATTATGGCATTTGCCAGTAAAAGAATGGTACTGTAAAAGGAGGGAACTGCCAAGTGAAATAATCCAGTCCCTCCAAAAATCAAAGTCAGAATGTTCTCTTTGATATGTGAATGCTAACCCACAACAAGAAAGGGGAAGATTAGAAATTTACTATGAAGGGCAGAGAGGGAGGATGAGAATAAAAAAGAGAGTAGAATGAACCAAACGTATCTTTCCTATCCTTACATATGAATAGACAACCAATGTAACTCCATATCATATACAACCATAATCATGGGATCCTAATTGGAACAAGTTATACTTATTCTATGTATGTATAATATATCAAAATACACTTTACTGTCATGTGTATCTAGAAAGAAACAAACAAACCAGCATGTTTATGGACCATCTGGCCCAGATTTGCTCCCATCGTTCCCTAAACTGGCTAGCTTTTTAGGAACAGAAAGGGGGCATTCACTGTCCTCTCACTAACTCCAGTTGATTTTTCTAACAATTACTCAGCACCATGCTAGGGTATTTGCATGAATGAATGGCAAATATTTTTATGAGGAGGATGATTTTGAGGACCATATCTTCCTTAAACCTTAACTGTCAAAAATATCAAAGCAAAATTTGAGTGCTGGTTTTAATGACTATGATGGACTCTACTCTCTGGGTATTTGTGCTTTTCCTTCTTCTAATTATAGATTTACCTAGACCCAGGATTCCATTCATTCTCTTAACCCTGTCCACAGCTCCTTGAGCACCCTGTATGAAAGTTTCTTCACCTTACTCTCTTTCCTCCTCACAGAGCACATGAAGTGCATATTTGTAATTTTATTTATGATAAAAAAGTATTGCTATCACATTTGTTGTTCTTATTGTTTTACTTGATCAATTAAGCATAAAAAATATGCAACCATGGGGCTGGCATTGTGACTCAGCAGGAGATACAGCACTCGCCTAGCACGTGCCAGGCGCTGGGTTGGATCCTCAGCACCACAGAAAAATAAATAAATAAAATAAAAGTATTTTTAAAAAAATAAAAAAATAAAGGTATTGCATCCAACTAGAACTAAAAAATATTTTTAAAAAATCATGCAACCATAAAAAAATTGTGGAGCACTATATTAAATGATTCTTTGAACACAAGTTGTTTTTATATTTTCAAAGTAAGACTGAAGGAAACTATTAAGAAAAAAAGTCAAAAAAAAAAAAAAAAGAAAAGAAAAAAAGACCTTGTCTTATTTTGTTTCCTTTTAAAGCGGCTTTAAAATTCTATAATTCTTCTCAACCTTTTATTATTTTAAGAACCAAAAATCATTTGTCAGTAGACATACAACAAAAAATATTCTATGAACAGTCTCTAAAATAAAAATAAAAAATCTGTTCTATACCAAAAACCAAATAGGAGAAAACTAAGGTAAAAATTAAAACTTATAAACAAAAATTACTAGATAGGACAAATATCATGTGATTCAACTTCTGTGAGCAAATTCAGAGACAGGAAAAAAAAAAAAAGAGGTTACCAGGGGAGTAGGGTATAGAAAAGTATGAGAAGTTATTATTTAATGGACACAGTTTCTCTTTGGGATGATGAAAAAGTTCTGGAAATTCATAGTTGTGATGGCTGCACAACACTATGAATGTACATAACACTACTGAATTATATGCTGAAAAATCATTAAAATGGTAGTTATGCATATTTTACCACAATTCTAAAAAATATTAAAAGAATAGTAATAATTTTGAATAAAATATACACATCACAAGGACTTAGTAAACTGAGTGATAAGAAAAACAGATATGAAACACCTTGAAAATGAAAAGTAAAAAACACTGATCAGGGTCTCAATTTTGATACTCCTAATATTTTTGTTGGGGGATTTGAGGGTTTTATTTTTCATTTTGGAGGTTTGGAGTTTTTGCTTTTTCATTATTTATTTATTCTAATTGGGTCTGTATGACAGCAGAATGCATTTTGATTCACTGTACACAATTGCAGCACAATTTTTCTTTCTCTGGTTGTACACCATGTAGCATCACACCATATGTGCAGTCATACATGTACCTAGGGTAATGGTGTCCATATTTCACCATCTCTCCTGCCCCCCATTCTTCCTCCCTTCTCCTTCCTCCCCTTTGCCCAATCAAAGTTCCTCCATTTTTCCAATGCCTGCCCCTACATTATGGATCAGCATCCACTTATCAGAGAGAACATTCAGTCTTCGTTTTCTGGCTTACTTTGTTTAGCATGATATTCTCCAACTCTATCCATTTACCTGCACATGCCATAATTTTATTCTCTTTTAATGCTGAGTAATATTCCATTGGGTATATATACCACAGTTTCTTTATCCATTCATCTATTGAAGGGCATCTAGGCTGATTCCAAAAAATAAAACAATTTTGTGGGGTTTTTTGTGTTTTTGTGTGTGTGTGTGTGTGTGTGTGTTTTGGTTTTGTTTTTTGGCAGTGCTGGAAATTAAATTAAGGGCCTTGCACACACTAGGCAAGCACTTGACCACTGAGATACATCCTGCTCCTCTATTTAAAACTTAAAGCATAGTTTCATAACCAGAGTTAAGTATTAATAATAAAAAAAAAGAACCCTCACCTTTAAAAAAAAAAAAATAGAGTCAAGCAGTAGCACATGCCTGTAATCCTAGCAACTCAGGAGGCTAAAGCAGAAGAATCACAAGTTCAAGGCCAGCATCAGCAACTTATCGAGGCCCTAAGCAACTTAGTGAGACCTGTCTCAAAATGAAAAATCAGAAGGGGTGGGGACATGGTTAGTGGTTATAAGTACCCCTGGGTTCAATCTCCAGTAAACTGCCCCCGCCAAATTAGAAAGCATCCCGTTATAATCAAAAAACAATTTTACTTTCTTCAGTTATTTTTTCTAAAATGAATACTAGTTCCTTTAACTAACACGATGTATTCCAATTTATGTAATATTTGGTATACTCAAAAGAATATATGTGGGCTGGGTTGTAGCTCGGTGGTAGCGCACTTGCCTGGCGTGCATGAGGCATTGGGTTTGATTCTCAGCACCACATACAAATAAATAAAATAAAGGTCCATCAACAACTAAAAAATATTTTTAAAAAAAGAATATATGTAACATACTGTAACATTTTGTTTTTAACAAAATACTCACAAGTGTTTACTTACACAAAAAACAATTAATGAATTGGGCATCACCCCAAACCAACAGAAGTTCAGAGAGCTCCACCTGAGCTCATAGAGTATAGTGATGCACACCTGTAATCCCAGCAATCTGGGAGGCTGAAGAAGGAGAATTGAAAGTTCCAGGCCAGCCTAAACGATTTAACAAGACCCTGTTCTCAAGGAAAAAAAAAAAAAAGTTTTAAAGTAGGGTTGGGGAGGTAAAGCACCTGTGGTTTCAACCCCCAGTACCAGGAAAAAAAAAAAAAAGAAGAGAGGACTCCACCCATCAATATAAGTAGGCAGTATTTCTAGACAAAAAAAAAAAAAAAGGAAAGAAAAAAATACAGAAATATCTTAAATAGTTACAGGTCTCAACTGCCTACTTTGGGCATAATATGAGGCCCAAATGTGGACATGATAAGTCCCGTGTGAGCTATATCATTTAAATATATATATATATATATATATATACACACACACACACACACACACACACATAAATATATATTATCATTAATATATACCACACACACTTATGTCTTTCCACAATGTAAAAATTTACTGAATAACAATAACGTCACAAGCTACATCACTTTCATCCACTTCAACTCATCAAAATACTCATGGTTCATTTGTGTTATGACCAAAGCAATCACAATTCTTTTATTCCATTCCAATCTTAACTACTATTAACTATAATACTCAAGTCACATATCACACTTTACATAGTGATTTAGAAGTTACAAAACTTCTAAGAAACGGTTAACAGTGGTCACAGGGTTCCAAGAGGCAGAACTGAGAGCAAAGGCAGAGGGCTGAATATATATGCAAAAGAGTCAATGCAGGTGGGTTAGATAAGATTAAGAACCAATCAAAGAACTTGTTCAGGGCACAGAACCCTCAGGGTACAAAACTGTTCGAGTCCAAATGGTCTGGACAGCAGGCAGTATTGAAGTGGGCCACATCAAACAGGGAGACTGATCAGATCTAAAGACCTAGGGAGTTAGGAGTTTGTGGCCTGTCAATCTCCTGGTCTAACAAGATGAGGGACTGTAGTGTACCCACTCATACCACTAACTTAGGTGCCTCTCCTTTTGTGTTTTTTTTCTTTTTTTATATTTATTTTTTAGTTGTAATTAGACACAATACCTTTATTTTCTTTATTTTTATGTGGTGCTGAGGATTGAACCCAGGGCCTTGCACGTGGTAGGCAAGCGTTCCACCACTGAGCCACAACCCCAGCCCACTTTTATGTGTTTTAGGTAAGGAATTGCACCATTCAGAGGTCTGATATATCTGTTAAATTCTAGGGCCTGCTTTCAAGAGTTTTATACACCCATGCATCCATGTGCTTCTGATTTAGTTCAGATACTCCGCAGGTGTATTATTATTATTATTATTATAGCAAAACTAATTTGTTATCAGTTTGTGCCTTAGGATCTTGCTGTGCAGTTGGATATTATTCTTTTTGACAAATTTTATAAGTCCAATGTCTGGTGGTTATCTATTTGCCCAGACAAGTCACCAAGTCATTCTGCCTTAGCCCTTGCACCAAAATGGCATAGCTAAAAGCAAACTGATAGAGTACAAAATGGAAAAACTCAGGGCTAGGCACTGCTGTTCTATACAACAGAGTAATTCAGAGCAGGGCACAGCTTGCTCTCCATGTATTCTGATCAATTGGCAGCCCATGACTGGTTGAGACTCAGCAATTTGTCACAAGAATATACACTTAAGTTGGTTACAGCTTATTTACAAACTAAAGTCAAGGTTAGCTAGATAGGAGTCAGGTTTAGGCCAAATTTAATTTAACAATACCCAATGAGCTCCTTTCAAATGAAACTGAGCCTTTTTTTTTTTTTTTTTTTTTTNCACAGTTTCTTTATCCATTCATCTATTGAAGGGCATCTAGGCTGATTCCAAAAAATAAAACAATTTTGTGGGGTTTTTTGTGTTTTTGTGTGTGTGTGTGTGTGTGTGTTACTGGAGATTTAATCCAGAGCCTACTACAACCTAGGCAAGTGCTCTACCACTAAGCTATATCCCAAACAATTAAAAAAAATTTTTTTTGATACAGGGTCTTGCTAAATTGTCCAGGATGGCCTTTAAAATTATGATCCTCTTGCCTCAGTTTCCTGAGCAGCTGAGACTACAAACATGTACCACGGCATCCAGTTTCATCTGCTTTGGTTATAAGCAGTTCTGTTCAACACTGTACTAGAAGTTCTAACCAGATCAATAAGGCAAGAAAAATTTTAAAAAGGCACCTAAGTTGAAAAAGAAGCAAAACTATCTCTATTTGCAGGTAATATTGGCAGATGTAAGAAAAAAAAAAAAACTCAAAATCAGCCTTATTTCTATATACAAGCAATGACCAATCCAAAAAACAATTAATTTATAAGACTATCAAAAAGAATAAAATAATACACAGCCAGGCACCACAGTGAGTACTAGTAACAGAAACTAAGGCAGGAGAATCAAGGATCACCTGAGCCCAGGAGTTCAAGGCCTGCCTATTAAATATACTGAGAGCCTGTCTCTTCTGGGAAAAATTGAAATAAAACACTTAGGAATAAATTTAACCAAGGAAATACAAGACTTATATACACTCAAAATTACAGGACATTGCTGAAATCTTAGCGTAAATAAATGGTAAGACAACCCTTTATGTAAGACAACATTAATTAAAGACCTAATATTAAGATTCCAATACTCCAAAAAGCAGTCTATAAAATCAGTGCAATCCTACCAAAATTCCAATAGTCTTTTTTTTGCAAAAATGCAAACTCTGATCTTAAAATTAATATAGAATTATATAGGATCCTTAGAAGCCACAACAATCTTAAAAAAGAAGAACAAAATTGAAGGATTCACTTTTTATTTCCAATCTTTTTCAAATTCATTTATGGTCAACTGATTTTCCGTAACAATGCCACCATCATTCAATAAGGGAAAAAACCCCTCTTCAACCAATGGTGCCAAGAAAACTAGATATCCATATACAAAACAAGGAAGTCAAACCCTTACCTTAAATCATAAATGAAAATTAACTCAAAATTAATTAGAGACCTATTTAATAGAACAACTAAAGTATAAAACTCTTAGATGAAAAATGGGGTAAATCTTCATGATCTTGGGTTTGAAAATACTTTCTTAGTTGTGACAATAAAAGCACAAGCAGCTACATCAAATTGGACTACATCAAAATTTAAAACTTCTGAGCATCAAAAGACTATCAAGAAAATAAAAAAGAAAACCTACACAATGAGTTTTTGCCAATATCTTCAAATAATATGTCTGACAAGGTTCTAATATACAAAATGTACAAAAGCTCTTATAACAACACCAAGAAGAAAACCCAATTTAAAAAATTAGACATTTCAGGGCTGGGGCTGTAGCTCAGGGGCAGAGGGCTTGCCTTGCACATATGAGGCACTGGGTTCAATCCTCAGCACTACATAAAAATAAATAAATAAATAAATAAATAAAGATATTTTGTCCATCTACAACTAAAAAAAAAAAAGTGTTTTTTTTTAAAAAAGATTTTTCTCCAAGTAAGATATACAAATGGCCAATAAGCACAAGATGCTCAATGTTCTTAATAGAAAAATTCAGTTTAAAACCACAATTGATATCTCATATCACACACACTAGTGTGACTATTTTTTCTAACAAAAACTAACGAAGTATTGATGAGGATATGAAAAAATTAGAACCTTCTTACACTGCTGATGAGAATTTAAAATAATACAACTGCTGTGGAAAACTGGCAATTCCTCAATAAGTTAAAATTGTCATATGCCTTTGCAATTCCACTTCTAGGTATATACTAAAAGTAAAAATAGGTGTTGAAACAAAAACATGTACATGAATGTTCACAACACCACTATTCACAATAACCAACAAGTATTATTTATGTCCCTCAATAGAAGAATGGATAAACAAAATGTCATTTTACTATGAAAAGGAATGAAGAACTGACACATGCTACATATCTGGATGAACCCTGAAAACAGTATATATTTTTACCACAATAAAAAGTTCAACACTACATATAATCCGCAATGAATGAAAATTGTAAACCAAGGGCTGGGGTTGTGGCTCAGCAGTAGAGCGCTCGCCTAGCATGCACAGAGCCCTGGGTTCAATCCTCAGCACCACATAAAAATAAATAAATGGAATAAAGGTATTGTGTCTAACTACAACTAAAAAAATAATAAAAAATTGTAAACCAATTGCACTCAAAATAGCATCCGGAAAACAAATTCACAGGGATAAACTTAATAAAATATGTATAAAACCTGTACACTGAAAACGGAAAACACTGCTGAGAGAAATGAAGAGGAGGCAATAAACTTCTCTTGCTGAGAGAAAGCTAGAGAAGAGGTAATTATTTTGAAAAAAACAGAGTAAGGTTCACATTGTGGCATGAAAGTAGAGGCCTTAAAATGGTTTTAAGAGGGAGTTTTAAATGAATAACTTTTCTAGTCAAGAATAATTATATGCTATATACTTTCACAGAGGATACAGTTTTAAAAATCTGGGTTATGATATGAGTAAAGGACTAACAAAACTTTTATGTGAACAAAGCCATTTGTGAACCTTCCTCTGGTACTATTAGTATGATAGAGGTGGAATGTCAGCAATGCTACCAGGCAATTCTGCTTTTGGTAAAAATGACCCATTTGGCTTCTGCACTGAGGATGCACCTAATGAAAAGCCATACCTCTGAACCTCCCTAAATACATTAAAATCATGACATTCCCTGTAAGGTTTTGATCAAGGGCTAAGAAATGGGGCTGGGGCTACAGCTCGGTGGCAGAACACTTACCTAGCACATGTGAGGCACTGGGTTTGATCCTTATCACAACATAAATAAAATAAAATAAAGTCATGTTGTTCATCTACAATTACAAAAAAAAATTTAAGGGCTAAGAAAAACAAAATTTCCAAGACATAATGGGTCTAGAACCTCTACAATGAAAATTATAAAACAATGAAGAAAGAAATTGAGTAAGACAGTAAATGTGGAAAATCTCCCATGTTCATGGACTGGGAGAATTTAATAGTTAAAATTGCCTTATAAATTGATCTACAAAGTCAGTGCAATACCTATCAAATACCAATGACATTTTTCACAGAACTAGAAAAAACAAACCTAAAATTCATATGGAAGCACAAAGACTTCAAAATAGCCAAAGAAATCCTGAGCAAAAAGAGCAATGCTGTGGACACCACAATACTTGATTTCGAAATGTACTAGAGTCATAATAACAAAAACAGAATGGTACTTGTATAAAAATAGGCATTAAGACCAATGGAATAGAACAAGAATACACAGGAATAAACCCACACACTGAAGGTCATCTGATTCTAAACAAGGGAGTCAAAAAAATTTTTTTTTTATGAAAATAGTCTTTTTAACAAATTGTGCTGGGAAAATGGGATATCCCTCTGTAGAAGATTGAAATTCAAATCCTTATCTCTCACCCTGTACAAAATTCAACTCAAAATGGATCAAAGATCTTAAGTTCTGAAACTTTCTAATGACTAGAGGAAAACATAAGGGAAACAATTCAAAATATTGGTTTCACCAACCATTTCCTGCATAGTGCTCCAATAGCTCTGGAAATAATAGCAAGAAATGACAAGTGGGATTACATCAAATTAAAAAGCTTCTGCACAGCAAAGGAAACCATCAACAGGATGAAGACAGCCTACAAAATGGGAGAAAATCTTTGCCAGCTACTCATCTGACAGGAATTAATATCCAGAATATTCAAAGAACTAAAAAAATGTAATCCAATCAATAAATGGGCAAATGAGTTTAACAGACACCTTCCCAAAATAAACATAAATGGCCAATAAGAATATGAAAAATGGTAAACATCATTATCCATTAGGGAAATGCAAATCACAAAAACTACACTGAGCCAGTGTGGTGACTGAAGCACCCTGGAACCCCAGCTGCTAGGGAGGCTGAGGCAGGAGGACCTTGAGTTCAAACCCAAGCCTCAGCAAAGCTAGGCGCTTCATATATTTATATATATTTAATTTAAATAAATAAATTTTAAAATAAATATTTTTTTAAAAATTAATTTTAAAAAAAAGCTAGGCACCAAGCAACTCAATGAGACCCTATCTCTAAATAAAATACAAAATAGGGCTGGGGACGCGGCTCAGTGGTCGAGTGCCCCTAAATTCAATCCTTGATACCAAAAAAAAAAAAAAAAAAAAACCC